>NC_141536.1:6764998-7064998 GCF_021556685.1 Rattus norvegicus
GCCTTCTCTCCAGTTCAGAAGAACCCTCGCTTCCTCGTAGCTCAGACCTATCCTTTTCTTCTGTAGCTTAGAGTCCCCATGCACAGCTTTCTGACTTACCTGAACTGCCCCTTCTGGGTCTGCTGAAGGAGAGCTTGAGACAGTAGTGTCCGAAAACTGGACAGGTCAGTTCCTCTGGGGACCTTCAGGGGCACAGTAAAGTGGCACTGCACAGTGACAGTCACCAAGGATTCAGGGTCCTTTGTAGCTGTTCCCTGAGGACAGAAACCGGGCTGCTTAGCCTTTAAAGGCAGGTTTGTTTTTGGACCCAAGGAATCAGAGTAGAGACTGGGCTGAGAGGTCAAGGAGAATCTGAGGAATGGCCTTCCTTGCTTTAAGTGGCTGATGAGGAGAGACTGGAGAGCAGGACAGCTCTTACCTCAGCACTAGAGGAATCTTCAGAGGGGCCCGGGACAGGCCCTCCAGTTGCCAGCAAACTGTCCCATAGGCCAGGGCTCATGTGACCACCTTTTCATAAAGGAGACACTTTGGAGTAGAGGAAGGGCTGGCAAGTAGCTGGCCCCGCCCTAAACTTCCCTTAAGGGACAAGTGACCATGCCCCAGCTCTCCTGAAGAGGCGCTCCCTACCCCTTGTGCTCAGGACCCTCTTACACACGGGTGAGGACGACTGGAGGCCGGCTTGCTCCACCTGGGAGCTCTGCAAAGATAGACAGACAGTAGTTAGAGGGACTGTACAAGTGTGGGTCCTCACTCAGGCCACCTGCAGCCATCATGACACATTTTGTTTAGTTGGTTTTGTTACATATTACACTAAACAAAACTATTTGTGTACACATTGTTCAAAAGTCATTTACGTACAATTTGAACACCTGCCAGGGTTTTTACTATTTAGATTGCCAAGATTCCTTCAGGTACAATAGGGGCTACACCCTTCCACTTAAAAGCATGTTTAACAGGATGTTGAGAGCCTACTCTGTATATGAAGAAGCTACACAAGCCTGTTGTGGATAAGGGTAAAGTATAGACCAGGTAAGATACTTTGCCAAGTTTCAATAGAGTTAACCTTTTCCTTAGAAGTTTGTAACTCACACTTCAGCCTTTACACTCGGGAGGGCTTTGCTCCAAGCATGGCCTCTTGTATTCTGTCTACACAGATCTGTACCATGAATCGAGTAGAATAAATGTGCATAGCCTTCTTCTCTGTTCCCTCCTCTGGAGTCCTCAGCCCACACTTGAGTTGGTAACCTGGTTACTCTCTAGTACTGGTGAGTGCCCTTGCTAAAGGATGTCTTTCCATTGTTTGTGGTTTGGTGGTGTTTCCTAGACATTCCCTGGTGGAGTTTTACCTTTGTTGGATTTGTATAAACGTGTGTGTGTGTGTGTGTGTGTGTGTGTGTGTGTGTGTGTGTGTGTGTGTGTGTGTGTGTGTTGCCTGAAGGTGGGACCTAGAGTACAGGGGTCTTGAGGTGGTGGATCTGGACTTAAGAGAGAAACTCTCTGAGCTCTGACCTAGCACAGTCAGTGGTTAAAGATATAGTCTGGGAGTTTGGCCAGCAGTCAGCAAGAAGTCATTAGCCAAACTTCTCTGGAAATTCATGGGAGGCCCAGACCATAGGCACACCTTGGGACAGGGCTGAGTCTCCGCAGGTCTAGAGTCCACAGGTTGCCCAGCATCAGTGGTGAGTCAGCAACTTCCTGGGTCTTCTATCAATCCCCAAATCTCAATGCTGGCTTCTCCATTGATCCTGAGAGGCTCAGGATAGAATCTTAGGAAGTCATCCCAGCCTAGGATGCCCTGTGTTAGAGAGGAGGTGGGGACCTTAACCCTCTGTGGGACACTCATGAATGTGGCTTGTGAACTAGTCTTAAAGAAACACTACGGAAATGTACCGTGTGACCCTTATGAAGCTTACAGCCCAGGACAGGAGCTGGCAGATGCAGGTTTAAGTCCCTGGGGATTTTGAGCATAGCTGTGAGGGTATAATTGCTCATAAGGACATTGCACCGTTGGATTGGCATGAACTAAAGACTGGATCAACTGGAACTGACTGTCCTGTGACTTGTAATAAGCCCCTGTCAAACCTCTTCAAAGTGCTCACCACTTGCACATGGGGCTGCCGTAGCGAAGCAAGGGTTCCTGCCTAACTCCTCTTCACAAGGGCTCTGAAGGTTTCCAATGGCCAGGAAGGAAGGCATTGTTTGGTCCTTCTGACCTGTCTTTCCCCAGGCTATCAAGTGATTTGATCACCGAATGTCCAACAGAGGCGCCAATTTCCTGTTAACAGCCACCCTCTGGTCCCTGTGGTAGGTTTGAATGTGTACCAGTGAGTGGGCCCTACCAGCCCCATGCCTGGTATGGCTGACTCTTGCCATAGCCATGGCCTGGTTCTCAAGGAGGCTGCTTGCTCTCTCAGCTCAGGCTTAGTCTTTGGCCAATAGCAGTGAATACACGAGAGTGACCAGCCATCCCTGCCTGGCCAGAGATGTGTCTCGAGGAGAGTAGGAAGGTGATGGGTACCAGCTCTTGGAAGGTTTAGGTTTCGGGCCACAGGAGGAGAGTACCCTGATTCTCAAAGCTTTCCACCATGGGGCTCAAGCCCATGGCTCATTCCACCTAAACCTTGTTTCTGCAAAACCAAGCAAAGTTAGGCCTGGGTCTGCTTGATGCCTACACATCTACCTGCTGAGGCTGGATGTCCGAGTTGTGGTCATCAGGGATGACAGAAGCCACCACCTAGTGGGCACAATAATACAGCTGGATTAGGGCCCCACTCGTCTGCTCCTCCAGGTCCCCAGTTCCCAGCACCTCTCTGGCTTTACTTTGCAGGGTGTGGGCTACATACACTCTAGCCCAAGCCTGCTGAACCACTACAGCTAAAACAAAACAAAATAACCCAAACGTATGACCAAGAGAAAGTTGTGCTAATAATATCAACTTAATTTAGTATAACTTGTTCTCCATATTTTTCATTTCTTGTAACCGTCTCCTGCTGTGCTCATGGACGCTGTTGAGTGGACAAACACGCTCTCCTCTCCACCTGTACTGAGTTTGCTTCTGGGCACACTCACAAGCAGCGCGCACCTCAGGCAGCTGCTCATGGTCACATAGTGTTGGCAGGTCCAGCGCAAGTGACCGTAGGTGTGTGGCCAGCCCAGGGGTCATCACTGCAAAGCCAAATGGCCATTCTTGGTGATACTGCTAGTGACTGTTTTCTTGAGTCTTATATTTGGAGGCGGGATACTCACCACAGCCTGTGGTTTAGGGGGCTGATGTAGCCTAGGCTGGCCACCCACTCTGGGACCTTGCTATTTATGCAGACGTATGGAAACAGACACATGAGAAGAAGAGGCAGACACTGGCAACCTCTGGGAGAAGAGTATGGGGTGAAGGCGGGACCAACCAGGGTTTCCCATCAAAAGGCCTGAACCCTCCTTGAACTGACTTCCGATAAGTTCTGCCTCCAGTCTGCAGCCTCGTGTGTTAGTACTCACCCCAACCCTAGGAGCCTTGTGTCCACTTTCTACCTTCTGACTTTCAAGTGGCCTAGATTATACCCAACTGTCCTTGTAGACACACGAGATGTCCAGTGCCAGCACCAGCACACCATGAGCAGGATACAGCTATGTTCTGGCAGCTGGGCCCCTGAGCTGGAAAACACCCTGGTGTTTTACCTTAGCCTTGCCGAGGAAATCCATGGGCTCCAGATGTTTCAGGTATCGCCGAGGAGGCTGGAAGACCTCCCCCTTGGGCACTTGCCGCAGCTGCAGTGGTACCTGTTTCTGGAACATGTAAACCAGGTTAGCCACAGTTGCAAGAGCCCTGAGCCTTGACACAGCAGGGGCTGCCTGGGCTCCCATCACATGTGATGGTACAGGAAGTGCGAGGCCCCCAGGCTACCTCTTGCCATGTTTTATAGTCTTGAAGGAGTGAGCTATAGAACCTACCTTCAAACCAACCTGCTCTCACCTGCACTTTGTCCATGGCAGCCTCCAGGGTGTCTTGGGCCCCCTCTGGCCGTTTGGAGATTGCTTCTACTAGAGTATTGGCAGCCTTGGTCCAGAGCCCTGCCTGGCACTGCACTGATGCCATGTTATATAGGACCTAGGACCACGAACAGACATGACGGGGGGCCAGGACCCCCAGGTGGTCCTCACACCAGCTCCCCAGTTACAATAGCTGAAGGTTCTTCTGTATGTTCAGCTGATGCTACCAGGCCACCTGCTGCCCGACCAGCTCAGGTTTCAGATGCCAAGTTCTCATGCCCTGGATCTGTTTAGTCCTGGGGGGACCATGTTTTGCTTTGGACTATTCTGCTTGAAGCAGCAGAAGTACCTCTCCCTTTACCTTTTAAAGTGTCTCCCACGGGGAGGGGGTTGAGGGGGAAGTTAGAGAGATGGCTCAGTGGTTAAGAGTACTTGTTGCTCTTCTGAAGACTTGGGTTAGGTTCCTAACTCTCCCACGGTGGCTCACAAAGTCTCCCTTAGCTGACACCCTCCCAATTCTGTACCCTGCCACCACCATTAACTGCTCCCTCCACCTCTGAGTCAGTACTGTATGTCTACAGATTCCTTCCCATTGTCAATGCAAGGACACTCAGAACCCCACGTGCAATGAAACAGAGCATTCTCGTGGGCAAAGAGGACAGAGTTAAGGCTATCTTACACCCTCTGTGACAGGCAGATAAACTGACACAATGCTGTGACCCCACTCTCCCTTCACCCGGAGAGGAAAGCACATACCAAACTTAAAACTTTGCTACAAGGGGAGAAACCCACCTACTCTTCTTAAGGCTGTGTTCCTGCTGTTTCCTCCGGCCCAGCTGTACATACTGAGCCAACCGCCTTCCCCCAAACTGTCTGTCACCTTGTCATGGTCTTCAAGTGCGTCCTGTCTTTATCCAACATGAGCCCATGCTGGCTGGCTCCACAGTGTGAGGAGTCCACTCCCTCCACTGCCTCCACTGCCTCCACTCCCTCCACTGCCTCCACTGCCTCCACTCCCTCCACTGCCTCCACTCCATCCACTGCCTCCACTGCCTCCACTCCCTCCACTGTCTCCACTCCCTCCACTGCCTCCACTCCCTCCACTGCCTCCACTCCCTCCACTCCCTCCACTGCCTCCAGTGCCTCCACTGCCTCCACTGCCTCCAGTGCCTCCACTCCCTCCACTCCCTCCACTGTCTCCACTCCCTCCACTGCCTCCACTGCCTCCAGTGCCTCCACTGCCTCCACTGCCTCCACTCCCTCCACTGTCTCCACTCCCTCCACTCCCTCCACTGCCTCCACTGCCTCCACTCCCTCCACTGCCTCCAGTGCCTCCACTCCCTCCACTGCCTCCACTCCCTCCACTGCCTCCACTCCCTCCACTGCCTCCACTCCCTCCACTGCCTCCATTCCCTCCACTGCCTCCAGTGCCTCCACTCCATCCACTGCCTCCACTGCCTCCAGTGCCTCCACTCCCTCCACTGCCTCCACTCCCTCCACTGCCTCCAGTGCCTCCACTCCATCCACTGCCTCCACTCCCTCCACTGCCTCCACTGCCTCCATTCCCTCCACTGCCTCCAGTGCCTCCACTCCATCCACTGCCTCCACTGCCTCCACTGCCTCCACTCCCTCCACTCCCTCCACTGCCTCCACTGCCTCCACTCCCTCCACTGCCTCCAGTGCCTCCACTCCATCCACTGCCTCCACTCCCTCCACTGCCTCCACTCCCTCCACTGCCTCCACTCCCTCCACTCCCTCCACTGCCTCCACTCCCTCCACTCCCTCCACTGCCTCCACTCCCTCCACTGCCTCCACTCCCTCCACTCCCTCCACTGCCTCCACTCTCTCCACTCCCTCCACTCCCTCCACTGCCTCCACTCCCTCCACTCCCTCCACTGCCTCCACTCTCTCCACTCCCTCCACTCCCTCCACTGCCTCCACTCCCTCCACTGCCTCCACTCCATCCACTGCCTCCACTCCCTCCACTGCCTCCACTCCCTCCACTCCCTCCACTCCCTCCACTCCCTCCACTGCCTCCACTCCCTCCACTCCCTCCACTGCCTCCTTGGGCAATCAAAGAGCGAGGGGATTCGGGGCTCCAAAATCTTTGGCTGGACAAAATGCCTCCTTCCACGTGGCCCACCATGACAGCAACACCAACATCAAGGAGAAAAGCCCTGGCAGACTCCACAAGACAAGACCTAGAACAAGCCAGGACCTCAGACTGTGTTATAGCCCCCTATTGCAATGTAGGGCCATGGCGGAACCTTAGAACATCCATGAACCGCAGGGCCACAGACCGCACCTCTAAGCCCCAGCAATACTGCTTGGCGTCCAACCTTCACACGAGTCAGTGCCCACTCACCTCCCAGGCTTGCAGTTTGAAGTCCAGACCCAGTTGTGTGTAGTCAATGGCAGCATTGCCCCTCAGCTGTGCCAGGGCCAACTGGAAGTCGGACACAGCCTCCTGGAGCCTGTGGGCATCAGGGCTCTCTCAATAGCTACAAGGGAGTTGCTAAGCCTCCGCGTTAGCTCTGGGAGAACGGTAGTACTCACTGCCGTGGGTACTCAAGTCCAGGAGAGTGTGCTTAATGGAAGTTTACTGTCTAACTCTGCTTAGCCACCTTGAACACCTGATCGCTGTGCCTGACAGGGGACCATGCCTACAGCCCCAAACCCTTCCAACTGTTCTGTGCAGTCCTTTTCTGCCTCTCAGGCCCTAACCTTATGAGGCCTTCATTTATCTCTGGACTTCCAACTGTGGTTGAAATCCCTGTCCCTCACTAGATATTCCACTCCCCCAGTCACCACTCCTGGGCACTGGAGCCTGCAGCCCTGATTATCTCCTCCGTTCCTCCTCTTAGAGAGCTGGGTGGCCAGGCACATCTTGGGATAAGCCCTGGTTTTCACATTGGCACATTGACTCTAAATGCAGTGATCTTACTACTAGAGACATAAGGAGAGAACCGGAATGCTGAGAAAACACTGTAAATCTTTATAGGGACAGGAAACATGGGGCGGGGGGTGCTAACCAGAGCATCCTCACCCAGGCTGGAGGGGATCCAGAGGACAGACAGCAGGAAGTAGGAGCAAGCCTGGGTTTGCAGAGACAAAGAACCGTTTATTAAGGAACGGGGGATACTGCCGTGTTCTCACCTCTGCAGCTGGAAATTGGCCACTCCCCGCTGGAGGAAGCCAACAGCCATGCAGGTGTCCTTGGTCACTGCTTGGTCAAATGCCTAGGGACAAAAATGTGTGTGAACACCAAACCCAGTAACCTAGGGACTCAAAGCCACAAACACAAAGGGAAACGTATCAACAGATAAGGGCTGTTGCACAGTTAGAGCCTGGAGCCTGTGTTCTTGCATGGATTTCTCAGCTGCCCCAAGCACCTCACAACAGGCTCAGGGCACACCACCAAGGCAGAGAAACCCAATCTGTCCACCAGGAGCACAGAGCTTGAAGAAAACGCCCCAAAACGTCAGTAACAGTCATCTCTGAGAGACAGGACTGTGTAAATTTGGGGCTTTCCAAAATCTCTTTGCAGGGGCTAAAGAGGGCTGGTCTTCCAGAGGTCCTGAGTTCAATTCCCAGCGAGCTCATCTCACAAGCATCTGTAATGGGAGAATCCCCACCCACAAAACACATTAATAACTGTTTTAAGATCTCTCTTGGTAGGTCACACGGAGTGCACACTAGGTGTGTACTAGAGTCAGAGCCTAGAAGCCTCTGTGCACAGGAACTGCTGCACTTTCCTCATGCCATGCCTGGCCAGGTAGAGGGCTGGCTGGGAGCTGGGGCTGACTTTGAAGCTTTTCCATGCCACAGTCAGCCTGGAAACGCCATGGCTGCTCGTAGTAGATTCACCCAGCACCTCAGGCTTCACACCGACAGGCCCAAGTGCAGCCTTCTCAGACCTGCACACTTGGATTTCCTTATTGCAGTTATTCCACCAACTTCTTACGTTTCCGGGTCCAGCCGGTGTGCCTACGCTGTACACACAGACGTTTTATTGACTCAAGGCAGTGCCCGTTCTTCTTGTGGTAGAGCGTTTCAAACTCCTGTCTTGTGAGGAGGTGAGCGTGTGACTCACCGTCACCACCTGGTAACCGATCATTACATCCCCTTTCCTGGACAAGAACCTTTTGTTGTTCCGTTTGGCTTTTAAGACAGAATTTCTCTGTGTAGCCCTGGAATTCACTTTGTAGCCTAGGCTGGCCTCAACTCTGTTGCTTCAGACTCAGAGATCTGCCTGCCTCTGTCTCCAGAGTGCTGGGATTAAAGGCAGGCATCACCATGCGTGGCTCAAACAAAACCCTTTTAATGAAGAAACAGTAAGGACAGATGAATATGGAAGAGGTTGGCAAGGTGGCTCAGTGGAAGGACACTTGCCATCATGCCTAACGACCTCAGTTTGATCACTAGATCCCACACGGGGCAAAGAGAAAACAGACAAGTTTTCTCCTGATTTACACACACACGCACACACACACACACACACACACGTGTTTTAATTAATTAATTAATTAATTAAAACTCTAAGAAAGAAATGATAAAGAGACTATCGCCACGCAGCTGTCTTCCTACTCTCACCCTTGTGCTCCGGTGTCTTTCCTTCTCACCTGTGTGGTGTTCACGTAGGTCTGCACTGTGGTCAGGGTGCTGAGGGTTTCTATCACACACCCAGGAATGGCTAGAACTTTGATGACCGTGAAGTGGGAAGGCAGTGCTGCCCCCTCTACAGTGTGCTCCCCTGAGTAGGTCTGCTTTGAGAAGCAGGTGGGAGGCATGCGAGTGCTCAGAGGCGGGAAGACAGACTGTGTGACACCGACTTATCACACGCATCTGCTAAAATCTGTGCCCCCCCCAACCCCCAACACACACTTTCCGTCCCACACTCACCTTCCGAGAAAGAGCAGAGCCCCTGCCTGCTCTGACCCAGCCACTGCCAGCCTTTGAGTATGCCCCTCCCTCAGTCCTGAGCACCTGAGCCTGGGCATGCCAGACTTGGTACAGAACTGCCACATTTAGCTTATGTGGCTATGGCGACTGAAGATACCCTGTGTCCCATTCTGGTCTCAACCAAGAGAGGGGTCTCCTAACCACAAAGCTCCAACCTGCCTCAGGCAGTCAGTAAGACAGAAAGAACATTAGTGAAACAACCTCTAGGAGAACGGCAGGGTAAAGGGCAAGGATTCCTCCCCTTTCTAGGTGGACTGTGAGGTGCAGAAGAGCGTGTTTTTCCTGGGTGCTCATTGGAAGATAAGGTGTCACGTCTGCAGTCACATCTTCATTTACATTCCGCTATAGGCCTCCACTAAGGATTGGGGTGCGGGATCTGTTTTCCAGTCCTGGGGCGCTTACCCTCAGCGCAGCCTCGGGATCCCCTGCCATCAGGTGCACGCAGCCCATGTTGAAGTACATCTTAGCCAGCGGCTCCCGGACATCTGAAAAGAAGCACAGTGCAGAGTCCCAGTCTTCGCGTGCTACGGCCAGTACGCCCCGGTGCCAGTCCCGTATCTGATCCCCTAGAGAGCTCATGGAGTGAGGACGCCTGCTTTGCGGCGAAGGAAGTTAGCGATTCTAGCTGAAGCGCGCGGGACAGGAAGAGTGTGCCCCACAGAAACTGGGGGACCGTGGGCCAGGGGCAGGGCCAGGGGCAAGGGGACCAGGACAACAACGAGAAGCAGCTGGTAGCAAGCCAACTGGAGTTGTGACAATCTGTCCTTGATACTGAGTAGATGGTCCAAGGCCGAGGCCCCTCTCTCACGCCCCGCCTTGAACCACTTAGCCTGAGAAGCGGTCTTCGATTACTTAGCCATGCCCCTTCATCCCAGGCAGCTCAGCGCCAATGAGGCCACAGTCATCTCCATATGGACACGCCCTCTCCACCTGTCCCGCCTCCTAGTTCTTGCCTCCTTCCCTGTTGGCCACACACCTTACTCAAGCCAAGCCCACTCCATCTTTTTCCCAGCAAGCTCAGAACTTAATTGGGCCGTGGCTGGGCCCCTCGGCGTCTTTTACGCCAATTAGCAGAGTGTTTAGGGGAAAACCGGGCGGAAGTGCTGCAGCAGCCGGGCCAAGGTTCCGGGACCAGTGTGGACCGTGCACAGCAGAGCTCCCTGCCCCAGAAGTCTGCGTCTGTCAGGCTAGGTGGGCAGCCTGATGGAGAAACAACAGCTCAAGGGCCGGTAGAGCTCGACCTCCGGCCCCGCCTCTTCGAAAGTGACCGGGTGGGCTTGGAGACTCCGGAGCTACAAGCTGAGCAGGACTGGATGCCATGTGACTAGCCAGAGCCCTCGGAAGCGGGGTTGAGGCTTTGGAGTCCATGGTGGTGCAGCCCACGAGGGCTTTCTCCACTAGTGGGCGCTGGCCTGGCTGCCCCTCTCCCTTGGGAGTGTGGCCACTGGGACTTAGTCTTCTACGCTGCTCTCCAGATGGAGAAAAACTAGCCCTTGGACAGGATTGCATCTTGTATAGATGGGTGGGGCGGCCCAATATAGACTCTGCACGACACCAGGAAGTTGATGTCCACTTTCATAATCCTGCTTGGATGGGGTCCCCCACAGTATGGGAGTCATATGCCTTACCCAAAGATGCTGATACAAACGTTAATCTCTTCTGAACTTTTCTCCCGGACACTTGGAGCACCATGGCTTGACCAGACCAGCTGTTGAAATTAAGCACCACAACACCCAATCCAAGCAGCTAGGCTCAGCCGAATCGCCGGCCCATCACCCTTCCCTGCCGGGTTGTTGATCTCCTGTGCTCAGAGTCACAGTTGATTGTCTTTCCTGTGCGACTCTGGCCAGCTAAGTTTCCATGCCTTCATGTGTGTCCTACCCAGGCTTTTTATGAGAGCTGAATGAGCTCTCACGGTGTCAGCAAACTGCTGGTTTGTCACCCTGAGCGGGGGTTGGGGGGTGGGGTTGGGGCGGCTCTGTCTCCCTTGGCATTTCTCTGTGAGCTGAGTTTCCTTAAACTGCTGCCTGGAGTGCATGAGTGTTGCTAACCTGCCTTCTTTAAGTCCTAGTGCAGCCATTCTACCTCAATACCCAGATCCCGAGTTGTCTCCATGCAGGCTGGGCACTCTCCCTTTATTTGGCTCCTCTCCCTCTTGCTTTCTCACTGCCCCTTCCTGGAAGCCCAGCCTAAACTCTATCCCTGCCTTCCTAGCCCCATCTGCCCATTTTCCTTTCCATAGGTCAGGATTCTTTCTAGAATGTTCCATAGCCCATATGGTGGTTTGAATCAAAATGACCCCATATTCTCATATATTTGGATGCTTGGATCCCAGTTGGTGGAAATGTTTGGGAAGGATTAGGAGGTGTGGCCTCATTGGAGTGGGTATGCCATGGGGATTGGGCTTTGAGGTTTCAAAAAGCCCACACCATTCCCAGTTAGCTCTCTTGCTCTCTGTCTCATGCTTGTGGGTCAAGAGCCTCTCTCAGGGCTGGAGAAATGGCTTAGCAGTTAAGAGCACTAACTGCTCTACCAGAGGTCTGTAGTGCCACAGTCTGCCTACCTGCCACCATGCTCCTGCCCTGATGGATGTGGACTCATCCTTAGAACCATAAGCCCCATAATTTTTTTCTTCTCTAAGTTGCTTTGGTCATGGAGTCTGCATAGCTACAGAAAATTAACTAAGACACCCCACTTTTTCTGTTACATGGTATACAACATGGTCCCAAGTTCTCTAAGGATTTCCTCCTGTTTTCCGATGAACCCAAAACATCAGTCCCAGTGATTTTCCCCTGAGCATGTATGATGTGCTCTCCATACAGTTGTTACATGGACCATCATAATGACCAGGTAGCTTACGTTTAAGCAGACAGGAGCCCGGTCACGTTCCGGTCATGGTGTCCGGCCCAGAGGGATGCCAGTTGGACAGACCTGTGCTTTTGGCTCTGCGTAGGTCTATAGTCATTGTGTGACTGGTATCTGAGTGGCAGGGCATCCTCTGGGGATGATTTCAAGTTCACTGATGAATCTTAAAGGAGGGTGGATTACGGACGTTGGGTGATATACAGACTCTTGTCTCCATGTTTGCTGAAGGGTCCAAGGGAACTGCTATACCAGCTTGAAAAGCCCATGTCTGAGAGCCAAGCCTCAGTTTCTTTTTAGGACAGGTGACTCAAGAAGGTGAACAGGGCATAGGATCATTTACCCTCTCCTCCTCTGGCCTCTCAGGATCTAGAGGGAAGTTGGGGCGAGCAATGGAAGTGTGTCTGAGGAGTCTCCTTTGTGTACATAAGTCAACGCTGTCCCAGGAGCACAGTGCCCCCCACAAGTGTGGGTGAGGCTGTCGGGAAGTAGGACCCGTGTACTGCAAACAGAAGCCCAAGATGATACCCCCATCACAGTGAAAGGTAGTGGAGTAGTTCCTCAGGTGAAGAGAAATGTGTCCACACAAAACCGGCAGAGGAGCGGGACATTTTCTCAGCATGGGTTGATGCAGAAGGATAAAGAATCACAGGCTCGCCACAACTCAATAGAAGGCACTGTCTCAAATAAATAAATAAAAATCAAAAAGGAGGCAAGCAAAACATAAATACAAGCGTTCAGAGTGATGCTGTTTATAATAGCAAAAGGGAGAACCCGTGCAGATGCCCGATAACTGATAAATTCAAGCTCCCTCCAGGCAGTTATTTTTTATTCAGTTATAAAAAGGCATGAGGTTTCTGACACAGCTTGGGTGTGCTTTGAGGAGACATACCACTCATAAAAACACAGATATTCTATGACCCTATTTGTAGCAATTATCCACAGCAAGCGAATTCATGGAGAGGAGAGGTGGAGGTATGGGATGGTCTCTGGCAGATAATGAAATGTCCTTCAGTGGAATTGTGCAGAAGGTGAGCTTTATTGTATGTCAGTTACGTGGAAAAGCTGTTGGAAGTTTCTGAGATGTGGGCAGAAACAGGGTGAGGGCTTGTGAGTAAGTAATGCTGTTCCCAGAGGAAGCCCACTATGCCAGCCAGTCTCCTCAATACCTTTGTCGTGGCTGCCCTGGTGTCTCTGGAGTCGGAAGGCTGCTGTGTTCTGTTCCTAGTAGGCTCTGGGTACCAGCTCTGTCCTACTATGCATACCTTCCTTTTCTCCCAGGCTGTGTGGCAAGTCCTGAGAGCCACATGCAACCCTCAGCTAGGGGCTGAGGGACCTGGAGACCTACCTTGAAACCTACCTGGGAACCAGATCCAAGTCCAAACCTGCAAGTCAGAGTACAGAGGGAACTGGGAACCTACTCAAAGCCAGTGCTGTAGACTCTGAACCACCATACCTCACCCCATGGTCATTCCCCATGCCCAACCTGGAAAGAGGACAGGAGGAACTCACCTTGACCTACCAGTGGTCCCTCAAGCCTGATGCCTCTTCCAGACAAAGCCAGCCCCAGGTCAGCTGAGAGTGGAAAAGAGAACCAACAGAGGGACTGGGCAGGACACTGTTCTCAGTGGACCCAGTGAGGCCAGATTCTGCTCCAGTTAGGACAAACGGATGAACTGGGCCCTGGGTTATTCCCATGCTCTGTGGTATGTATGTTATCACAGTGGCAGCTGAGGGCAGGACCTGCCTGGTGCAGAGATTCCGGGGTGTGCAGGCAGGAAGGTGCTGTGTAAGAACAGTACTGCCCTGCTGATGGAGAGCGACTGGGAGGAGACGCTGGGCTTGGCCAGCAGAGGGGCCCAGAGACCAGCTTCTAGTGGCTGTCTACGGCCTTAGCATAAAAAGACTGTGTGTGCTATTGGCTTGGGAACTAGCAGCAAGGTTTTTAGGCTAATTCTAGAGTCCCCCAGCCCTTGAGAGACAAGAGGCTATTTCCCACTCCCCATATGCCCAACTGAGGGACCCCTGAGGGAAGTTTAGGGGATGGCCTTGACCATCTCTTTAAGTCTAACCATACCTGATTAGGTCCCCTTTACATAGCCCCTGGTACTACCCCTGATTGCAAGAAAAGTCTAGAGCTCCGTGCTGTTTTTTTTTTTTAATCTTTAATGTGTGTGCATAAGTTTTCAATGTGCACATTCATGTGTAAGAATAGAGAACACATGTGGAGGCCAGAGAACACCCATTAATCATCACCTGTCACCTGGATTATCTGGCCCACAGCTTTTGGGACTCTCTTGTCTCTATCTTCTTTCCATTCATAGGAACAGCCTGGCTGTACAGGGACACACCAGCGGGTCTGACTGCACGGGAACACGCTAGCATGTCTGGCTGTATAGAGACACGCTAGTATGTCTGGCTGTACAGGGACACGCTAGTATGTCTGGCTGCATAGGAACACACCAGTCCCCCTGAACACACCAAATGGGGAAATCACTTTATGCACCGAGCCACAGCCTAGCTCCCTCTGTTGTTTGTGGAATGTCTTCATTGTGCATAGCTGAGGGAATGGGGCTGAGGAGAGTGTATCAGTGCAGGGAAGCAGCAGGAGGTGTCATGCAGCAGGCATGAGCTGTCACCCTGGTTACTCCCTTCCTGCCTGGATTAATTTGTTTCCTCACTTGTTTATCAATATTCATCAAACACCTTAGGCAATGGCTTTGGTGCCAGAATGGAGCCTGCAGTTTGGGAAGGCTCAGTGGGGACAGCTAGGGAGCCTGAGTAAGAGGAACATCAAAATATCTTCCACTAGCTGCCGTCTTAACAGCCGCTCTAACGCTCTGCTCCAGACAACTTGGCCCTGGGCTCTTCACTTTATTCTTTTTTTTTTTTTAAGATTTATTTATTTATATGTAAGTACACTGTAGCTGTCTTCAGACACACCAGAAGAGGGCATCAGGTCTCATTACAGATGGTTGTGAGCCACCATGTGGTTGCTGGGAATTGAACTCAGGACCTCTGGAAGAGCAGTCAGTGCTCTTAACCACTGAGCCATCTCTCCAGCCCTCTTCACTTTATTCTTGCAAGAGCTTTTTGCAGGGGAATGCGAGGGAGGCTAATCTCAAATTCCTCCGACCTTGGCCTTCGGAGAGCCGGAAGCATAGGTGCGTGTGCTCTAACGCCAAGCTTGCTTTATTCTGCCTAGCATCCACATGTGGGCATGGAGATTTGTCTGTGAGCAACAGGTCCCTGCGAGGGAACCCGGGGCTCTGATAGGTGAGGTGGAGGACAAGTTACAGAGCCCCACTTCTGCTGGCACAGGAAAAAGCCACCTTGCTAAGTTAAACTTAACATTTGCCAGGAGTCTTAACTGCTTCATAGCGGGTCAAAGAAAACTGCTTTTGGGAATGGTCCAGGAGTAACCAATAGCATGGTGAAGTCAAGCACATACTATTTTATGGAGGGGGAGCTGTGGCCATAATTACCTTCTTTCTGTCGAGGCTTCTATCTCTTCCATCACAAGTCATAAACAGTATCCTGTCAGGAGTCTGGAAACCACGTCTGCTAGCAACAGAGGGTTTCCCTGGCCACTCCTCACTGAATATGAGGAAGACCTGGCTCATACGTTTGCCCAGCAGCCCCGGATGCTCTCCGTCAGCTTTCCTTGTGAGCACCTGCACATTGTGTCTGGAGGCCCTACAAGCTTCAGAGGGGGGTGATATGAATCCAGGACCTGGCTGGCTGGCAGGGGCAGGATCTTGGAGAGGTGTGCTCGACGACCATTGCTAGAAAAGAAGTGGGGAACATGCCTTCCACCTGGGGTGCTGACCATCTAGATGCCAGCTCTGCTGAACTGAAATGCAGGTAGAGTGGTCAGGGCTGAACGTGATAATAGATCCATGCTTCTGTGGGACCATGGGACCGTGGCCATGACCCCACAAGGGGATCCTTGATGCCGCCTGTAGATGGAAATGCCTTCTAATCTGGGACTATTCAAGCCAAGGGAAAGTTAGCATAAACAGATAAGGTGCTCCTGAGTGTTTCTCCTTCTCTATACTTTAGAACTGAGAGGTAACAAAGACCATGACCTGGGAATATGTGTGAGGGGGTGGGGTGGTGTGTGTGTGATTGTATGTAGTGGTGGATGTATGTGTACTTGTGTGTATAGGGATGTGTTTGTGTGTGTGTGTGTGTGAAGAGGTGGATGTGTGTGTATGTGTTTGTATGTAGGGTAGGGGTGGATGTTTGATGCCAGTGTAAGAAGGAGTGAATTTGGGTGTCTGATGGGGATAGGTGTCCTGGGTGACAGCAGACTGAGGCAGTAGCTGTCCAGGCTGGAGTAGGACAGAGGTGTGCAGCTGTATTACTGGTCAGGAGAGATGTGATGCCATCCAAGTACCAAAGATGAGAGACATTCAGTCTGACTGTGAAGACATGGCACCCGTCTTCCTGCACTCTCACCCTGACACCTTAGGTCTGCGCGACTATACCCAGATCCACGGACTCTGGCCAACTCTATGTTAAAGGGTGCTGAACTTTTCAGGGATAATGCATTTTTCAAAATTTGTGGGAATATGTGTGAGGGGGTGGGGTGGTGTGTGTGTGATTGTATGTAGTGGTGGATGTATGTGTACTTGTGTGTATAGGGATGTGTGTGTGTGTGTGTGTGTGTGTGTGTGTGTGTGTGTGAAGAGGTGGATGTGTGTGTATGTGTTTGTATGTAGGGTAGGGGTGGATATGTGTGTGTGCTCGTGTGTAGGGGTGGATGTGTATGTGTGCACATGGATGCATGTAGGTGTATGTGTACATATTTGTGTATGCATTTGCAGGCCAGACCTCAACTTTGGGTGTCTTTCCTGGAGTGTTCTCTCTCTACTTTAGTGTGTGTGTGTGTGTGTGTGTGTGTGTGTGTGTGTGTGTGTGTGTGAGAGAGAGAGAGAGAGAGAGAGAGAGAAACAACCTGTATTAGTATATTATTTAGTATATTATTTATTCTGGAGTATGACTCTTGGCTGCTTATGTGCCACAAGGTTTCTCCATGTCTCTGTTCTGGCCACAGAGATGGCTGTCCAGTCCAGGCTGGTCCTCCCACATCGGGACATTGAGTTTTAGGTCACTGATTTCTGGATAAGAAGTAATGCCATGCCCAGTCAGCTCTCTCTGCCCACCATATGGATCTTGGGGACCAAGCTCATAAGGTCAGATTTGTCAGCGAGAGTCCTTACTTGTAAGCTGGGCATCTCACTGGCCCTCCAGATTATTGTTTGAGACAGGCTCTCTCACTGAACCTGGAGCCACTGATTGGTTAGGCTTGTTGGCCAGCTGGTTCTGGTTCTTCCTGCCTTGGCCCCTTTAGCCCATTGTTGCAGATGCATGACGTCACACCCACCTTAAAATCTGAGAACCTAAATCCCTTTCCTCCCCGTACGGCAGGCACTGTGCACTGAGCTCCCTCCCTGGGCCCTGAAATGCATTTTTTTAAAAAAATTTTTTTTTATTTTTAGAATTCCCATTTGGTTTCTATAGAATTTTATACAATTTCCATTACTCCCTCTTCGTGCACTGAGACCATGTTTGCCTTTGACGTCTCAACCATGTTTTTTCTGTTCCTCTTTAAACATGGATACAGCTGTACTCATACAGCTCTGTCATGTCAGAGCTTTATTCTGTGATCTATCTTGCCTGTTATGCCCTGGTTACATGACATATTTTTCTCCTTCTTTTTAGATCTATTTATTTTGAGGTGATACATTTTGTTCGGTTTTGTTTTTCAACACAGGATTTTCCTGTTCAGATCTGTCTATCCTGGAACTTACACTGTATACTAGGCTGGTCTCAAACTCACAGAGATCTGCCTGCCCCTGCTGCTGCCCCTACCCCTCCTGCTCTTGCCCTGTGATTAAAACAATTAAACAATGTCCAACTGACAGAAGCAACTTCCTCCTCCTCTTCCTCCTCTTCCTCCTCTTCCTCCTCCCCTTCCTCCTGCCCCTCTTGCTTTTCTGTGTTTTGTTTGAGACAAGGCCTTACTGTGTAACCCTAGTTGACCTGGAACTCACTTTGTAGACCAAGCTGCCATTGAGTTCACAGAGCTCTGCCTGCCTCTGCCTCCCCAGTGCTGGGATTAAAGGTGTGCACCACCACATCTGGACAAACTGATCATTCTTTTTTTTCGGAGCTGGGGACCGAACCCAGGGCCTTGCGCTTCCTAGGTAAGCGCTCTACCACTGAGCTAAATCCCCAGCCCCCAAACTGATCATTTTTAATTAAACCTTCTAGACCATGGATTCCACTGTTGTCCTGTGAAGGACACTGGCTTACCTTTCTAACTGGCTCTCTGGTCTAGGGGTGTATTGAACATCCGTGGCCTCTCCGGGCTTGACGTTTTCCTCCCTTACCTTCATTCTGTGGAGACCATTCTCTGTAAAAGCCTTCTGAGAATCTGTGGGGGACTTAGCTGTGGACGGAGCAGCTTCATGAGCAGGCCGAGTTCTCAGTGTGGTCAAGGGAAGGCCATTCTGTTGTTAGTCAAGAACCTTCCCTCTTGTCTGAGCTGGACTCTAGGCTGTCCTGCATACATAGTAGCTCCTGGGAGACTTGGAAGACTTAAACCCACTTGGGCTCCCAGTGGCTCTTCCTATGGCCACTGCCCTCAGATGCGCTGCCTCTTGGCTTCTGCTCAGGGATTTAGGTGGGCTATAACTCACAAGGGACCTCCCAGAGAGTCGGGAAGCATGGTCCTGCACTGCTTCTTCTCCAGGAACTTCTGGCGTAAATTACAATGTCCCACATTAAGCCAAGGAAGGGCCACCCTGGCCAGGGTGAGCTGTAGAGAAACCCTGTGCATTGGCTCAGCTGAGAGCCATGCACCAGACGGACTGAGTCACGATGAGTGTTGGGTGGCAGCAGCTCTTAGATAACCCTTCCAGGCTGTGACTTCAAGTCAGCCAACGACACAACGGCACGTAACTTCTCTCCTGGTACAGAAAGTAATCGTAACACGGAAGTTGGGAACCCAAGAAATAGCCCCGTGAGTGCATGATTTAGGAGCAGGAGTGTAAATCCAGCACCTTTATCTCAGGCTCTCCTTCCTGCAGTTTCAGTGGTGCCCTTGGCCAAAGCATGTGAAAGGAAAAGTTCCTCGAATTAATAGTTCTCAGCCTTTCCTTTGCATACCATTCCGAGTTAGCTGAAGAGGTGCCATCTCCATTGGGTTCCACTGGGGTAAGGCAGCCCTCTGTCCAGCGCGTTCTCACTGTGCACGTTATCTGCTGTTGGCTCTCACTAGCCCGTGGTGGGTTTTCATTCTGACCACAAATTGCATCCAGATAGCCTTTATTTTATGCAATCGTGGCCTCAAAGTACGAGGATGATAAGCTGACCTTTCCAAAATGCTAGAGAAGCATAAAGTGCTTCCTTTAAGCAGCAACAGAGGATTTCAATAAATAAGTCTTCATGCTCAGATAATCAAGAGCAACACCAAGAACTCCCTTCCGGTGAAGCCGTGAAAGAAATCTGTGCTGCTTCTGCTATCATCACACCGCCAAGGTCCCAGTCAAGAGGCACAGGTGCTAAGATGGACAGGAGTTAGATTGTGGGTTCAGCACTGACTCCAGTCTCAGACCATCATGAGGGTCTTGGACCATGTTTCCAGGCACCAAAGTGTCTAAGGGTATGGCTATTAAAAAAGTCTTCAGGGTAAGGGTGCTTGCCTCAAATGGGGACTAGGAAAAACAGCTCCCTGTCCCATGCCTTAGTCAGGATCCAGAACACCAGTCCACTTTGTGAGAGGCAGACGGAAGCTGCATTCTGAGAGAGCACCCTTTTTATAGCCCTGTGGAACTGATGGGAAAGTTAAATCATTGACAGCAATCCTGCGTTCAGTGCCATGACTGTGCCAGCCTGGGTTTAGAGTGGGCCCTTCGTGTGTCTCTAGATCCTAAGGAAGACCAGGATTCAGACTCAGAGGGAAGCCAGCAGTCCAGGGTGCCAGCTTTGGACAGTAGTGGCTTAGCGTCTGATGGAGGGGCTTCTTCCTGGGGAGCAACCTTGCTACAGATGCTGGAGGTTGCGGGTCAGAATGGTTGCTAGCCAACCTCAGTAACCACTTTCTCAGCCCCTGGACCCTCTCCTAGGCTGGGGACACTGTTCCCAGAAGAAACAGGACCTTGTCACTACCCTGAGCGCCTGTGCTCATGACCTAGTTAGGTCCCTGCTTATTTGGGTGCTGCAAAGTTCCAGAGCCCTCTGCCACCTCCCAGCGTGGCAAGCAGACTCCTTGGCCTGTGTGGAGCCAAGGACCTTATTGTCCTCTACTCCTAGGTCCTCATTCCTCCAACCTTGAGCCTTGACCCTGCCAAGATGGAGCCCAGAGACCCTGCTGCCACAGAGCCCACTCCTGGAATGCTCACTGCCGCTGCCACAGAGCCCACTCCTGGAATGCTCACTGCCGCTGGAGAGTCTGCTGCTAAAAGCTCTGCTGCTACAGTGCCCATGGCTCTCCCCTTGTTGACACACGCTCCTCTACGGGTGAGTCTGTGCCCGAAGATGTCTGCGTGCAGTTCAATGTGTTTAGTAGAGGTGTGTGTGGGTCGGTAGGGTAATGACTTGTCTCTACACATAGGTAATAAGGGTTCTTCCCTGGGACCCTGCAGGACCTGAGGACCTCGCCCAGGGATCATAGCCTAGGCTGCTTCTATGAGCCTGGAAGGCACAGCCAGGGCTGGGGTCATCTTGAGCCTCAGGAAAGGCTGCCTTCTTGAGTCACAAAGCAGATGGCTCTTGTGGAGACCATGTGAGGGGGCGAAAGGCAGGTCCAGTCAGGGCTGGTATCTGCAACAAGGTTCAGCTTCTTCTAGATGGGACATAAAAGCTGCTGTTCTCACTGTGCTGCTGCCCTGGGCATCCCAGGCAAGGGATCAAAGCCTGTCTGGGGTCAGGGGAGACAATGACCACCTCTAGCGGATTCAAGGAGCCCACAGGTTTCTTAGGTATTCCCTGGCATTCTTACACCGTCCCTGAAGTTTGACAAAAACAGGCTAGGCTTTCAGTTCCCCCTAAGCCAAGAATCATGCCTGCCACCTCACAGTCGGAGGTCAAAATGACAAAAAGACAGTTACTGTATTTCTGTGAGCGAAGTCTTGGGAGTCCTAGAGGGCTCAGCACTTGAGGGCTGGGTGAGCCACGTTACCAAGTGTGTTCAGGCTTCCCCCTTCTTCCTAAAGTGTCTCCACTTCAGTTTTAAAAAGAGAACTACGTGAGTAGGTGCCATCCCAGCTGGGACATGTGCGATCCCGTGCTCAAGGCTGTTTGGACCTTGGCTTTGTGATAGACTTGTCTTCCAACTGAAACCTTTGCCAGTTCTGGGGTCCCTCCCTTCTCCTCACTCTTCTACCTTAGGACCATGCAAGGCGAATCGGAACAGGACTAGCCACACTGAGGGGACAGCATTCCCTCAGCTCTCTGCAGCGAGTCCTTGTCTGTATGGCTCTGACATAACATAAAAGTATTGTATCCATCCTGCCAAAAGGGACAAGAAGGGCCTTGGAGACACGCCTGAGAAGCAAGGGCCTGGCCAAGTCTGAGTATGGGAATCTAAAACGGGTTTGTCCCCTTGCTCCCATCTTGTCATCGACACCAAGGCCCTTCCTGCAATGCCCGGTGGCCTGTTCTCTCTTGAGGATGACCTAGGTCCTGAAGGGCCCCAGAAACCTGTGACAGAGCTGTGTTTCTGGTCTGGGCATGGTCTGATCAGGCCAGGAGCTGTCCTCTGCTGTCATCCTGCATGCTGAATACGGGGTCCCAGAATGCCCCTTTTGTTCTGGCAGCCACTTGATATTTTCCTTTCATGACACCCCCAGTCCGTGGGCCTGCCACCTCACCGTCTGCGTCACGTGGGTGTCTAGCCAGGGCCTACAAATGGTAGTAACAGACTCGCCTGGCGTGCTTGCCCATTCTGAAGTTGACAAGGATTCCAGGCCACAGCCCTATACAGGATATGAACTTAGTCTACCTGATCCACCCATGTGTCTAGCTCACTAAGAGACCTCCAGCTAGGATGGCCCCTAGCAGACAGTATCAGGGACAGCACTTCATGTTCTCCCTCCATAGTGCCTCTTGCTGAACTCTGTGCTGTCTCATCCCCATACCTGAGTTCCCCTGCAGTCAACTACCTTTAAGTCAGTGTTGGGGTTTCCCCCCTGGCTGCCCGATATGAGGGTCAAGTGTACCCCAGTGCTCCTGCCCAGGCCTAGTTGGCAGCTCAGGGAGTTTTTCTGTCTCTGAGGCCATAGGAGAGAGGTTCAAGCTGGCTTCCTAAAGCCCTAAGAACAAATCATAGAGCCTTCTGTTGGCAGAGAGGGCTTGTCCTTGCTGCATGGCCAAGGGCAAGTTACCTGACACCCCCCCCCAATTTGGTTTTGAACAATAGTGAAAATGTATTGCTCCATTGCTTTGTGAATATCAAGCAAGTTAGTTTAAGTAAAACCACCTGGCACTGAGTGATATGTGAGTTGGCCCCACATGGAATTCTTTCTGTGGTGTAATATGAGGTTGGGCTAAGCTCAACTCTTCCCCAGACCACTCACATATCCCAAAGATAGCCAATGAGTGAGATGCCTCCTTCCTTGGCCAACCCCAGCTGTGTCTCAGTCTCTCCTCGTCTCTGCTGTGCCCTTAACAGGCTGTTCCCAGAGTTGTGGACTGGTGACACTAAAACTGCTTCTTTGCTCTGTCTTCCCAGCTCCCTTTCCCTGTGAAGCATCAGAACGAACCATCTGGGTTCACAGAGATCCTCCTGTTGTGTTACCGTTTACTGTTTGTCTTAGGCGTTCTGATGTTCTGCAGGTGCCCAACGCCTTGCCTAGGGTGTTATGAAGCCTGATTGTAAGTGCCCAGGTGTTCCTCGACTGGGCAGGATCTGACCCCTTTCATGTCACTGTCGTGACTGTCATAGGCTCCGTGGGATGCTGCAGGTGCTAGAAAAGTCAGAGTGAGCACCTGGTTCCCCCCTGCCTTCCTCACCTGGGGACACGGGCACCGTGTGTGAGAAGTTCCTCAGACAGACAAGTCTTCAAAGGCTGGACCAGCCTTCCTGGGGTCTTCAGCCCTGTCTGGTAAGGGGAGACACGAGTGTTCTGAGTACAGCTATGAAAGGGACCCTGGAAGAAAGATTCCATTTTTCTCAGGTCCTCAGGTGCTATGTGTAGCTCTAATACATCGCACCATTCTTGCTGCCTTCTGCCGATGGATTTCTCCCTTCTTTTCCCAGACTACGAATAGACCTGAGGGGTATATGTGCACACACATGCACAGGTGGGCACATGTATGTGTGCATCTCTCTCTCTCTGTGTGTGTGTGTGTGTGTGTGTGTGTGTGTGTGTGTGTTTCTATCAAGGCCAGAATTGGATGCTAAATATCTTCCTCAGTTGTTTCTCTGACTTTGCTTTTGTTTTGTTTAAGACGGGTCTCACTGTGTAGCTCTGCTGTCCTGGGACTCAACTATGTAGACCAGGCTGGCCTTGAACTCACAGAGAGCTGCCTGCCTCTGCCTCTCAAACGCTGGGATTAAAGGTGTGTGCCACCACACCTGGCTTCTCCCTTACTTTTTGAGACAGGGCCTTTTTAAACCTGGGGTTTAGCAGTTTGGCTAGGCTGAGCAGCAAGAAGAAGGAATCTTTCTTCCACCCCACCAGTGAGGATTATGGGCTTGATTTATCACATTTAGCTTCTTCCTTAGGTACCAGGGATGGAACTAGGGTCTTTATGTTTATGTATCTTCCCAGCCCTGGTCCTGAATTTTGGTTCCTCTCTTCTGCTCTGCTGAAACTATCCCCATAGGGACAGTCATGGGTTTTCTATTGCCGTCTTCTGAGATGTTGTCTCTTCCCTGGCCTTCCAGCCTCCTTTTCCTTCCTTCCCTGACTGTGTGGATGGGCACCTTTGTAGAAGCACTGCTAGCAGCAGTAGGCTCAGGCACAGATGGGCTGTTTCAGGCTCTTGGCTCCAAAGACAGGACAGGCAGTGGCTATGTAACAAGTGTTATGACTTCCACCAGTAGTCGCCCAGTGAGTGTTATGTGATCAGGGCCAGTAGTTTTATAGCAAGCTGTGTGTGACCGTGGCCAGTGAGTATGCAATGAGCAGTAAGTGGTCATGATCAGTACAATAAGTGTCGTAATTATGACCAGCGCGTACACAATGAGCGGAGTGTGACTGTAGCCAACAGGTATTAATGAATGGGATGTGATCATGGCCAGCCAGTATACAGTGAGCAGCATATGACTGTGCCTGGTGGTGTGCAGTGTGTGTGTGTGTGTGTGTGTGTGTGTATGTGTGTGTGTGATGGTGCCTGGTGGTGTGCAGTGTGTGTGTGTGTGTGAGAGAGAGAGAGAGAGAGAGAGATGGTGCCTGGTGGTTTGGGTATGCAGTGTGTAGTGTCAGACAGTGACTGGTGGTGTGCAGTGTGTGTGTGTGTGTGTGTGTGTGTGTGTGTGTGTGTGTGTGTGTGTGTGTGTGATGGTGCCTGGTGGTGTGCAGTGTGTGTGTGTGTGTGTGTGTGTATGTGTGTGTGTGTGATGGTGCCTGGTGGTGTGCAGTGTGTGTGTGTGTGTGTGTGTGTGTGTGTGTGAGAGAGAGAGAGAGAGAGAGAGAGAGAGAGAGAGAGAGAGAGAGAGGGTGCCTGGTGGTTTGGGTATGCAGTGTGTAGTGTCAGACAGTGACTGGCGGTGCTCAGTGAATGTTATTATGAACAGGATGTTGAGAACTGAGAATGGCTTCCTGCCACTAGACGCCATGCTGGGTTCTGCCCTCAGATCAGGCCACCCTCGGAGACACCAGGGTGGGTAGTCATATGCTGCTTGCTGGTCTCTTCACGAGCTGCCCTGCCGCCTGTCTGAGCCTTGGTAGAAGGGCTGTATATCCGGAGTCCAGAGAGGCTGGAAAGCGACACCAGAGTGTAGCTCTCTGAGGGGATGGCAGTTCCAGGCATTGTAGGGATGTGTGGGTCTCCAGGGGCCGTATGGCACTGTCCTTCGAGGGACTTTCTGCAGGCTCTCATCAGCTCTGTGCATGGGTGGCTCAGTGACCATCAAACGTCCCCGAGGGAAGCAATGGGTTAGGTTCTGCTGTGAGGCAGCGTGGCCCGCAAACCGCTGTGCCGGTTGCAGTTAGTTCAGACCCAGTGAGCACGGAGTCTGACAAGAGGTGAGCGCAGCTCTGGGTGGCTCTGTGGAGACCATGTGCCATAGGCTGCTCTGAGGCAGTCAGGTGTCCAGGGTAGCATAGCCATACTCCGCCCCAGACCATAACCAATCAGTGCCCAGCCCTCAGAGACAGGGTGTCCACCACTTACCCTCTAAGTGGTGATACTGGAGTCGACCTTGGGGAATGACTTTTCAGCATGGGTCCTAGCTGGGTTTGTGAAGTACTTAAAGTGTAGGAGGCCGAGTCAGCTCATAGCTGAATAGATAAAGTGGCATCCACATGTTGCCACCCAACGTCCCTGTGCCTCAGCCCCATCCCTCCATTGGTCATCTCAGAGCCTCTCGTGCAAATCTCAGAGCCATGTTAGCATAAGTATGAGGACATCTAGGGAGACATCAGTGGTCTAAATGTCCCTAAAGTTCCCAGGACCCCTCGACTTCTGAAGAATCCATGATTTGTCTGTTCTGAGCCTTAGTAAGTCTGCCTCCCTAGGTTGTAGCTTCCCCTCCCCCTCCCTGTGTTCCTGGGAAGCAGGGCCTGGGGTCAAGGTTCAGGTTCTGGCCAGAGGCCATCTGTCTTGCTGTCCCAGACCTGCCAGCAAGGCCTCCTGCCAGCAGGCCCAGGATGTCCTTATAGCAACAGCTGTGGACTTGGGAATGGCCTAGTCCAGGCCTGGTGTAGAGAGGGACGTGGCCAGAGCCCATGAGGGAGTGTGGATGAAGTGAGAGGCAGGCTAGAGGAAGGGCTGAAGCGGAAGGCCTCAGGAGTCACCAGTATTCACCTGGCCTCTCAGCCCCACAGCCCTGACATAGTAGCCCTGCCAGTGGCCATGCCATTGCTGCTCCCTGCAGCCTACCCTCTTGTGGCTCTGCAGAATGCCACAGAACTTGCTTATCTCATTCATTCAGGCGAGCGCCTCTCTGCATCCTGTTGTTCTTATGTCACAAGAACAGGACGCAGCAATTGTTTGCAATGTGCGTCAGCATAGCCCTGGGCCTGGCCGTGTCCACAGAGACCCACACCCGCCCTCAGGCATGACCCACAGCCCACACAGACTCAGGCATCTAGGGTCTCTCTCCACTGTCACATGAGTGGCCACAGTGTGTGCAAGGGAGGGTACCATGGGGATGCTTGTCACCCACTGGGCCTCAGCACTGGAAAGAACAGGACAGGACAGGCCCACGGGGAACTCTGGGAAGGAAGCATCTAGTGACAGGTTGGGAGGTCACAGCAGGGGGGAGTGGCTTCAGGCTAGAGCCCAGAGGGTCAAGTGACAGAAAGGAGCTAACGGATGAATGTGCTTTGGTGCCAAGTCCACTGGGGAGTTAGCGGGCAAAGCCTGTTCTGTTTGGTTTCATGGGGTTTTCCAAAGGTCCCCCGAACCCTTGCTGGGCTAGCCATGGTTGGCAGGGACGTAGGGAAGCAGCAAAGTCCCTTAGAAAGCTGGAGAGCCGTGCTTAACCCCAGCACTGGGGAGGCAGAGGCAGGCAGAACTCTGTGAGTTTGCCACCAACATGGTCTACACTGTGAGTTCCAGCACATCCAGGGATACATAGAGAAACCATATCTCAAAAAACAAAACACTAAGGAAAAAAAGGAAACTCTGGAAACCTGATTTTTTTTTGAGGGGGGTGGGGCTGCTGGGCAGTCAGAGCTGACAGACACCAAAGTAAGTGAAAACGGGTCGGGAACAAAAATCAGACATTAACCCCAGGGCCTGTGTGGTCAGCTTCAGGTCCACCACCAGAAAGGTTGGGCTGAATCTCCTGATCCTTGGTTACTCTCTGTGCATTTAAAATGGGTGCCATTCTACAGCTCCGACTAGGCACACAACCCATACTGACCTCAAACTTGTAAGAACTCTATTTCTGCTCACCAAGTGCTGGGAAGGAGTCTTAAATACTGCCAGCTCCTGGGAGGTTTTGAGGTGTTTTTTTTTTTCTCCTAATTTATTTAATGGGTGTGGGTGTTTTGCCGTGTGTGTGTGTGTGTGTGTGTGTGTGTGTGTGTGTGTGTGTGTTTGCTCCACATTCTTGCACTACACAAGGAAACTTGAAGATGGGGCCATTAGATGCCCTGGGACTGGAGGTGCAGTTGCCTGTGAGCCACTGTGTCAATGCTGCAGATTGAACCCAGGTTTTCTGGAAGGGGAGCTGGTGGCTCTTAACCGCTGAGCCATCTCTCCAGCTCTAGCTCCTAGTTTTCAACGGAGGCAAACACGGTTAAGACTGTGTCCCTCCAACTGCTTGCCTGCAGGGCAGTGGTATAGATGCTGACCTGCTGCCCTCCGTTCACAGAACTGTTTCACCTTGCAGACCTGAGGCTGCTTTGAAAACTGCCTCAAGACCAGAATAGTGGTGGACTCGTTGAATTCCAGCACTCAGGAGGTAGAGGCAGGTGGATCTCTGTGAGTTCAAGGCCAGCTTGATCTACATACGCAAATCCTGTCTCAAAAGGAAAAAAACGAAAAAGAACAAGAACACCGCCTCAAGACAGTGAGTAGCACAAGGCTATGAGCCGGGCACTGGAGAGGCTGAGGCAAGAGAACCACTAGAGCCAAGAGCAGAGTAAAGCTTGATGCATGTAAGACTTGTATGTAAAAAGTAAGTGGTGCTGGCTAGAGAGATGGCTCAGCTGTCAAGAATACGTGCTATTCTTCCACGGTACCTGCTTTTGATTCTTAGCACCCACAGGGTGGCTCAAAAACTGTCTGCAACCCTAGTTCCAGGGGATTTGATGCCCTCTTCTGGTCATTGCAGACATCAGGTAACACAGACATACAGGTAAAATACCCATAAGCAAAGAAAAATAATTTAATTACATTTAAAATAAATTAACTACAAATAAAGAACAGACAAGCAAAAACAAACCCGACTGTTTTATTTTATCTTTTAAAAAGATTTATTTATTATATATGAGTACACTGTAGCTGTCTTCAGACACCAGAAGAGGGCATCAGATCCCATTACAGATGGTTGTGAGCCACCATGTGGTTGCTGGGAATTGAACTCAGGACCTCTGGAAGAGCAGTCGGTGCTCTTAACCAGTGAGCCATCTCTCCAGCCCCCTACCTGTTTTATCAAGTACACAACATTGAAACAAAACAAAAAAGAAAGAAAGAAAGGAAGAAAGAAAGAAAGAAAGAAAGAAAGAGGGAAAAAAGCCCCAAATCCAACTCAGTAGATGGCTGTATGTCCACACAACATGTTCCATTCACCCTACCAGCTCCTATCTGGGCCACTGCCCATCCAGCAGCCCAGGTACCTTTACACACCATCTACAGCAAACTCTGGATCATCTGTGTGGTGAAGAAGCACAGGGGGCTGGGAAGTGCTTCCTGCCGGCCCACAGGTTCTGTTTTAGCATTCCGGAGCCACTGCAGACACAGGTTCTGAATCACCATAAGCCCTCACTGATCACCGAGGCCTGGACGCTGGGCACACATTCACACATGCTAAGTCTATGCCGGTGACGAGGCCCTGCGTAGTGGGCCTGTTTGGCAGTGGCGCTCCTGCATTTACCAGTCCTTGACCCATCAGTCTCTCCCCACAGCTTTGGGTGCGTGGTCACCATGCCCTCCTGAGGTGAGCCTCATTCTTGCCCACCCCTCATCCATTCTTTGTGATTTGTAGGAATTCTTCACGTTGTTGGTCCTTTAACCTTTTCAGCACTCCAGGGTACGTTCCCACTGACAGCCCTGTAGGGTGTGGGTCAGGGTGCAAATCTCAGTACGGATCCACTTGCGAGTCTGTCTGTGCCTTTTTCTCTGTGCCCAGAATCAGAGTGCAAGACACGCATAACAATGTTCCTGAGTACAAGGATGCACACATGCCCACACGCACACATAGGTGCACGTGCATGCATACATTCAAATGTGTACATACAGACCAGGTGTGCATATTGCTGTTTTCATGGGCATAGTATGTAATCTACTGATTTCAAAACTAGGAGCTTTGTGGATAATATGGTGCAGCCTTAACTCTGCCTTTGAAAGAGAGATTGGAAACTGGAGTTTTGGAGAATTCCTAGGAGACATTACCATATAAGGAAAGGAGAAACCAACAGGGATGGGGAACCCCATGGCTTTTCTGAGATGGGGAGCACTGGGGTGAAGGTCAGGATATTCTGAATGCTTGCGGAAGTGAATGGAGGATTGCTTTGGGGTTCCGGTCAGGGTCAGCGTTAGGGACAGTGTTAGGGCATAGTACATTCTGATAGATCAAGAGGAAAAGGAAGTAAAGTTTAGGGTGAAGCTGGGCAAAAGAAATGAAACTTGTTGGAAACATGGGTTTGGTTAGACATTCTGCGTCTTGGGGCTGGGGCAGCAGCTGACACTGGAGTTCCGTTGTCTGGCTGTTGCTGTAACCCACTTCACTGGGAGACCCGGATTGCCGTTATCTAAGAACACTCGGGCTGGGCTTGTTGGCTGATGCAGGCAGGAAGGTCTTGGTCTTAGCAGGCCCCTGGGGATGTCTGCACCCCCAACCTCAGGACCCGGGCATATGCAAGAGGACTTAGGCCACACGGGTCCGGCCAGCTGTTTAGCTGCATGGAGTGGGTGGGGAGTGCCAGGATCAGTGGTGTCCCTGCTGAATGACAGGCATGGAGTGGGGGCAGGCATTTGAGGGTGGATGACTACTAGTGGTCCAGGAGCAAGGGGAGCAGGAGTGCAAGGAACTTGTAACATGGCACTAAGATGGCCAGGACAAGGCCAGAAGCTGAACTGTTCTAGAATATATGGACCCACTCTGGCGGGTGAGGTTCAGGCCACCACTGGCGAGCTGGTGCAAAATGAAGTGGCCGGGAAGGTCTGTGGACACAGGACTTGCGGGGAGGACTACTTCAGCTGTTCCAAGGGCTGGGGGAGGCAGCTCCCGTTGGATTTTTTATTCAAAACAAGGTTATTTAGTGTAAGACCTGAACCAATTAGCAGAAAGCATTCAAGGTATCAGCATGGCAAAGACTTTTTGCAAAGGTCTCCAGCTGCTCAGGGAATAATAGCAAGAATTGGTAAGTAGGACTGAAAGAGATTAAAAAGCCCCCTCACCACATAGGAAATAAGAAGAAGACAAAAGGGGAGGGAGAGACGCCTCATCAGTTACAGAGTTCATGCAAGGACCAGGGTTCAAGTCCCAGCACCCATGTCAGGAGGCTCACAACCACCTAGGACTGCAGATTCAAAGAACTGAATGTCCTTTTCTGGTCTCCACAGGTTTTACCTGCATGCTCTCAAACACCCACACACCCACACACATACCAATAAACATATACTCACATACTTACTCGTACACAGACACACTCACACAAACTCACACACAATCACATACACTCACACAAACACACATAGTCATACACACACATGCACATGTACACATGACTAAAGGTAAAAGTAAAAATGAAGAAGAGTAATGAAGGATAGAAAAAACCTTTGACAATGAAACACCTGATGGGAATTAATATTCAGTCTCCACAAAGAAATGGAAAAATTAAACAAAAATCCAATCAAAACGACCAAATTAATTGAACACAGTTCTCAAAAGAAGAGATAAAATGGCTAAAAGTCCACGTGAAATGGTTAACATCTTTAGCCATGGGAAAAGTATTATCAGGAGTGCACTGAGATTCCACCTCCCCAGGCCAGAATAACCATCACCAAGAAAATTAACTGCAGGGCTGGAGAGCCTCCTCCGAGGTTCAGAGCGCTGATTGCTTTTCCATAAGACCTCTGCTCAATTCCCAGCACCCACGCGGCGCACACGACTGTCAGTAGCAACTGTCTGTAATTCCAGATCTGAGGCCCACACATAGATATACGTGCAAGCAAATCACCAATGCAAATAAAATAAAAATAGCAAGAAAGAAGATGAACATCAGCAAATCAGGTAGGATGGAGGGAAAAAGAAGCCATTATCACTGCTTATAGAAAGGTTAACTAAATGCCACGATAGAAATCAAGTTAGAGCAATTAGAAGGAACAGCATTTTTTGTTTGGTTGGTTTCGGTTTTCATTTTTGTTTTGTTTTGTTTTTTTGAGACAGAATCTCTCGTGTAGCCCTAGCTGGCTTGGAACTCACTCTGTAGACCAGGCTGGCCTTGAACTCAGAAATCAGCCACCACCTTAGGACAGAGTACTTTATCATAGACAACATGATGGGACCTTAAAGGAAGTGGGGACGGTCCCTTTAAAACCTGGAGAGAAAGTGGAATGGATGTGGGAGGAGAGAGCTAAGAAGTGCTAAAGAGGTGGATACACGCACATGCACGCATGCAAGAACGCACACTGATGAGTTTGAGACAGAGCCTCGCAATGGCGCAAGGGCATTTTCAGGCCGGGCATTGGAACCGTTTGCTCCTGTGAGCAGAATAGCAGAGACTAGGAAGCACATTTGTTTAGAAGTTCCTGTTCCCTGAAGAGCACAGAGACCTGCTGCAGGGAAGGATACTGTAGGGGACTCTGTGGTCCAGCTCTACTACCCTCGTGGTAGACCCAAAAACAGCAGTCAGCACACTACAGACACTTGCCTCCTCATGCTGTCACAGCTTCTTCACCATAGCCAAGGTGCAGAGCACTCATCAGCAAGGGAATGAGGAAGAGCGCATGGCACACATATACAGGGGAGTCTTATTCAGACCCTTCAGAAGAAATGTTGTTACTTGCAGGAAAATGGGTAGAACTGGAGACTGTCACGTGACTTCCAAAGCGAGTCTGTGATCAGCCCGAGATATATGAGATTTTGTCTCAAAAATATATAATTTCATCTTTGCAGAAAAACTGTTTTCCTTGCATTTTTGATATATAAAGTATTGTTTTTAAACATGAAGAATTTTGTGCAACAATATTGTGCAACCATAGCTTTTTCTAGTTTCAAAATATGTCATCACCCCCCAAAAAATATTTCCGATAAGGACACTCCCAGCCCCAGACTCCACAACTACAAATCTGCCTCTTTCCGTAGACTTTCCGGTTCTGGACAGGTTACCCAGACACTGCTGCACCCGAGAGTCCCATGTCTGTCTCCTGTTAGTGAGCCTCATGCCCTTAGCTCTGGCCCATGCAGAGACTAAGTCTTCAGCCCTAGACAACACTCTGTGGTGTGGACGAGCCATGTCCCGCTAACCCAGTCATCGGCTCCTGGCTCTCTGGGCTGTCTCCACCTTTTGACGCTTTTAAGCTCCTCTGAGCATTCATGAACAATCACTTGTCTGAGCACCCGGTTTAAATCATCAGGCACACATGTAGCCCTGGAGTTATGGAGCCACCATGGTGTTCCTTCCTCCCTCCCTCCCTCCCTCCCTCCCTCCCTCCCTTCCTTCCTCCCCTCTTTCCTCCCTTCCTCCCTCCCTCCCTTCCTCCCTCCCTCCCTCCCTTCCTCCCTCCCTCCCTCCCTTCCTCCCTCCCTCCCTTCCTCCCTTCCTCCCCCCCTCTTTCCTTCCTCCCTCCCTCCCTCCCCTCTTTCCTTCCTTCCCCCTTCCTCTCTCCTTCCTTCCTTCTGTTTCTTTCCTTCCATCTGTTTTCCTTCCTTTCTTTTTTATTTAAATTTGAGTGATTACTTTTCATGTTTTAAGTTCCCTTTAGGAGCCAGAGATCTGGCTCAACGATTAAGATTTCCAGTGCCTCTTCCAGAGGACCCAAGTTCAACTCCCAGCAGCCATGTTGTGCACACATGCTCACAACTGCATTTAACTCCAGTTCCAGGGGACATAGTACCTACCGCCTTATGGACTCTCAAGACAAATGCACTCACATGCATACACACGCCGACAGACAGACAGACAGACCACACACACACACACACACACACACACACACACACACACACACAGTTTCAATCTTTAAGTTCCTTTGGTTCTGGGCTGGAGAGATGGCTCAGTGGTTAAGAGCACTAACTGCTCCCCCAGAGGTCCTGAGTTCAATTCCAGGCAACCGCATGGTGGCTCACAACCATCTGTAGTGGGATTGATGCCCTCTTCTGGTGTGTCTGAAGACATCAACAGCATACTCATATACATAAAATAAATATTTTTTTTTAAAGTTCCTTTGGTTCTTTTCAAGCCAGTCCTTTTTTGAGTATTTTTAGCTTTTTTGTTTGTTTTTGAGACATGTTCTCACTACATAGCCCTTGTTGGCACGGAATTTATAGACCAGGCTGGCCTCAAACGCTCAGAGATCTGCCTGCTTTGCCTCCCGAGTGCTGGGATTAAAGGCATGTGCCACCATTCCTGTCTGTTCTCCTAGTTTTGACACTTTTATTTCTTTAGCAATTTTAGGCGTTTGTTTTCTGTGCAGTAACCCTCTACATCCTACTGTTCCATATTCTCAGAATACTACCAGTTTTAGTGGCTTGCTTCTTGGTATTTTTTAAAAGGAGTGGGGGTGATTCATGACAGGGTTTCTCTATGTAGCCCTGGCTGTCCTGGAACTCACTCTGTAGACCAGGCTGATCTCAAACTCAGAGATCCACCTGCCTCTGCCTCCCGAGTGCTGGGATTAAAGGCTGTGCCACCACCATGACCAGTTTGCTTCTTGGTATGATTTCTAATTGACGTTTTCCCCATTGGTGGCACAGGCCAGGCAGTCCTTGTCAGTGGGTAAATAAGGAACATTTGTGCTTTGATTCTGTAATTAGCACTAGTGATGACTTCCAAGCTCCCGTGCACAAATGGGATACCATGCCCAGTGTGGTTTCCCTTCATTCCAGGGGCCCACATAGACAGGCACTCTTCCCTTCTGCCCTCTTGGACATCCGCTGGAGGGCCCTAGATGCCTGTCCTGTGTTCTACCCCTCAATGCCCCCCCCCACAGCCTTGGGGTCTCGTCCATGCTGACATTATCTTGTCAATTCTCTCTTTTGCTATGCAGCAGCTGTTGGTAGTTGTGGATGTTGGAGCATGGGTGTCCCTAAAGTCTGTTTTGTTGTCAAGATCTTGGTGATTTTAAAGCCTTATGGGTACCCTTGGGCTTCTTTTGAAACTACTGTCCCCACCTTGGGCACTAAGGACTACCTTCCACAGAGTAGCTAGTGTGTGGCTTCTGTGCTGGTGACAATCTCCTGGACATGGGTGGAGCAGGTCTTCTTGCCCCTGAGCGTCCAGCTCCTCCTTGTGGACACATGAGGCATTTCATGGAGGTAGGTAACATCAGAAATCCAGACAAAGAAATGCTTTTCCAGGCAAGAGCTCCAGGCTTTGCCAGTCCTAAGAGGGGGTCAGAGATGGGAACCGTGAGAAAGGTAGTGAGTGACCCTGGGAAGCTAGGCAGTGGCACAAGAGCCGGGCACCATTCAAGGTGTCTCTTTGGTATCTACCTCCACCCTGGAGCCCTGTCCTGCCATCATTGTCTCAGGGGCAAGTTCTTGGCTTGGCTGCCAGTGGGGCCCCAGGGAAGCCACCAGAGATAATGTGGTGCCCCAGTAGAGCAGAGTAAGGAGCCCTCTGAGCGGGAGGAAGCCTGTGCCCTTCACAGCAGACTTGGAACCATGCTGAGCTGTTTCTGTTGTGGATATTAGAATGGTCTTCCTGGGGCTGGGGATTTAGCTCAGTGGTAGAGCGCTTGCCTAGGAAGCGCAAGGCCCTGGGTTCGGTCCCCAGCTCCGGGGGGAAAAAAAAAAGAACCAGAATGGTCTTCCTCCAGCTTCTCCCCTCCCTGTGTCCTGAGTAACTTACCCAACAGCTCCCCACAGTAGGGACATCGAGACCCCTTGCTCTCTGAGTAGTACAGGATGCCAGTGGCTGTCCTGCCATCCTCTAAGATGGTGTATGGATAAAGCCCAAGGTGCCACAGAAAGAACAGTTTGCTTCTGCATTAGATAAGACCAAACATCACCCGTCCTCTGAGAACTGTCCCCAGTGTAGCTGGGGCGTGAGAAGACTTTACCCCGCTGTGTGCCCGGTGCCTAGGCATGGGCTTTGTTCTTGGGAGATTCAGCCTCAATTTGTCAGGTGTGCAGAGAGCACTGAACATGTATGACCTGACAGGCCAGTCCAGAGCAAACTCTCTGGGTTTTTCCTTCTCATGAGCAAGAAATGAGCAAGAAGGCAGTAAGCAGCTGTTGCTTACCTTGGCCCGTCACTCCTACCTCCCTAGAAAGCGAAGCCACACAGGCTCTGGCAAAACAGAGTTGCAGCGCTGCTGCTGGTCTCAGACCTCAGAAGAAGCAGCTGCTGCTCCTGCCTTAGAAGCACTGACCCCCTCCCTAGGTCTGACCAGCACGTTCTGAGGCACTCAGATACACACACACACACACACACACACACACACACACACACACACACACCCTTATATCCTGTGGAGCTGACATGGGTTCCTAGTAGGGCGTGGTCAGTTCTGTGTCAGTGACTGTCAGTGACTATGTCTACATCCACAGACCTTGCAATTCTGAGGAATGATCTAACAGAAACTGTCATGGCTCAGAATAATCTGGGCAGTGGGTGTACAACCAAGATGTCTGTACAATACCAACTGGCTGCATAGGCCCTACTGTATAGGGTCACACTGGCAGCTGCTTTAAACCCTGGTTGGTTCTTCTATACAAATGGAAGCCAGTGGCCTAATCACTCTCAATTCCCAGACCTACAGGTAGGGAGCTGGGTCAATGACAGGCTGTGTCCACTCAGATCCTGGTGCCTCTGTTCACTCTCCCATTATCGGTCTTGGTATTACAGATCCAGGTATGGCTGACACACAGTGATTTATGAGTCTGTTACCATCACTGCCCCTCAGACAAGTTCAGCCCTTTGTCTGGCTTAGACCAAGCTCCTATCTTTATGGGATAATTAGTGTGGACAATGGCCAGGCCCCAGGACGGTGGGGCTCAGCAGAGCAGAATGGAATCTCAGGGGCATGAAAAGTCATGGGTGGTGGCTGAATAGCAACACTTACCTTCTCAATGGATTAATTTTTAAAACCTCTGTGCAACTGGGGGAGGCAGTGAGGGGCCTCCGAGGAGGGGACAATGAGGTTTTGTGACTCTTCAGCTCCAGGAGGAAGCCTGGCAGGGTCGGCTGCACTGGATGACCCTCTGGCCAGATGGTTGGACATGACTGAGAACAGCCGGCACTGGTGGCCAGAGGCTCCCTAGAGGGCTCTGTGGCCGGTGAGCTGCAGTGCTGGCTGCAGACACAGCCACACTCAGGCAGCACAGGAGGGGAAGTGAGCCACGCCCTGGACATTCCCGGGTGTGCTGAGCTCCTCGTCAGGTTAAGCAGTCATCCACTCGCCACCCTGTCCAGGCTCTGCCTGTGAGCTTGACTCTCAGCATCCTGAGGGCTGTGTAGCCTGTACTCAGCCCACTCACCTTCCCGCCTTCTACCTACTGGCCCAGGCCAGAGGATCTGAGCCCTCAGCCCAGGCCAGCCCCAAGCTCTAAGCCTCCCTCTCCTCAAGCTAACTACCACATCCTCATGGGTTCTGGACAGTGCCTCACTGGAAACTGGGTATTGCGTATTTCTGCACATTTGCGGGCGGTGCAGTCAAGGTCGTCTCAGAGAGCTCCCCAAGTCGGGACACACCGGAGCTCCTTCCAAGCTCAGACCCACCATCTGTGCCATGAGGGCAAAGTCCACCTAGAGGACTCTCCATGCCTCTGATAGCCTTCAGAAAAGGGGGTTGGGACCCTTTTTCTGCTTCACGGTGCATGTGTTCAAGAGGGCAGGCAAAAGCCAGAAGGAAGCTGTTTGTAGTTCCGCATAGGGCTATATGGGACTGTGGGCCTTCCAGAATTGGAGCCTCAGGGACTGGCTCAGAAGCCCCCATACTACTTCATCTGGGGAAAGTATCAAGGTATAGATCCCACCCCAATGTTACTATCCAGAAGCCTGCTCATCACAGGCCCAGAGGAGCCCTTCTGAGAATGCCGACCAGCCCCTCACAGCGGTCCAATCTTGCCAAAGAACTTCAACAAGACTATGTGTAGCATGTGGCAAACATACCTAGGCTGGCAGGCCACCCTCCTGTCCTTTGTCCTGTTGTCAGCTGATTAATCTGTCTGTTTGCTGAGTAGGTCAGCAGGCACCCCAGAGAGAAACACTTGAAGGGCTGAGACTGCCCAGCATGTGCTGCCCACATCCTAGGTCGGAGTCTCTGGAGAACTTGTGTGCTGTTGGCATTGTGAGTTCTGAGTTAACTTTATTAGCATTGACATCGTGGGTGTAAGCCCAGGAGGTTATAAGAGGAACATCCAGTCCTAAAGTTCCATATTCAGAGTCCCAGACTCAGTCAGGAGGCCCAGGTCTGTATGAGGCCTTGGAGAAGGAGAGGCTTTTATCATGCAGCCTAAGATATACAGACCCAGCTTATGGTTAAAGATACCTCAAGTGGAACATGGCCGTGCATGCCTGCTGAACTCAATGAGGCCACCACTCGGTGAAAGGCATCATGACTTAAGCTGTGTTGCCACTGAGAACCAAAGAGGAGCACACTTCAGCAACAGGACAGTGCCTGGGGGCCACCAGGAGCCACCTAAACCTCTCAGACCTTGGTTGGCCCTGAGAGGAGGCCATGTGTCAGCAGTACCACAACTCACATAGCTTCATTTCCTGTCACACCTGCCCCTCAAAACTATTGAGGGGAACTGAGGAACCAAGATGGCCACACACCCAGGGACAATGTGGAGTTGGGTGTTGCCCCCCTTCACCCCCCAGCCATTCTAAAGGCTGAATGGCTGCTGTGCCTAGAAAGAGTGCTGGGAGGCAGAAGGCAAGCTAGTGTTTCGGGTGTCTTCTGTTACACTGAAGCTTTACAAAGAGTGTCTGGGGCTGCTGAATGTGCCTCTCTTGCTCTCCAAGGCAGACATCCTACACAAAGGGGGCTCTTGTCCCGCACAGGCCCTTTCTGAGAAGAAAAGCCATTGTCCAGGAGCAGGGCCGCCCAGCAGGCGGTGCATGCTCCAGTGCCCACCACCGCGCCCGTCCAAAGGGGCCCCATTCAAGCCTGTCTGCCCGGATTAGCAAGGACTCACGACTCAATGTGCCTCGATATTTCATGTCGAGGGCAGCGGCTGGCGCTGGCCAGAATCAATGCCTGCTTTTGTCTGCTGAGTTATTTTATTTACATTTTTAAAACAGCTTATCAAGGTAAAAAGATAGCTTTGCAAAAAAAAAAAAAAAAAAAAAAAAGGGTTTGGCTTCAGGCCGGCCCAGAGGTGGGAGGCTGGGCTGGCACTGAGGTCCTAGGCCAGCCATGCAGTCTGGTCCTAAGCCAGCCTGGGCACCTGCCCAGCCCTCCTGCCGTTCAGGAGAGTGGGAGAGCAGGGGAGACAGTTCCCTCAGGGCTACTCTGACCCAGCTGGCTGGTTATACAGCTCGGAGTGCCCCACCTGGGTAGTGGAGGGTCAGCAAAGGGTCCTAGTACCTCCATCAGCTGGTCCTGACCTCTCTCTCCTGTGGAACCAGCATCCAGGCCTCCTCGTCAGCCTCTACCTTGTACTGGACAGGCAGGGACTCTTCATTGCGAGCCTGGGCTTGCCAGGTCACCCAAGCACCGTTCTGTCATGGCCTCAGAGAAGGTTCAGCAGGAAAGATTCCTAGGCTGGTCCAACCATATAATAGGCCACAAAGGACCCTGGAGCTCAAGCTGGGCCAAAGCAGTGGGCTTCCTGCAGGAGGTGGCTCTGGGTTCTGTTGCTTCCCCTCAACCAGCAAGGGCAGCTGGCGGTAGCTAAATAGGACTGGGAAGGCTTCTCCCTTGTCCTGCCCAGGTAGGCCATAAAAATAAAAGCCTCCTGCCAACCTTCCTGCTGCCTCTGCAGATCCACACTGGATGGACAATGCGGCTTTGAACCTAGGAGTGCTGGCCACGCACCAGGCCACCTGGCCACTAGAGGGCAGCCTAGTGCACGGGGAGCTCCTGCCTGGCAGATATAAACTAGCCTGATTGTGCTCTGCTCTAAATGACCCCATATAGAAAGGATAAAGGAGCATCTCTAGCTCCCAGGATGCTCCTGGGTAGCCCATGTCACAACCTACCTAACAGATGAGGTTTGAGCCTCCACACCTAAGAAGCAGAGCCCACCCTGGGACAAGCCTCCCAGTCGGGCTGGGCTTGGGGAAGACAGACCATCTGGAACATCAGTAGGACACTAACAGTAAAGTTGAAGTTGTGGGAAGTCCCAGACCCTTCACCCATTGTCACTTACCACCCCTTCCAGCCTTCCTTCTCCCCAAGTCACTGGGCAGAGAGTCTGAAGCCACAATCAGAAGAGAATAGCCCAGTTTTTGGCTCCCCTGTCCCTGATGGAGGCAGGTCAGGGCCAGGAGAGGGGCCTTAGGGGACTCTGAGAGGGCATGGTCCTAACATGACATGTGTACGGGGTGCTGGGTATCCTTCCTTTCCCTGATATCCTGCAGCTTCCGGAGGACCTGTGACCCAGAAGACCCTTGTGTGAAGTTGTAGGTATGTCCTGGTGATCACACCCAGCCTCCTCTGCCCCCTGCAGATCCTAAGACCGTCCTCAGATCCTGTATTCCCCTTCAAACCGTGCATACCTTCCCCCTGCCCTGAGATCATCCCACGCCCTGTGCCCCATGGGGCCTGGTGAGGCCAAGCCCCCTGGATAAGAGCCAGCTATGGAGGCATTGGGTCAGCCCAGGGGAAGCCCAGCCCGAACCCCTTGGGCTAGATGCCGCCAAGCCTTTCCCAGGCCGCTATTTTGGGCTTTGAGCCTTGGGGGGCGGGGGTGGGGTGCCGGACGGCTCTGCTGCTGTGCATGCTGCTTGTTTTTGCTCCTGATGGGAGCGCGATATATGGAAATATTAATAGTATCCCAGGCTACGGTACGTGCTGGTACTCAGGGCCAGCATGTGCTCCGACGGGCGGTGGGAAGGTCTCAGCTCCGCCCACTCCCCATCAGATGATTCCCAGGCTGTGAATGCCCATTACCTAAAAAGAAGTTGGTTTGGTTATTTCAAATAACCATGACAGCCTGGAGACAGATCTGACTCTCCTTCCACTTCCCAACTCCTTGGAGCTGGATGACAGTGAGGTCTCTTTAGATAGAGCTCTGAGGAACTGTAGCCCCAGGAAGTTGATATGTTGCCCTCAGACCTCCGAGGCATGTGTGCACTTTGTTCTCTGCTGCACATCCCCAGGACTGACTACGCTGACCTTCTAGACCTGTAGATGCTCCTGGGAGAGATGGGGCAGCTGTGCATAGGTCACTGTGCGTCTCTTACCCCAACTGCCTGACCCTTGCACTCCCCGTGTAGAATTCTGGGGAGCGAGAATAAACAGGTGAGTTCTCCCAGCCCCTCAGAGACCTGTAGTGAACTTCCTGCTGTGAAACATAGATTCCCAGTGTCTCAGCCCAGCAGCTACATTGCTGGACATAAGAAGATCCCTGACTATGTCTGCAGTGACCAGCAATGACACAGAGGACAGGAGCCTCTCTGTGGCACTGTGCCCCCTCCTGAGCACGTGTAATCACTCTCTGTGTGTTGCCAGGCAATTGTGCTGGGCACGAAGTTGAAGCTGCAGCCTGAGCTCGTTATTGAAAAGGTGAATGTCTTTCTTATGCAAATCATTTAGGTTCAAACTTGGATAAAGCCCAGGTCTCCAAAAATAGTGCTTGGTGGGGGGTGGGGAGAGTCTCTCATCACCAAGCTCCAGGCTTCTGCCAAGACAGAGCAAGGGGAGGGCAGGGCCTAAGAGGAGGTCAAGAAGTACCAGTCAATGCAGTGATTGGGGTCTGCAACATAGTGTTCAGAGGCCACCAAGCTGACTCCCTGCTGTAGGGAAGCCACAGCCCCACACAGCAGTGCCTTGTCACCTAGATCCTGAGATTTAGCTGGGCGTGGTGATGCACACCTTTAATCCCAGCATTTGGGAGGCGAAGGCAGCGAGTCTCTGAGTTCCTGGCCAGCCTGGGTTGGACAAAGCCCTGTGTGTGTGCACGTGGCTGCTGCTGAAATTTAAAGGTGGGCTGGGTTTAAGGTTGCTCAGTCCAGACCTGCAGTCCTTGGGACAAATGACGTAGTATTGAAAGTCATTATGCCGTGCCCACCAGCGCAAACCCGCAGTAGCTCTGAGGACATGTGCTATGGGAGTGTTGAGAGCATCCTGCAGGATGTACCCAGAATGAGGGGTCTAGGCCTGAAGGCTGGGGCTCAGTCACAACACTGATCCTCTGCTCTGCCCCATGTGAACTGAGTAGCCTGGCAAAGGTGTGTGTCCCAGCTGTGAGGGAAAAGTATCCTGGCAGTCAGGGAACACCACAAAGTCACAGCGCACAGCAAACCCCACTCAAGACATTTATTGGGAGGGGAAAACTGGGGAGGGCAGCTGCCTCTGCTTGGGTGAAAAGCAGCAGAGAACTGGCAGAAGACGGGGCTTACATAGGATTTCTTGGGGGTGGGGTTCAGGAGGTTGGGGGTCCTCAGGAGAAGAGCCTGGCCACTCATGTGCCTCGAAGGGCTTAGACTGTATCCATGAGCTAGCGGAAGCAAGCAGGACCCTTCTGCAGAGACCACGAAAGGGCTGTATTGAGGTCTTGTCCTGGGCAATAGCCCAGGGCTCCTTTTGGGGCTTCTTCGTGCTCTAAACACCTCAAGGGAGCATATCTTAGCCACCAGAGCAACGGCTGTTGTTCCCACCTCTGCCCAGCTTGGTGAGCACAGCTGGTAGCGCCTGAGGCTCTTGACATCTCCAGTTCTTGGTTATGGGATGTGTAGGTTCACACATCCACAAGGCTCTGAAAGCATCAGTCTGGAGACAAGGCCTACCCCGTGCAGATGCACTGCCTGGCTTCTGTTGAAGGTGAGCTATGAGGGCGTCTGAGGACAGTACTCAGGTTCTTTCTGTTTTCACCATCTGAGTGGGAGGATGGTGTGGTGCTGGCCGTGGCCCTGAGTTTGTGCTTCCCTGCAAATAAGCACCCCACTCTGCTCCATGTTAAGCACTGTGAAACCCTCTGGAGAGAGCTGCTCGCCTCATGGATTCCTGGTGCTGGCCTGGCCTTGACATCATGGGCATTGCCAAGTTCACCTCTAAAGTCCCAGCAGCTGAGGGAGCCTCTTAGGAGCTCAAAAGGAGGGCAGCAGGTGTTTGCACACTCTCGCCTTGAACGCATCATTTCTGTCAGGGCCACAGCAGACACCATAGACAAGTAGCTTCTTCGAGGGATGTGTGTGTACAAAGACACAGTCCCTGATCTGCAGAGGGAACTGCCAGAGCAGGTGACAGCCCTGGTACTTTCCATTCCTGCACTCATTCATTCAGTCCTCTGACCAAGTGTCCTCTGATACCCAGTATTTGGAGTCTGTCTAGTTGTTCAGCAAATTAACAGGGTGCCCACAGGTGTGGATTTACTGTAGTCGTGTGTGTGTGTGTGTGTGTTTGAGTGTGTGTGTGTGTGTGTGTGTGTGTGTGTGTGTGAAAGAGAGAGAGAGAGAGAGAGAGAGAGACAGAGACAGAGACAGAGGCAGAGATAGAGACAGAGACAGAGAGGGAGAATATGAGCATGATTGTACTGTGTATATGTGCATACACGAATGTTGTGTGTGGTAGGACAGTATATGTGCTACTGTGTGCTAGTGTATTAACATGCATGCATGTAGTGTAAATGTGTGTCTCTGTGGCTGTGTACCTGTGTGACTGTGTTCACATGTGTGAGTATGTGTCTGTGCGATCAGAGGGGGTTTCTGTGTGAGGGTGTATATAGGAGAAGGAGCTGAGATGGCCCCTGAGGGTTGCTGCATCTGGAGAAGACTATCCCAGTGTGTTCTCTCTGCTGGCCTGCATGAGTCACACATAGATCTGAAGTGTCATGGCTGTCTGTCAGGCTGCAGTGGTGAGACGCTTGCCTCAAGCCTATGCAGCATCTCACTTGAAAGGAAGGAAATTAGACCCAGTGTCAGAGCTCCCTGGACCTGTTCGTGCTGACTTTCTCCCTAGGACTGGTGTGTGGTGACAGTCACTTCTATCCTGCATCCTAAAAACGGGGCACTATAGCTGCCTTCAGAGTGGCTATGATTGACAGTTAGGGAGGCAAAGCACTCGGGGGCCAGCCTGAGGCAGGCGGAGTTAGCTGCCCTCCTTAACTCGCCATATTAAACAGAAAGCACGGGCTGGTAAAGGAGCCGGCTGATCAGCTGGAACCAGAGCTTCTGGGGAGAGAGGGGATAGAAGTCTGCAGAGTGAGCACATAGGGAGATGTAATTACAGATGCTGGTTTAGGTTAATGACTTAACATTTTCCCTAGCTCCGTTCCCTGGAAGACTAGATGCAAGGACATCCCATAGTGAGGACCGTGCCTAGCAACCAGATCTGGGTTTCTGAATGCCAGTTACGAGTAAAAGAAACAGAGACTCTAGAATAGACTGAATATCAAAGTGATGGTGCTTTGGATATTTAAAACCACATGAATCATGGTGGTGGTTCAGGGAAACGCAGAAATGGTGTCTCTGAAGAATGGAAAGGCTTGAGCAAACGCTGCGCTCTGTGACTCCCAAGGAAGCAACTGATCCTGGGACAAATTGTTGAGGAAAAAAAAATCCAAAGTACTAATACAGGGCTAGACATGGAACAGTGGGTGTTGAAGTGATGATGTGCCCATCCTTTGCCGCTTAACTAAAATGTATTTGACATAAGAGACCGGATACTTAAAAGACAGTCGGGGGTGGGGGCGGTAAATGTTGAGCAGCTCTATGTGTTAAATGAATGGATTCTTTACTTTAAACTTTTGTCTACAGCAAACAGGGACATAGTCTACACTAAGGTGGCATAGATTCTTTCTAACACTTGGAGAGAGAAATCACACCCGTTTTAGGTAGGATTTTTTAAGAATATTGAAAGGACACAATTTTAATTTGCTTTATTGAGCCACCAAAACTTTTAAAAGATCAGTTTATTTCATGAATATCGGTGCCAAAATACTAAACAAAATAACTAGAGGTATAGCTCAGTGGTTACAGCTCGTGCAGTGCTCTCATGAGACCCTAACCTCAAACTTCTAAGAAAAAAATTAAAACTGAATAAAAAATGAGCAAACAGGTCAACTAACACATTAGAGAGATCAGCAAAGAATAAGAAGAGAAATTCGAATCTAAAATGTTTGCAAAGACAGAAGCTAATACAGGATCATTGATCAAAATATACAAGATGTCTCAGAACCCAAGCAAGAGACCTGACTTAAAGTAGGACAAGGGACGATCACCCCACCACCGATGATAGGCAGGGAGAAATAAACATTAGGAAATTACAAACTAAAACAAGACAGGACTGCACACAACTAAAGAACAGAAATCACAGGGCTAACCCTATGTGAATTACTCAGGGTTCTCTAGAGAACAGAACTTATAGAATCTCTCTCTCTCTTTCTCTCTCTCTCTCTCTCTCTCTCTCTCTCTCTCTCTCTCTCATTCTCTTGCTTTCTTGCATATATATATATTCATTAGAATGAGTTACAGGCTGACAGGCTGTGGTCCAGCTAAACCAACAATGGTGCCTCTGAATGGAAGGTCCAAGAATCCAGCAGTTGCTCAGTCCATGAGGCTGGAGGTCTCAGTGGTCTTCGCTGTGCACCGGAATCCCAGAGAAGTAGGCACTGATGCCAGGGAAGGACTGGCCTTGCTAGCAAGGCAAGGGCAAGTCAGCAAGAGTGAAGCTTCCTTGTCCCATGTGTTTTATATAGCCCAGGTGAGAGGTGGGTCTTCACTGCTCCAGACCTGGATTAGAAGTGGATCTGCCTACTTCAAAGTAAGCAAGACTCCCTCACAGGTGTGTCCCTCCATTTTGGGGTTTTAGCTAATTCCAGATGGAGACATGCTAACAATCAAGAATAGACTATCCATCACAAGTGCACCCTTTGCCAACGTGATACACAATCATATCTCCTTATGTCGTGGTTAATTTCCGAATGAAATGTTGCAGGGGAGGTGCACAGGGGTTGCAGGTCATAATTGTGCCTAACATGATGTAACTGCAAATGCATTATAGATTTAGAATGGGTGGCAATGTCTCCTGAGGGACATTCTTTTACTATCTCAAACATAAGAACAATTATCATTGATATTCTCTTAATTGATGTTAATTAGAAGATAAAGAATCCAAAGCTTGTGTAGCACTGAGAGAGAGGCCCTGCACCTCTCCTGGGCAGCACAGTGGAGCTGATGCTGGTGGCAGGGGTGTAGGCATCAGGGACCTGAGAGTGAACTTGTCTGTTGTGTGGCAGCGTGGATGAAGGAGACATCGTCTCCCCATTCGCTCCTTGCCATCTATGGCAGGAGGGAGAGCTGGCCCTAGGATCATGAAAGCAGAAGTGCTGGCCCTGTCTCTCACCTTCCGTAGCAATCTGGAGAGCAGGCCCTGCACCTCGCCTGGGCAGCACAGTGGAGCTAGACTTGGACACAGGGGTTGCAGCAGAGCTGGCCTGAGGGCAGGGTGAGCACAGGAGAAGTGGCCCTGCCTCTTGTCTGCTATGCAGGGCCAAGGACTAGGGAGAGATGCCCTCCCTCGTCCCTTGCCACCTATGGCGGTGGGAGAATTGGCCATGCCCCCCACCTGCCGCAGCACTCGTGAGAGTGGGCCCTGCATCTTGCCAGGGCGGCAGGGTGGAGCTGGCCCTGGTTGTGGTGGGGAGGGGTTTGGAATGTTTTGGGGAGGTGGGGAGTTGCTGGTGAGCCAGCCCCAAGGGTGTGAGAATTAAAAAGCTGGGTGCTAAGCAGCTCAGATACCTCTCAGGTCCAGGAATTCGAATTGGCCCACCTCAACATCATGAAGGAGTCAGTCCCACAGATCCTCAGCTACAAGCTCTCCATGACACAGGACAACAACGGAATAACCGAGGGGAGTCCCAGTGAGATTCCACTATGGATAGAGTAGCAGAAGGCCTCACCAGACCAGCGAGCTGTTGTAGTGAACATTTGCAAGCAAAGAAGTGTGGACAAAAGGGTACGCTGTGGGACACACTACAGCGTCCATGATGAGATTCTTTTCTTTGTGGCAGGGGATTTTGCAAGGGTGAAAGAAAAATGTGAGGGGAGGGGGAGATGACTGGGATCGGGGTGCATGATGTGAAATTCACAAAGAACCAATAAAAAGTTAAAAAAACAAAAACCTGAAAGCTGAGCATAGTGGTGCACGCCTTTAACCCCAGCACTCAAGAGGCAGAGGCAGGTGAATCTCTGAGTTCAGGACCAGCCTGGGGTACAGAGTGAGTTCCAGGACAGCCAGGTCCTTCACGTGACCTTAGCTCATCTTTATGGCTGCCTTCCTCAACTGCACATTCTGTATCTCCTTCACGCTCTGTAAGCCACTCAGCAGGTCTTGGTTCTTCTCCTGGAGGAGTGACCCGTATCTTCCTTCCTGGTGAGGTCTGTGCCCTTGGTCATTCTGCCTCAATTAGTTTCTTGGAGTTTTCCAATTGACTTTAATCACAGGACATGATTGGACTAAGAGACGCCCCAAAGCAGTGCTTCTCAACCATCCTACTGACAAGGCCTTTAACACAGCTCATGTCGTGGTAAGACCCAAGCATAAAATTAGTTCCACTGCTACTTCATAACTATACTTTTGTTAGTGTTATGAGTTGTAATGTAAATACCTGTTTTCTGATCGTCCTAGGTGACCCCTGTGAAAGGGTCATCTAACCCCCAAAGAGTTCACGACTCACAGATTAAAAACCACTGCCCCAAAGGATCTCCTGCATTCCAGACATAAATTTTCTTACCTCAACTGCAGAGAAGCAATCCAATTTCCCCATGATAATCTGGATCTATCACTTCTCCTAGCACTGTTATTCCTTTCTTAACCTCTTGGCTTAAGGGCATAAGAAGGGCAAAGCGGCGGAGGCGGGTGGCGGTGTCTGAGCTTCCGGATCAATGCAATGTTATGGCTCCTGAGAGCACTCCCCATTCTGCAAACAAAACTTCTAGGTTCCAGAATTTAAGATTGCAGGAACAAGAAGCAAAACTTTTCCTGCTGGCCACTAGGGGTAACGGTGAGTGGAACTATTCCCTTTTCCACCCTGTGATCCTGGACTCATGGGTCCTTGATATGGAGAAACCATATGGTAATATATCGAATCATATGCTGATTCAAAACCCTGCCCTGGTGCTTCAGTCTGCTGCCCCCTAATTGCCTCCAAAGCTAGTTCCATCTTTCTATCGGGACAAGGACCAAACATTGTCATTTGCACAGAGGAAGTGGAATACAGTCAACTTGTCACCAGGTGGCTTGCTGGTCACCTAGGAAACAGTGCCTATCTGGGGCTCAGTGCTGGTCTCTGCTGTTGGCAGACCTGGCACTCACTCACAGCAGCTGTAGTGAGGTAGGTCCTAGTGAGTGGAAGTCCATGTTGTCAGCCCATGCACAACTCCCGTCTGTGCCACCATGGCTACTCTGTTTAGGACAGGAATGACTGGGGAAAGAGGCTGACTGTCACAGAATGGGTCATCCTATCTACTTGATTGCTGACCTCCTCCTCAGCTGACGTCACCTTTTGGTGAGCATATATCTTCACATTCTCTGCCCATATGGAGAGATCTAGTCACATACTTCTTCCCCGGATGTTTTTCCCAACAATTTTCCAGTTATGCTCTTTCCAAGTCCCTGACCATCCAGCCAATCCATTGACTACATCCCTATGCATTAGTGAACAATTACACATCTGGGCATTTCTACTTCCAAACAAAATGTGTGACCGTGTGTGCTGCCCGAGGTCCTGCCCACTGTGAAGGTTGCTCTTCACCGTGTCTCCCAGGGCTGTCCCAGAAAGGGGTTACAATGCTGCATCTGTGCACGTTCAGCATAGCATGCAGGGCCACCAGGCCTTGGTTTCTCTTCCTCACCCCGTGAGGCTGTAGGAATGCATTCAGCAGCAGCCAACACTGGAACAGAGTAGAAGCCATCATGTAACTTCAGAGTAGACTTCATCGTGTAACTTGCTCGCGTCTTCAGGACCTGCCTAGGCTCAATAGAAATACCACTTCCATTTGGTAATGGATGTTGCTACCCATTTCCTACTTTGTGGCTTGGTGGGTCAGATTAAACCCAGCTCATGATGGGCAGTCAGGTCACATGGTAACTATGTGGCCCGTTGTGAAAGGCTCAGTTTCCACTAAAGTCCAATGGCAGACTGAAGTCCAGTAGCAGACTCAAGTCTGTCTTTCAACAGGAGAATAGCTGTCTGCAGATGACGGTAGGGCCTCGCTCTTCAATCTCAAAGGTCTCTTCTGTGATTCCCATTTGGGGACTGTTGACATTCCCAACACATCACCTATCCACCACCCACACCTCAAGTACCATCACATCTGTTGGATCGTACACCCCAAGTGCTAGAGCAGCCTACACAGCAGCCTGGACCGATTGAAGAGCCCAGGCCCCACACAACACTCGCGGCTTTCTGAGGCATTGGTGTATGGGCTGAAGTAGCATACCCAAGTGAGGGATGTGTTGTCGGCAGAGTCCAAATGGACCCACTAAATGTAATCCTTTCTTGGTGGTGGGAGGGCCAGGTTCTATATCTTTAGAAGAAATTCCTCTGCATGCCCCACCCCACTGGACTCCTAAGATCTCACTTAGGTAGAAGGCCCTCGGATTTTGGTTGTGCTGATTTCCCACCCATTGATTTGTATATGTATTATCAACAAGTCCAAAGTGGTTGCAACTTCCTGCTCACTTGGTCCAATCAGCATAAAGTCATCAATATAGTGCACCAATGTGATATTTTATGGAAGAAACAGATTATTAAAATCCCTTACAACTATGACACAGAGCTGTGGAGTTAATATATCCTTGAGGTAAAACTGTAAAGGAATACTACTGGCCTTGCCAACTGTTGCTTCTGGTGGGTCTTATGGACCGGAACTGAGAAGAAGGCATTTGCTAGATCAATAGCATATACCAGGTACCAGGAGACGTGACAATGTGCTCAAGTACACACACCACATCTGGTAAAGCAGCTACAGTCAGAGACACTACATAATTGAATTTTTGATAGTCAACTGTCATTCTCCATGATCCATCTGTCTTCTGCACTGCCCAGATAGGAGAGTTAAAGGGAGATGTGGTGGGACCACCCGCCCCCTGCATCTTTCAAGTCCTTGATGGTGGCACTACTCCAGTTCTTCCAGAGATGCGATACTGGTTTTGATTCATTCTTTTCTCCAAATGACGCAACCAAAGGCTTCCGTCTAGCCTGTCCAACCATAGCAGCCCTCACTCCACAGGCCAGGGAACCAATGTGAGGATTCTGCCAACTTCTAAGTCTATCCCATTTACACATTCTGGGACCAGGGGAAATGACCACAGGATGAATTCAGGGACTCACTAGACCTACTGTGAGTCAGACTTCAGCCAAAACTCCATTCATCACCTGTCCTCCATAAGCCCCTACTTTAACTGGGGGCCACAGTGTTTCTTGGGATCTCCCAGAATCAGTGTCATTTCACCACCAGTATCTAGTAGACTCTGTAGAGTCTGATCGTTCCATTTCCCCACAGTGTACAGTTACCTGACAAAGACCATACAAAGGTCTCTCTGGGCAAGGACTGGAGAAAGGCTAACAATAAAACTTCTAGTTACTTTATCAAGGTTCTTCCTAAGGCCTGGGCAAAATGGCTCAAGTCTGGAAATTGGTTCACGGGCCAAGAATTACTTTTGCCATGACTCAACGTGGTCTTTCTTTCACTTGTTTTATAATTTTTTCACTTATACAGATCAAACAAAACTTCAGTAGGCTTCTTATCCATCCCACGCCTGGAAACACCATGACTGATTAGCCAGTACCAAGGGACCAGACACGAGTGATGCCACCACAGAGATCACTTTGCTTGTCCTGGCCATTACGGTCAGCCATTACTCAGGGTCAGACATTGTTTTGTCTGTGCTGCCCATTAGGACATCTACAATCAGCTCACCTTTCACGGTTCATTGCTGCCATCTGGCCCCTGCTACCTTGGGCCCAACAAAACCTGCAGCATTAATTCATTCAACTGGGCAGCAGCCCCTCCAGCCCCAGAGTCTGGCACAGGAAAAAAGGGCGACCAAGCTCCTCAGATGCTCTCAGTCAAAGGTGAAAGGGGCAACAGTTCAGAGGGTGGGGCTGTGAATGCACCGTCTACTGAGGGTGAAAAGACTCCCTCCTCAGGTGAGGTAAACCCTTGAGAATCTGAGGGTTCACCATTCTCAGCTTCAATAGGTCCCCAACACCCCACCCAGAGTCACCAGGTCCCTGCTTTACCCACCAGTCCCTCACTGTGACCACCGACACCTCCAAGGTGGAGCTTGAATTTCCACTGTAATTCAGCCATCTTTATAGTGAGTGCTTCAGTTTGACTCTCCACAACTTGAGCTCTGTGGCCGCTGGAGAGGAGATTCTCTTCCGGGGCACACTTGGAAACATTAGACTGTTTATGGCAGGGGTTCAACCCTTCTAATGCTGTGACCCTTTAATATAGTTCTTCACGTTGCAGTGACCCCAACCATAAAATTATTTCATATCTGTAACTTTGCTATTGTGATGAATTGTAATGTAAATGTCATATATGTAACCATCCCACAGGCGGTCGTGACCCACAGGTTGAGAACCTCTAGTTTGTATGCATCTGGAGCTGGTCAGTTTTATTCCTGAGTTCATTGTTATCCTTTATGTATTCTGCGATGCTAGAAGTCAGTTCATTTTATCACAGAGCTCATTCTCTTCTGTTGTCAATTTATCTAGAGATGCTAGGAGCAACCATCGTTTTCCTTATTTTTCCACAAATGACTAAAAGTTTTGGTTCATGGCCTCTGGTAATCGGTGAGTCGGGAGAGTCAAGCGCATTTGTCTCCTTAAGTCGGTAAATAGTTCACACCATGGGTTCTCAGTGCTCTCCGAGCTCCCAGGAGAGGCTTCAGTAACTGAAGGTGATGGCAAACTGGAGAGCCTATCCAAGATACCTAAAAGATTCTTCCTTTCCATAGGTCCTGAGTTCAAATCCCAGCAACCACATGGTGACTCACAGCCATCTGTAATGAGATCTGATGCCCTCTTCTGGTGTGTCTGAAGACAGCTACAGTGTACTCATATACATAAAATAAATACATAATTCTTTTTAAAAAAAGTGCTCGAGTGGTTAAGAGCACTTGCTAAAAAAAAAAAGAATTATTTAAAAAGAGCTTCGTCCTTGTTGGGTAGTAGTGGTGCGCCTTCCATCCCAGCACTAACAGGCGGAGGCATACGAATCTCTGAGTCTGATGTCAGTCTGGTCTACACAGCGAGTTCCAGGACGGTCAAGGGTACACAGAGAAACCCTGGTCAGAAAAAAAGAAAAGAAAGATTCATTCTTATACTTCTGCTGCTCTAGAACCACTTCTGGCACCAAAATTATATTAGTCTGGGTTCTCTTATTAGAATCTCTTCTCTCTCTCTCTCTCTCTCTCTCTCTCTCTCTCTCTCTCTCTCATTCTCTTGCTTTCTTGTCTCTCTCTCTCTCTCTCTCTCTCTCTCTCTCTGTGTGTGTGTGTGTGTGTGTGTGTGTGTGTGTGTGTGTTCATTAGAATGAGTTACAGGCTGACAGGCTGTGGTCCAGCTTAACCAACAATGGTGCCTCTGAATGGAAGGTCCAAGAATCCAGCAGTTGCTCAGTCCATGAGGCTGGAGGTCTCAGTGGTCTTCGCTGTGCACCGGAATCCCAGAGAAGTAGGCACTGATGCCAGGGAAGGACTGGCCTTGCTAGCAAGGCAAGGGCAAGCCAGCAAGAGTGAAGCTTCCTTGTCCCATGTGTTTTATATAGCCCAGGTGAGAGGTGGGTCTTCACTGCTCCAGACCTGGATTAGAAGTGGATCTGCCTACTTCAAAGTAAGCAGGACTCCCTCACAGGTGTGTCCCTCCATTTTGGGGTTTTAGCTAATTCCAGATGGAAACATGCTAACAATCAAGAACAGCCATCACATTATGCCTGCCAACAAAAATGCGATGGCAGAGACTCGTACTCTGTTGGCAGGAACACAGACTCATACAGCCACTTAGTAAAACACTTCCATCCCCTGTAGCCAACCCGGTGTGCGTACCAGCCTTAACCATCACTTGAATTTGGAAGCAGCCAAGAAGTTCTCTGGTGCAGCCTCGTCCATCAGAAGAGTGGACCACTTAGTGCTGAAAAGAAAGGGAAGGAACGCCATCCAAACACAAGGACACATGGACACAAGCCTCTAAGCCCAAGAGCTCAGGGACCAGTCTGGGAAAAAGAACAGAGCCCACATCTCATTGTTTAAAGGAGTTACCAGATCAAAGCCCTTGGAAGAAACAAAGTTACACGTTGCTAACTGAAGGAGGCCAATCTGAAAGGCTGGGTGCTTTTTATTTTAACCAGGGAAACTTCTGGGAAAGGGAAAGCAAGAGACAGACAAGAAGACTAATGTCTCTCGGAAGCACAAACACCCTTTTTAAATTCTTGTTTCTAGAATTCTGATGGCTTCAGTTCTTTCACTTTTAGATCGTTTTCATATTCTGTATGAGTCACAGTTCTGGTTGTCCTCCTGATGTGTGTCTGATTTCTCTCCCACTGAATTGCTTTTACGAGATGCTAGAGACCTATGGGTGGGCTCATCCGTTAACAGGCTCATGACCTGTAGCACTGTTGGAGCTAGTGGGAACGTGAGAGAGCCAGCTGAGGGGATGGGGCCTTGCGACCTATACATCTTGTCATCAGATGGTTCCTTCACTCCTTTCTCTTCTCTGCTGGCCACCATGAGGAACGGCTCTGCTTCCCATGCCCTCCTTGTCGTAATGCCCTGCCTTTCACAGTCCCAGGGCAACAGGGCTACACAACCTTTGATATCACGAGCTGAAGTTAGTCTTTTACCCTTTTAGGTTGCCTAAGCATAGCCACAGAAAGTTGATCAGTCAATTTTCAATTTGTAATTTCCTGAGTTGTGTAAAATGTTGTGATTTTAATAACAGTGTGCAATTTTAAAAATATTCAGGCTATTCAAGTTACCTAGTTTCTCTTAAGGACGCGTCACCCATTTATCTTTCAGGAAATGTGTCTGTTTGGGGCCAGAAGGAAGATTCAGTGGATACCGGAGCTTGCACCAAGCCTGACGACCTACATAAAGGTGAAGGGGAGAACCAACTCCACAGAGTTGTCCTCTGACCTCCACTTGTATGCTGTGGCACGCGCACACACACACACACACACACACACACACACACACACACGCATGGATATGTGTTCAAGAATGCATGTTCAACACACATTAAAATGAAATGATTTAAATGGGAATTTATGAGGCTGCATCAATGGCTCGGTGATTAAGAGTGTCTCTTGCCGGGGCTGGAAAGATGGCTCAGCAGCCAAGAGCCCTGACTGCTCTTCCAGAGGACTCAGGTTCAGTTCCAGCACCCACATGCAACTCACAACTGTTGTAGCTCCAGTTCCAGAGACTCCGTACACAGACATTTGTTCAGGCAAAACACCAATGGACATGAAATAAAAATAAACATTTTTTTAAAGTGTCTCCTGCCCTGTACTTACACCAGGAAGTTAATAACTGCCTTGAATTCTATACCCAGGGAATCTGATAACCTTTTCTGGCCTCCAGGGTCTGCCTGTGGGGCCCTGGCCAGCCTGGAACTCATTCTGTAGACCAGACCAACCTCAATCTCAACCTGCCTCTGCCTCCCAAGGGCTGGGATTAAAAGTGTGTGCAGCCACACCCAGAAGCTCGAGGTTTTTAGCATAATATTTTTAGTATTTGGGAATCTCACATCATGCACCCCAATAGTGCTCACCTCCCAGTCCTTCCATATCCATTCCTTCCCCCTGTGACCTCCTGCCAAAAGAAAAGAGGAGGAAGAAGGGGAGGAGGAGGAAGAGGAGGAGGAGGAGGAGGAGGAAGAGGAAGAGGAGGAGGAGGAGGAAGAAGAAGAGGAAGAGGAGGAGGAGGAGGAGGAAGAGGAGGAGGAGGAGGAGGAGAAGAAAGGGGGTAAAAAGAAGAAACGATTCCATTTCGTGTTGTGCACATAATCACTGGAGCATACTGAAACTCCCAATGTCCAGTCCCTGGCAGGGAGACTGAGTCCTTCTCCACCTGCACCCCTGCCGGAAGCCATCAAGTGTGGATAGTTACGCCTCGGCATCCCCGACATGATTATTTTTAGGAGTTCTCCTTGATGGCTTCTAGTCACTTTGGGGGTGGGAGGGAGAGTGGAGGTAGGAGTTGCCACAGAAACCTTTTATGTCCCTCTTTCTCAACTGCGTCTGCAGTCATTGCTACCACTGCACCGGTAGCTCCTCGCCCTTCACAGTCAGAGAGAGCATGAAGCTCAGGCTTCTACATGGTTTCCGGCAACACTGCAGACCACAAACATCCATTTAGTCTCTAGCCTCACTCGGAACCACGAAGGACCTCTGCCTGGTCTCCCCGTGGCAGTATGGCCTGCGAACATCAACATCGTCCTCTGCTGAAGCACCGGCCACTGACCAGCATGGCCTCCAGGAGAATCACAGACCATGGAGGTATTCTGAGGAGATCTAACCCAGCAAATGGACCACTCTTCATCTCAAACATTCTGCCACCACCGCTCAGGGCCAGGGTAATCTTGTGGCTGGGTAGCCCACTTGGGGCTGAGTCCACACAGGCTCCTGGCTGCTGCAGATCGTCTTGCAGATCTCACTAGACAGCAACCTGCCTGCCCATCAACCAGAGCCCTCTCACATCTGCCACCTCTGTATCTCCTCTGCGCATGCTCCGTCCTGTTCTTTGGCTTTGCCCGCCTCTTTTATCTTATTCGCTTGTTGTAGTCACATTGGAAGCTGTGGCGTGTCACGCAGTATACCCTTTTACCCAAACATGCAGTGCTCATCGTAAGGAGTCGTTGGTCTCATGTAAGGCCCCTGGCCACTGTTACACCATATTAGACCCTCGGTGAGACTCCTCTCAGATATCCTGTCATTGCCCAGAGTCATGGAAATCCTACCGCTCTGATTCTACAGGACCGGCTGCCTCGTGTATACCAGCAGCTCATAAACGTTAGGCTGGGCAACTCAAAACCCTGGGTCTGGGTCTGGGTCTGGGACTGGGTCTGGGTCTGGGTCTGGGTCTGGGTCTGGGTCTGGGTCTGGGTCTGGGTCTGGGTCTGGGTCTGGGTCTGGGACTGGGTCTGGGTCTGGGTCTGGGTCTGGGTCTGGGTCTGGGTCTGGGACTGGGTCTGGGACTGGGTCTGGGTCTGGGTCTGGGTCTGGGTCTGGGTCTGGGTCTGGATCTGGGACTGGGACTGGGTCTGGGTCTGGGTCTGGGACTGGGTCTGGGTCTGGGTCTGGGACTGGGACTGGGTCTGGGTCTGGGTCTGGGTCTGGGTCTGGGTCTGGGTCTGGGTCTGGGTCTGGGACTGGGTCTGGGTCTGGGACTGGGTCTGGGTCTGGGTCTGGGACTGGGTCTGGGTCTGGGTCTGGGTCTGGGACTGGGTCTTGGTCTGGGTCTGGGTCTGGGTCTGGGTCTAGGACTGGGACTGGGTCTGGGTCTGGGTCTGGGACTGGGTCTTGGTCTGGGTCTGGGTCTGGGTCTGGGTCTTGGTCTGGGTCTGGGACTGGGTCTGGGTCTGGGTCTGGGTCTGGGTCTGGGTCTGGGACTGGGTCTTGGTCTGGGTCTGGGACTGGGACTGGGTCTTGGTCTGGGTCTGGGACTGGGACTGGGTCTGGGTCTGGGTCTGGGTCTGGGTCTGGGTCTGGGTCTGGGTCTGGGACTGGGTCTGGGACTGGAACTGGGTCTGGGTCTGGGTCTGGGTCTGGGTCTGGATCTGGGACTGGGTCTGGGTCTGGGTCTGGGACTGGGTCTTGGTCTGGGACTGGGACTGGGTCTGGGTCTGGGTCTGGGTCTGGGTCTGGGACTGGGACTGGGTCTGGGTCTGGGTCTGGGACTGGGTCTGGGTCTGGGTCTGGGTCTGGGTCTGGGACTGGGTCTTGGTCTGGGTCTGGGACTGGGACTGGGTCTGGGTCTGGGTCTGGGTCTGGGTAGTAGCTGAGTTGGTCAACCCAGTGTCACGTCAGGGGAGATAAGGGGGAGCTCGATAGTTTTATTGCTCTAGATACTTTCTTTTTCTTCTTTCCTTGCTCTTTCTCTCCCACCCTCCCTCTCTTTCTTTTTAAAGACAGAGTCTCACTGTGTAGTGCTGGCTGGCCTAGAACTAGACATATAGACCAGGCTGGCCTAGAACTAATTATATAGACCAGGCTGGCCTAGAAGTAGATATACAGGCAAGGGCTAGGCTGGGACTCTGAGATCTACCTACTTCTGTCTCTTGAGTTCTGAAATTTAAAGTCTGCATGTCCAGTTAGAAATACTCATGAGCTTTGCTCCTGTGTGTAAGTTGTTCGAAGTCATTTGACTGTTCCTTGTCTTCCTGTAAGCTTTGCTTACAATGGGCAGAGCATTGTTGAATAGACCATTTCTGAGTCAAGAGGCTTCTTGGTTCTATAATCAGTGCTCTACAATTATGAATTTTTTTCTAAATACTGGCTCTTGGGAATAGAATATTCCCAGTTTAGCTTTGTTTTGTTTTTGGAAAGCTGGTGACTTTCCCTTTGGTCTTCTTTTCTAGCTTAAGAGTTTCCTCATGGATGCACTAGTTAGGACTCAAGCAAATTCTTGACGGAACCCTCTGCAGACCTTCAGGGCAGCTCTGACACTCTGTCCTCCTCCTACACTCTGAGCTGGAGCTCTGATGAAGGAAGAGGCGGGCCTCCATAGTGGGGTCGGGATGAGGTGTCACTGTTACAAGCTGCTTGCTGCCCCTACCTGAACACTGTCTCTGCAAAGGTTGTAGCCATTTTTCAAGTTGTTTCAGGCTGGAGGACAAGCTTGGTCCTGATGGGCAGTCTACCCTAGCCCTACACAACAATGACTGGGGCCTGCACTGGTGAACAAAGCGAAAGATAAATAAAAAGAATAAAGATGGGTGGGGAGAAAGTGGATTTTTTTCCAGAAGATATGATTTTATATGTAAGGAAAGAAATCAACAGATAATAATTTAGAATTAATAAAGTTTTGTCAAGATGGCTGGTTGTAAAGTTAATATATAAAAATCAGCTGGCAGAGCTGATGCACACCTTTAATCCAAGTACTCAGGAGGCAAAGGAAGGTGGATTTCTGTGAGTTCAAGGCCAACCTGGTCTACAAAGCAAGTTCCAGGACAACCAGGACTCCACAGAAGAGCCATATATATGTATGCATGTGTATATGTATGTATACACATTAGTTGTTCCTTTTCTTGTGAAATATACCTATACTACCAGTACTTATGAGGCTGAGGCAGGAGGATTGCTGAGCACTTGAGACCAGACTGGGCTGTACAATGAGTGCTACTAATGCAAACTGAGCTACATAGTAAGACTTTGTGCTGGCTTGTTTTATGTCAACTTGACACAAGCTGCAGTCCTGTGAGAGGAGGAACCTCAATTAAGAAAATGTAGTCAGGGCTGGAGAGATGGCTCAGCGGTTAACAGCACTTGGCTGCCCTTCCAGAGGTCCTGAGTTCAATTCCCAGCAACCACATGGTGGCTCACAACCACCTGTAATGGGATCTGATGCCCTTCTGGTGTGTCTGACGACAGCTACAGCGTACTTATATATACTAAATAAAATAAATCTAAAAAAAAGAAAAGAAAAGAAAATGTAGACCAGCCTGTAGGACTTTTTTTTGATTAGTGATTGGTGGGGGAGGGCCCAGCCCACTGTGGGTTGGGCAATCCCTGGGCTGGTGGTCCTGGTTCTATAGAAAGCAGGCTGAGCAAGCCAGGGGGACGAAGCCTGTAAGCAGCACCCCTGCGTGCCCTCTGCATGCTCCCATCTCTGAGCTCCCACCCTGCTTGAGCTCCTGCCCTGGCCTCCTTTGATGACGAGCAGTGACGCATGAGCATCGGCCAAATGAACCTCTCCCTTCCTGGACTGCTTTGGCCATGGTGCTTCACCAGTGCAGCAGAATCCTAAGGCGGAGCCTGGTTTGCTTTCTTTCTTAAGAGATTCTCAGCGGACTGTAAAAGTATGGCGGCAGGCCAGAGAGATGGCTCAGCAGTTATGACTTCGGATTACTCTCTCAGAGGACCCAGGTTCAGTTCCCAGCACTGTCGTTAGAGGCTCACAGCCAATGAGCTCGAACTCCAGTCCTATTGGCATTCGATGTCCTCGGCCTCCAGGACCCCTGAACTCACAATAGTAGGGATGCAGAGGCAGGCAGATCTCTGGGAGTTCAAGATCAGACTAGTCTACACACAGAGTTCCATGACAGGCTGGGCTATATAGAGAGACACTATCACAAAAGAAGAAGGAGGAGGAGGAGGAGAGGAAGAGGAAGAAGAGGAGGAGGAGAGGAAGAGGGAGAGGGAGAGGAAGAAGAGGGAGGAGGAAGAAGAGGAAGAGGAGGAAGAAGAGGAAGAAGAGGAAGAGGAGGAGGAGAGGAAGAAGAGGAAGAGGAGGAGGAGAGGAAGAGGAAGAAGAGGAGGAGGAGAGGAAGAGGAGGAGGAGGAGGAAGAAGAGGAAGAGGAGGAAGAAGAGGAGGAGAGGAAGAGGAAGAGGAAGAAGAGGAGGAGGAGGAAGAGGGAGAGGAAGAAGAGGAAGAGAAATCTTTTTAAAGGCACAAGGACTAACATAAGGGATTGGCAATTTTTATTTTTTTTTTTAACTTTTCTTGGTAAAGTCTCATTGTGCATCTCTGGCTGGCCTGGAACTCATTGTGCTGAACAGCTAGCCTTGAACTCACAGAGATCCTCCTGCCTCTGACTCCTAAATTCCAGGAGTAAAGGTGGGTGTCAAATTCAACTTCAGTGACAAAAGACTCTCATGTGTCCACAGCAATAGATCAGAGTGGACATGGCATTCCCAGAGTAATAAAGCACTGAGCATGGTCACTCATAGCCACAGGATGGATGGCACAGACAAGCATTGCCCAGAAGACATTGGGAAACTTTGTGGTGGATTGAATAGGTAAGGCTCCCATAGACTCACCACGGGGTAGAGAAGCAAACAGGAGGACTCAGGGTCCGCACACACACACGCGCACGCACACACATGCACGCACACACGCACACACACACGCACACACACACGCACACACACACACGCACGCGCACGCACACACGCGCACACACACACGCACACACACAGACACACACGCACGCATGCATACACACGCACGCGCACACGCACACAGACACACACAGTGTAACTGAACTACAACTGACTCAATCCCAGAGACCAAGCTCCACTTTTTTTTTTTTTGGCTACTAAATATATTTTTATTTAGATGATTAAACTTAATTACACTTTTAGTTAAATTTAAGGGACGCTAGATTGCATTGTTTTAAAGTTGAAGACAGCCGTGAAAAACCACACAGTATGGTGAAGGAACGGACTTTCAGACTGGGGAAAGCTAGACCCAAACTCTTGAGCTAAGCACTAGTGGTTTAAATGTAAGCAGCGTGGCGCTTGTCTCTCCCAGCCTGTTTCCATGTGCATAGCAAGACATCGCATGCCCGCCCCAGAGACACTCAATGAGGTGACATGACACAACCCACTGAAATTTCCCACCCGAATTGAAGAAATAAATAAACGCAGGCCCTCTGCTTTCTTCTCCCTTATTGTTACCCTCTTTTTTTTTCAATTTGTGGCAATAAGTCTGGTACACAGAGTGAAAACCGTGGAAGACTTAGGTCCCCTTGATAGACAACTGAGCTCTGTGACAGTCCAGGCAAGCTCCGCCTTTTTATTTTATTTTATTGGGTATTTTTTGTATTTACATTTCATGCTCCCTCTCCCACCCACCCACTCCCACCTCACCACCCTGGCATTCCCTAACTCGGCCTCCCCCACCCTTTTTAAGATTTCTTTATTTTTATGTATACTCGTGCTCTGTCTGCCTGTACATCTGCAGGCCAGCAGAGGGCATCAGATCCCATTACAGATGGTTGTGAGCCACCATGTGGTCGCTGGGAATTGAATTTGAGACCTCTGGGGAAACAACCAGTACTCTTAACTGCTAAGCCATCTCTCCAGCTCCAAGCCCCACCTCTTAATAGCTCCATAAGAGCCACCCCAGAAGCTATGATTCCAGCACACGCACTCATCATCCAGATCATAGCAAGCTTCACGCCAAGACTGGGGAGTCCCTGAAGACATCCTCAGCCCCAGCCCATCCCCCAGGAAGGCAGAAAGCTGGCAGACACTACTGCCCCGCCAAGCCTTGCCCTGCAGAGCACGGCTCTGCCTCAGGGTCACAGGCCAACCGATACAGACTAGCACAGGCCCCTCAGACCGGAGCCTGGGGAAGCGAAGAAAGCAGAGACACGGGGAAACTCTAAATAAATAATGCCGTCTTTCTCACTGGTATAAAAAACAAACAAACAAACAAACCCGGAAGGCTAAACAAAACCAACTTAGGAAATCAACTTGAAGACATCTTCTAAAAAGTACTCCAAAGAAAGCAAAAAGAGGGGTTGGGGATTTAGCTCAGCGGTAGAGCGCTTGCCTAGCGAGCGCAAGGCCCTGGGTTCGGTCCCCAGCTCCGGAAAAAAGAAAAAAGAAAAAAGAAAGAAAATAAGTAAAGATTTTTTTTTAATTACAAATTTTGTCAAGAAAGCCAAACTTCTAGATAATGATAGGTCTAGGGAAGTGAGCGGAGTGGTCGTGGGAGAGCAGTGAGGGCGCCAGGGGCCCTGGAGGAGAGATGCGTACCTAACAAACAGGCCTGTCTAGGGAGCAGGTACAAGATTTCTCCTAGAGTTCGGTAGAATCCTGCTCATGGGAGTGACTTTGATGAAAAGAAAAACCTTTAAACCTAGTAACCTGATATCAGCAACAGTCAAGGCGCTCTCCTACAGCAGTGTCCCAGGATGACTTCTGTGGGACTGGAAAGGCTGAGCCCCAGAGTCTCACTTGGCGTTGGCGGCAGCAGTGCCCCACGGCCCCCAGTGTATCTGGGGAAAGGATTTAGAGGGACGACCTCCACCCTGCCCCGCTAAGACTCCAGGGCGCTGGGGGGCCCTGTAGACCCGCTGCTCCCAAGCCCCCGTCATCACTGTCTGCCGCTTCAGCCAGGCCAGGCTCTGACATCTGCGGGACTGAGTAAATGACCTTAGCCTTGGGGTTCTGCTTCTCCTCTGAGCATCCTCTCATCCCCCATTTTTCTTCTCTCATCCCTGCAGAAGTCGTTGCCAGGTTTTGAACACCAACTAGGGGTTTATACCTGGCCTAAAGGGATAAAGGCCTTGTGTCCTCAGCCACTGGTGCTAGTTTGGGAAGCTGACACAGTTGTGGGGTTGGGAGCAGGTGGAGGCAGAGACACTGAGGCTGCTAGGCACAGCCTTGCTCGCAACCGCCATCCTGGTAACCACAGATACACAATCCCCTCCTTGCCTCCGGCCCCTCTCCGAGTACTGTAGATCCTGTCAGACCCTCGGATGACATCCTGCAGCCTGGAGTGGGGGGTCAGGCTGGAAGCAAGAGCAGAATCTGGAGGGGCGCCTCTGGGTAAGTGAAGACCCATTATCCGGGTAAGGCAGCTGGCCACAGCACCAAGAGGTAAGGGGAGCGGCAGCTCAGGGTTGCGTGCTCTTCCTGAGGAAGACAGAAGTGAGGCAGACTGAAGCAAGTGCCAATGTGTAAACATCAGCCTTGGTGTTTGCTCTGAGGCCTGACCCAGGCATAGTAAAAAGTACTCACCCACTGCCGAGTGCTTTCTACTGAGGAATTCCAGTTTAGCGGGAGAAGGCAGGAAGCAGAAGTCATGCCACAATGTCAGGAAGACCCTGCCCTGAAGAGAGACATAAAAGTCCTTAGCAAGGCCGCTGCCCCCGGGGTCACCTGCTTGAGATCTAAAGGAAGGGCCTCTGCTGAGCACATAACACATGGCCTGACTGAAGGCGAAGCTGGGGTGGGCTTCCGGGAGGGCAGGGCAGGACTCTGTCCCTGGAATCAGTGGGACTGAGCCAGGAGAGCCCAGACCTTGGGGAGATTGTACAGCCCAAAGCAGAAATTAGGAGACACATACCTTTGCTACCCCTCCTGTCTTTGCCCACAGGAGGACAGGGCCCTGTTTTGGGTCTCCCAAAGTCCCCTGCCTCTCTTTCCACACTATGCCCCAATGTCATTGCCCAGCAGGGCATACGGGTACGTGTGCTACAAGTGGTTCATGGCGGTGCATGGATTGGTGCCTGGGCTAGTCTGTAATCAGTACGTGGTGACCTCCACTGGCAGCTGGGCCCTGCCACCACTTACAGCCTCAGGTAGACACTGAGTACCACCAAAGGCCAATACCTATCCACAGCCACATGAGGTGCCTGGGCTGCCAACCTGGGAGGCTGCATCTTACCTAACCCATGGCCATCCACTCACGTCACCCCCTTGGTACAGGCTTGACCTGGGCTCTTCTGACCTTCCTCTAAGGTTAGCTGCCTACGATGGGCCAGATGAGCATGTGGGCCACTGTACCAAGGGCATGGGATAAGACGCAGGCCTGTGGTAAGGGCAGCTCAACTCCGGCAGCTCACACTTCTGAGGCTGTCACTGGCGACAACTTTCTTTTTGCTTCTGCAGAAGAGCATGCATCAAGGTCTAGGCTGCTGTGTACAGACCGCACGGCTGCGAGGCTCTAACCAATGCCTCTGAGGCCTAGAGCAATCCTGGGGGAGGTCTTTTCCTGTTTGTTCCTGTGCACTTGTGTGCTGTGTGCCTTCCATAAGCATCAGGTGAGGTACGCATGCTGGAACAGAGAGACTTCCCGCTGTTCAGCGCAGCGAAGCCCCTGTAGCCGCAGGGAGGGATGGCGTGAAACCATGAAGGGCACAAACGAGAGGCAGGACAGGTAGGCACACATGCATCTTCAAAGAGCACCGCTCTGCACGGACGTCTCTGTGCTGTGATTCCATCCATTCTTAGGTGTGCGGTGGCCCTGGGGCCAGATCCCAGAGTTGTCTCATGGGTGCAAAGCTGTCCTTGGTCTCCAGCTACAGCCTCCTGGGAGAATGAAGGCTTCTTGAGATCTTGATGTGGCATACACAGGAGGATGGCTGACCCGCGAAGCTAGCCCTCCACCCCCGCCTGGCAGAAGGTGGCATCCAGCCAGAGCGGCAGTAAGCCACTGGGGAGGAGGGACAGTGATTCACCAGAGAGGAATGCACAGCCCTTGGGTGAGGTCCGGAAGGCTAGTCCCCCCCGGGTGCCAAGGCTGAGCTGGCCGGAAGGGCAGCGGATATCCTGAAGAATGTGGAGGAGTTCCCACATATTGTCGTCCACATGGGAACCCATGGCCAAGGGGAAACAGACACCTCAGGATGCAGGGGCACTGAAGCCATCTGGGCAGGCAGCTCCATGGGGGTCAGCATGATTTACTCGAGGGACATGAAGACCAGAGGTCATGAGGGCAAGGAGTCCTAACTCCTGGGGGTCCCCACACTTAAGTCATCCTATGGCTTCAACTTGTCCAGTCTCTGTCCCTTGATGAAACCCGTGATACCCAACTGTGGCCTTGTCCGGATTTTCCAGAGACCTGAGGGGCTCTGCTAGCTTCGTAGCCACTTCTGTTCCTGCACTGGACACAAGGCGCTGGCTTAGGGCAGCCAATGAGAGGACTCAGCTCCACAGAAGTAGGTCACTACTGCTCTAGTGCTGATCCCTGCTATCTGTCCCAACCACGAGCTACCTGAGCATTCTTGGTCTCCCCACGTCCAGATATGATCACAGAGGATAAAGAGGAGGAAGGCCAGGCATACAGTCTACAGAGCAAGGGTCAGAGGAGGAAAAGCAGAGGCACCATGTTCTAGGAAAGTGTTGACCAGACAGAGGCACTGATGAACATCCCTAACCACATAGCCATATAGAGTTGGGGACTTAGAGATGCAGACAAGCCTGGGTAGAGGTAGCTGCATGGCAGACTGGTCTCTCAGGGACTTTGGACAGGAGAGGTCCTTGTGGACCTGCAAGGCTTAGCCATACCTGCTGAGATCAACTGAGCCCCCTGGGCCTATGGAAGTCCTCACTGATGGCCCCCACATGACCTAGTAAAGCAGAGAGTCAGCTGAGAGAGCTGTCAGAGTGATGCTGTCCCTGCTACCCAGTGCCCTGGACTTCTTACTGCCCAAGGAGCAGCTGCCAGCTGTGGTGGCTGGGAAACTGCCGACTTGGGCTCTAAGGGAGGTGAGCACCTTGCCTCAGGGTGAAGTTCTGCTTCAGACAGCCCCATTCTTTGGGGCTGTGACAACAAATGGCCCAATCTGCCACCTGTCCAAATAGGATGCGTCCTATGGTCAGATTCATGACCAGGTGGGGCACACCCCAGGACCGGAGAATTAGATGTCTCCTAGCCATAGATGGCAGACTGTCCTCCCCTCTACCAGCCCTAAGGAGGAGCCCAAGATAGACCCTTGTGAGCCCCCTCTATGAACAAGCCACTGTCCCAAGACATGTGGGAGACATGACACATGTCATGGCACAGGACAAGAATGTCCCTCAGTCCTGCTCCTCTTAGGGTAGCCCAGACTGATTCAAGCCTCAAGAAGCAGCAGTGGAATATGAAGAAGGGTTACTTAACCATCACTAGGGGTGGCATCACTTCCTGGCAGCCTGGGAGGGTATGGCCAGGTGTGAGGCTACACTGTTGCAGGTGGGCACCTTGGTTAGGACTGTGGGCATGATACCCACTAGGCACACTGTAGAGGCCTTAGGGGGTGGTATTTATAGACTGACCAGGCCAGACCTCTATAGCATACACAGCATACCTTTACTGACCTCTACCTCCAGGTCCCCTGTGAGGGTGACATATTCCCTATGGCAAGAATAGGGACCCTGTGAGGCTGACAAGGCACCAGGACTTCTTGAATACCAGTGCTTATAAACCATCATGCCAGCCTGCAGAAGGTGCCCTGTGTTAGTCTTTTTATTGATGGGACCGAATACCTGACATGTGCAACCTAAGGAGGGAAAGACTGGTTTTAGCTCACAGACGGAGGGTATAGGTCATCGTGCCAGCACAGACATGGTGCATGGACAGACACGGCGTGTGGAGTGTGGGGTTATTGCATCCACAATCAGGAAGCAGAGACGTGGGTGCTGGTACTCAGCCTCGGTTTCCTTTTCCTCAGCCCAGGACCTCTGTCCACGGGGCGATGCCACCCAGAGTCAGGACGAGTCTTTCTCATTGCAGTTAACCTAGTCTAGAAACTGTCTCACAGACACACCTGGAGGTTTGTCTCTTGCCGATGCACGGTCGAGAAGGTGGCTGTGTTAGTCATCACAAGGCCTCCTTGCTCTCCGTTGGGGCCTGAGATGCCTGTGAACAGACAAACAACTTCTCCATTCTGGCCACACAGCTGAGAAGGCTGCAACCTCTGGCTGCTCTGGATCACAGCCCCTGCTGATCGGTGCCACCCCTAGTCCTGATCTCTGTCTCCGCACAGCCTTGAAGGATCACTGTGGACTTGGAAGAGATTTTCATTTGCTGCGCTGGGCCAGCCTCCTGCATCCCTTCTGCAAGTGGCTGAGGAGTGTGTTCTATCGGCTGTGCTTGCCCCTGAAGGGCAGGACACAGGCTTTCTCAAGGCGACTGTCCCAGCTTCTCTCAGACTACTCTATCAGCAAACCAGGTGAGCACCGGACCCTTCCCCTCCACGTGCCCTTAGGAAGCATTCAGCAAGCTCTAAAGTCAGAAACCCAAAACCACCCGAGCCCCAGATCCCACCCACAGACTATGGATGGTGGCAGATCTGAAGACACTGGGCAATGTGTGCCCTGCCCTGGCTGGTGCAGAGCAGCAGACTTGGGGAAGTGTAGACCTCCTGCTGGTGCACAAGCAACAGAGCATCCATGTTCCCCAACCCCGAAGGGGCTCCCCAACCCCGAAGGGGTTCCCCAACCCTCTCCTGGCTGCCAAGCCTCTCAAAAAGCCTCGAGTGGGCTCTGTAAGATTATCTGTAAGGAGATCTCTTCTTGGGGCTGGAGAGACGGCTCAGCGGTTAAGAGCCCCGACTGCTCTTCCAGAGGTCCTGAGTTCAATTCCCAGCAACCACATGGTGGCTCACAACCATCTGTAATGAGATCTGATGCCCTCTTCTGGTGTATTTGAAGATAGCTACAGTGTACTTATATATAATAAATAAATAAACCTTTAAAAAATAAAAAAGATCTCCTCTTCTTCTTTGGTTGTATTACCATCAAGTTGGCCACCAAGGGGCAGGGCAGAATCCACAGAATTTAAAGGAAAGGTCCCTGCTGCCTGCACAGTGCCCCTAACCCTCCTGATGCAGGGCATTTTCTTGGCAGTGTGCTCTGAGTAGGAGCCCTAGTAGGCCAGGTATCATCCCTGAAAGGCCTATGTGGCTGGCGACTGCGGCCTGTGGCTTTCACACAGCCATCTTCAGTGTCCCTGGCACCTCCCTCTACACTGGCAGAGTGGAGGGGACTGGCGCTTTACAGGCACAGGAGTAGGATGACACAGGTGTGGCAAGCCATCACCCCCCAGGGCCAGTGCCTCACCCCAACAAGGTTTCTTTGACAGATGCAGGGGGTGACCTTATCTGTAGATAAGACTGAGAGTCCTGAAGCCTGAGCAGGTACTGGGCAAGCCCTCAAGTAAGGCTAATTGTATGTCAACTTGACACAAGCTAGAGTCATCTGAAAGGAAGAAGTCCCAATTGAGAAATGCTCCCGTAAGACCAGGCTGTAAGCAAGCCTGCAGAGCATTTTCTTAATTAGCGACTGATGCGGGAGGGCCCCGCCCACTGTGGGTGGTGCCATCCCTAGGCAGGTGGTTGTGGATTCTATAAGAAGGCAAGCTGAGCAAGCCAGTAAGCAGCACCCCTCCATGGCCTCTCCATTCACTCCTGCCTCCAGGTTCTTGCCCTGACTTCCTGTGATGATGATACTGTAGTGTGAGTCAAATAAAGTCTTTTCTCCCTTGATGGTTTGTGTGTGCTCAGCCCAGGGAGTGGCCTTGATGGAGTACGTGTGTCACAGTGGGCGTGGGCTTTGAGACCCTCATCCTAGCTGCCTGGAAGCCAGGCTTCTCCTAGCAGCCTTCAGATGAAGATGTAGAACTCTCAGCCGGCACCATGGCTGCCTGGACACTGCCATGTTCCCGCCTTGATGATAGTGGACTGAACCTCTGAACCTGTGAGCCAGCCCCAATTGAATGTTGTCTTTATAAGAGTTGCCTTGGTCGGGACCCCAGTGGAGGAGTTAGAGAACAGACTGAAGGAGCTGAAGGGGTTTGCAACACCATAGGATGAACAACAGTATCAACAACCCAGAGTCCACTAGAGCTCCCAAGGACTAAATCACCAACTGATGAGTACACATGAAGGGAGCCTTGACCCCAGCCGAATATGTAGCAGAGGATGGCATTGTCCATCAATAGGAGGAAAATCTCTTGATCCTGTGAAGGCTCATTTCCCCCATGTATGGGAATTCCAGGGCCTTGAGTTGGGAGTGAGTGGTTGGGAGTGGGAGTATCCTCATAGAAGAGGAAAGAGGAGGAGGTATGGGAGAGGAGGCAAAGGGGATAACATTTGAAATGTAAATACATAAAATATTAAAGAAAAATAAAATAAAATTTCAAAAAAAGATAACTCTAGCTCATGCCATGTTGACATAAATCTACTTTACTTGACACACTATCATCTAGAAAGGAAAACCAAATGCAACTCTTTCAGGTTGAAAATTAAAAGAAGCATTAGTGTAAATGTATGATAAGTCCTTAACAATCTCCTCCAAATATTATCACTTAGCAGATTAATGATAGTAGCTTTCCCCCTAGGTTCTATGACCTGTCTAGGTGTAGATTCTATGTTCTCATATCCGTGTAGATATAACCCTCTTTTAGAGTAGACCTGAAATCCAATCAGAAAGTGCTTGATTATTCTCATTACATTTGTGTCACTATTGCAAAGGGTTCATGACTTTCTAGATTCATAATGGTACCTCAAAAATTCATAGTTAGATAAGCCTGGTGCTTACTTCCCACCCCTGTTAGCATGCATAGCACATTATTAATAGGGAATTTACCCAAGAATGATTGATTATGCTTCTCTCTCAGTACCAACTTGACATGTCCTCCTCAAATGCATTCTATCTTCAAATATTTCAGTATATCTTTGTAATGACAGCCTAAATGATTAAGCTTGCTCACTTTGATTTGGAATCATATTTACCAATGTGGCTCAGTAATCAGGAATGTTTTCAGAATATTTTTGTTTTTATCTTCTGGAATTATGAAATAAAATTAAAAAGTAAAATGTTAACACATATTTTGTGATGAGTGATAAAGTGATTTAAGTTCTTATTACATCATTTCGAAGCACATGCTATCCTAAGGAATAAAAATAGATATAGCATTTCAAATCTTATATGAATCAAATAATACAGATTCATAAATATTAATTACTTTACCTTATAACTAAAGCATTAATAAATGTTTCATATTATGTCACTTCCATCTTTATTGTTTACAATAATAATTTATATTTTATCAATAAATTATATTATAGAAAATTAAAAAAAAAGAGTTGCCTTGGTCATGGTGTCTGTCCACAGCGGTGGACCCTCACTACGACACCTCCCCAAGCTGCCTTGGTCATAGTGTTTCACCAGAACGGTAGTAACCTTAACTAAGGCGCCTCTATACACGCGACTAAAGCCGTGTCCTCTACGCGGTTGCAGATGTCTCCTGCTCAGGCAGGTGCAGAAAGCCTGCCCACTTCTGCCACCCAGGGCACCTGGACAGGAGACAGAAGTCCAGACACCCGGAGGGACACCAGCATCACAGGAGCCCACGCTGCAAGAAGGCTGCAGCCCTCCCTAGGAAGGCAAGTACTTGGGGCTCCTTACTCAGGAGAAAGGAGTCAGTGTCTAAGCCTGGGACATAAGGCAGCAGCTTTTGCCCTAGATCATGGTGGGTCTTTCCTGAGGACAAGCTGTTCACACCATGGTCCAAGGCAACACCTGGGCATTTACATAAGTTTCTCCCTCCACTCCAGTATATACAGGACTCCTCTCTCTGTGCACACACCCAAGGTCCTCTGTGTAGCATCGTTTGTTTGGGCTGCATTTCTGAATTCTGGGGTTCCTAAAGCTGGTGACACTCTCACAGAAAAACAGAGCTGACCTTTCGCTACACAGATGACTCATGGCTGGGACGGACGTTTTGAAGGTGCCTGTGGCCACCCAGGGAAGCTGCGATCTCCAAGGTCCCTGCCAGTGCCTTCCACGTAGTATGACAGCATGCTCTGGGGGCTTGCACAGAGCCCTGCTGTCTCGGTACAGATGTATATATGCTTGCAGGACAGCAGTGAGGAGCACCTCGGGACAGCTGAGGTGAGTGTCAAGAGGGGTCCTGGGTCATTACGATGTCTACCTGAAGCCAGCTTATCCGCAGCTGCCAGTAAGGGGCTGTGAATGAAGAACTGGCGGGCAGCCAGTAACAGGCTTTCCGCCTGAAATCCAGAAGACACTGAGGGTGCTGTCAGCGATGGCCTGTAAACAATGGCCACAGCAGACATCACAACGTGAGGCCTGCATGACTTCAGCAAACTTCTGGGCAGTGCTTAAACACAACTCTAGCCACTCGTGCCCAGGGTCAGCTTCTCGTCAGCACAGTCCCTGTGTCACAGGGATGACCTAGAAGTCGGCAGAGGGACTTTCTTCTTCTTGACCATTGACCCTGCCGCTGTAAGCCCCCTGTTCCTCACTCCCAACCTCCCATCACTAGGGCATTCACTCACGGCATGCACCCGTCTGAGCAGTCAAAGACCTGGTGCTTGTTCTGGTGAAGACCTCTAGCAATACCAAGCTGAGCAGAAGCATTGTGGTGAGAACAAGAAGAAAACAATCACATGGCAAAACTGCAGGGCAGCCTGCTCTGCCTCAGTAACCTGCTCTCGCAGAAGCTAATGGGTCCCATGAGAACCAGACCAGTCCCTTCCATGGCTGGTTCTCCCACATCCGACTGCCTCTAAAGACTCTCCTCTTAAGCCCAGCACTTTGGCGTTACCACATTAGGGACCAAGCTTCCAGCGAGTAGGTCTCTGGGAGAGTAGACAGCCTATGGAGCCCTCTGCCATAGTCAGGGATCAAAGCACTAAGAGCCTTCTCCAGAGGCAGAGGATGCTGGTGGGCCATGGCGTGGTGAGGCGAACACTGCTCAAACTTGGTAGTTCAGAAATCTGCTGTGGGTACAGGACAGGGTGGCACACTTTGGAGACAGAAGCAGATGGGTCTCCATGGGTTTCAGGCCAACCTGGTCTACATAGCAAATTCCAAGCCAGCTAGAGCTACCCAGTGAGACCCTGTCTCAAAGAAAAAGAAAAAGAAAAAGAAAAAGAAAAAGAAAGGGAAAGAAGGGGGAAAAACTACCCAGTAGGGGCTGGAGAGATGGCTCAGTGGTTAAGAGCTCCAACTGGGGGTTGGGGATTTAGCTCAGTGGTAGAGCGCTTGCCTAGGAAGCGCAAGGCCCTGGGTTCGATCCCCAACTCCGAAAAAAAGAACCAAAAAAAAAAAAAAAAAAAAAAAAAAAAAAAAAAAAAGAGCTCCGACTGCTCTTCCAGAGGTCCTGAGTTCAATTCCCAGCAACCACATGGTGGCTCACAACCATCTGTAATGAGATCTGGTGTGTCTGAAGACAGCTACAGTGTACGCCTATACATTAAATAAATAAATAAATAAATCTTAAAAAAAAAAAACAAAAACTACCCAGTAGGTACGGAAGAAGCAGCCTTGGATGTTTGAGTATCTGTTACTGCAGAGGGTCTCATAGAAGCGCCTTGCTTAGCTGAGGCCCCTGAGTGTGCTGGGAGCTCTGACTATGCTGTCGTAGCTCTAACCCCACATGAAGGAACTGGCCTGTAAGTTATCTTATCTCAGCCAAGGATGGTGACAAATAAGTTTGAATCTGAGACCAGCCTGGGACCTGAGGTCTTGTCTCAAAATTATCCAGCTGGGTGCTGTAGCACATCTCTGTAATCTTAGCTCTGAGGAGTTAGAGACAAAACCATCAGGAACTCCAATCACATTGGGTAAAGATCAAGTTCAAGGATAGCCTGGCCTACGTGAGACCTGTCTCAATAAACAAACAAACAAAAAATGCTGGGAATCAAACCCAGGGTCTCAGGCCTGCGGACAAACACTGATCTACAGCCCAGGCCTTCAGAGTAATTTCTCTTACGTGCTGGGTTAGCGCTGTGATGGCGGGCCTGTCTCCCTGATGCCAACCAAACACATTTACTAATCTTCTCTGAAAGATTGTGTTCCGTTTAAGATTTTCTCCCAAGAACTTGTTCATTGCAGGCTGAGGCTGTCTCCTCTGTGATTCGGTCATGCCCAATGACGTCAGCGAACACTTCATAGCTCATTGGAGCGTCTCCGTTAGATTTTTTTCTTTCTGTCCAATCCTAACTTCTAGCTTTTCTCTTACCTCATAACATTAGTCAAGACCATAAACTGTTAGTGCTGATGGCGCTGCCTCTTTACTCCTGGTTAGAAGAAAATATTTTTTGGAGGCATGGTGATGGCAAATGCCGTCGACTTGGCGTCTAGCGTTGATGTTCAGTAATAGGTACACAGTTGACTGTACCTTACAAGTCACTGTTGTCAATGTATAATCTTCCTGGAAGATGCCTGTCATACATCACACCTGTAGGCACAGGTGCCACTAAGCTTGCTGGCCCTGCTTCAGGATCTGCAGCACGCAGTCCCGTTCAGGTTCTTGCTCTTGCTTACCTCTCCTCTTCTTCTTTTTAATCCAAAGAAGGTGTGTTAATCCTGCCCTTTGCAGTTTCCTTCTGTCAGGATTTCAAACCAAACCTATGACTTAAACACACTAGTCAAGTACTCTATCACTGAGCGTCAGCCCACTGCCCATCCGTTCATTTCTGTTCTCGTCTTTATGGTTCCTGGCTCTGCTCTCTTGGGGTTGGTCCCAAGCAGAGCAGCTAAGGCTTCAGTGCTAAGCCTCTCTTACTTTGTGACATCGGTTTTCCTGATGCCCGGTTTTCACAGCATCCCAACAGCTTTGATTGCTCTAATCACTTGTGATTGTCGCCATAGCTGTCCATTCATGTAAGGCCTCTTCTTGTCTCTTTGTTTGTGAGTCGGGGTTTCTCTGTGTAGCCCTGGATATCCTAGAACTTGCTCTGAAGACCAGGCTGGCCTGCAGCTCAGACACCTGGCTGCCTCTGTCTCCCAGCGCTGGAATTAAAGGTGTGTCCCACCTGCCCTAAGGCTTCATTTTTAAAATTTCTTTTTAACATATCAGTTAAGTTCTACTTGTTATAATAATTGACAGAAATTGGAATTTGTACCTCAGTTTGTGCGTTTTTATTTGTTTTTGAGACAGGGTCTCACTATGTAGCCTTGGACGGCCTAGAACTCACTATGTAGACTGAGTTGGTCTCAAACTGTCCCACCTCACAGCCTGCTTCTGCTGGAATTAGAAGAATGCAACGCCACACCCGGCCTTCGATGTACGCTTTCCGGTTACTCTTCACCTTTTTGCCGAGGACCAAGTTTCCTGTTCTCCTTTCCTTCTTCCTGGTAGACTTTCAGCTCTTACACTGCTTCTGACTTCCCCACTGGTCTGAAATTTATAGATTGTGTTTCTGTTCGTTGGGACTACACCAGAAATGCTCATGTTTACTGGAACCATATTTAAAGTCTGGCTGTGGCTATCGTTTGTTAGAAGGCTTGCCTAGCATGCATGAGGGCCTGGGCTTGATCCCCAGCACTGCATAACCCAGGCTGCAAACCTGCAGTCCCAGTGCTCAGGACCGGAGTCAAGATCACCCTCTACAGGTTGGAGGTTACCCTGGGCTATCTGAGACCCTGTCTCAAAAACTTAAAATAAGGCCATGTGTGGCACACACCTTTAACCCCAGCACCGGGAGGCCTGGTGAGGCAGATCTCTGCTGGTTCATAGGCAGCCTGGTTCACAGAGCGAGGCCTTGTTTCAAAGAATTAAAATAAAGTCGATATAATCAACTACAGGACAATTCAGCTTTCAACTTACCTGATGTCATTTTCTAGCATTTAAATGCTGGATTTTTCTTCTCACATCTACAAATCAGACATCACCATACCTACTTTTAGGCATTTGGTGTCAGTTAGAGCTGGTGGTTCTCTGGAGACAAATACTGCACTGCTCTCCTCTAAGAAGAAGCAAGTGGCCTCCTGTGAGTTCCCTGTTCTGTCTCTGCCCGCTCTCGGAAGACTGGACGGACAGAGCCTGGAAAACGCCCTCTGTTCTTGCTTCGCTTGCTCTTTGAGTGTGGTGTCCTCCTCTGTGGGCAGCCGCCCGGCCTCTGCTGGTTCTGCCCTTTTGCTTCACAGCCTTGTTGTCAACTTATCAGTTTTGTAGACTTTTTAAAAACTTTTTGTTTATTTTGTGTGCATGTGCCATGATGAACAGGTGGAGACTGTAGGCCAACCTGAAGAAACCAGTTCTCGGGCCGGAGAGATGGCTCAGTGGTTAAGAGCACTGGCTGCTCTTCCAGAGGTCCTGAGTTCAATTCCCAGCAAACACATGGTGGCTCACAACCATCTGTAATGGATCTGATGTCCTCTTCTGGTGTGTCTGAAGACAGCTGCAGTGTACTTATATATAATAAATGAATTTTAAAAAAGAAAGAAAGAAGGAAAGAAAGAAAGAAAGAAACTAGTTCTCTCCTGCTTCCACCGTATGAGTCTCAGACACAGAGCAAAGGTCACGAGCCCTGGCAGCAGGCGCCGTTACCTACTGAGCCATGCTCTTGGTCCAAGTTTGTTTTTATCTTTGTGTTTTATTCATGTAAGTGTATTTTTCCTTTTGAGATAGGGTCTCACTCTGTAGACCAGGCTGGCTTTGAACTCACAGAGATCTGCCTGCCTCTGCCTCCTGAGTGCTGGGACTAAAGTGCTAAGCCACCATGCCTAGAATACGTATTTCTAACACCACAAAGTACCTGCTTATTTTCCTAACAAAAAATACATCCATAAAGATTTCCAGTCAGGCATGGTGGCACACGCTGTTTGTCCCAGCACTCCAGAGAAAGAGGCAGGTGGATCTCTATTTACATAAGGAGTTCCAGGATGGCCAAGACTACGAAACCCTGTTTCGAAAGGAATAGTAATAGTAATAATAATAATAATAATAATAATAATAATAATAATAATAATAATAAAAAAGATTAGGGATTGGAGAGATGCCTCAGAGGGTAAGAGAGGGTAAGAGCATTGTCTGCTCTTTGAAAGGTCCTGAGTTCAATTCCCAGCAACCATAGTGGCTCATAACCATCTATAATGAAATCTGGTGTCCTCTTCTGGCCTGCAGGCATACATGCAGGTAGACTGCTGTGTGTATATATATATATATATATATATATATATATATATATATATATATATATAATAACATACAGATTGCCATTCTAAGCATTTGTAGGACTCTGATTCAGTGGCATGAAACAAGTTGACACTGCTGTACAGCCAACACGGTTCCCCACTCCATCATCTTAGACAGAAACCATGTAGCCAGTGAGAACCTGTGGCGCCTCCCCTACAGCCCCTAGTGACTGCTGTTGTACTCTGTTGCCATGGATTCGGCTATCCAAGAGCCTGGCATAAGTGAAGCCATGTTGCTTTTGCCCTTATATGTGTTGGTCCCAAGACTTCCCTGAAAATGCCATAATCTGCAGTCACTAGAGACCCTTGTATATCATCATATCTCCAGACGACTTACTACTATGTCATCAGGAAATCATGGTGGGACAAAGCATGTTCTTCTACATGCTTAGAACATATAACCACCCGGTAGGCACAGCTGTGCAGCAAAGCATACATGGGGAGAGCCCGCACGACATCCATCACAGGGCCTGATGCACGGCAAATCTGCTTTGATTTCCGCAGCCCTCTGCGATTTTAAAGAATATTTCAGTGTGCATGTAGTTGAATCTACAGATGCAGGGCCTGTGGCTATGGGGAGATGGCTGCTGCATACAGCACATTTCCAAGATTCATCCACATCCTGTCATGTGACAGGATCTCCTTCCTTTTTAAGACCAAGTAATACTCCATGGCATATTTGGGGCCATTTTTGTTTATTGCTGTTGGTGGACACTTGTGTTTGCTCCCTCTTATGGCTACTGTGGGTACTGCTGCCATGAATACGAGTTGTACACAAGGCTGCTTTTGAGTCCCTGGGGCACACCCTGGGAACCTTTAACAGCTAGGGCCTACAAGTCTGTGTTTACCTTCTTGAGGAACGACCACACTTCTTCCAGTAACCCCACTGCCTGTTCCCTGGTTCCTTTTTTTTTTTTTTTAAGATTTATGTATTTATTTTATGTATATAAGTACACTGTAGCTGTCTTCAGACACACCAGAAGAGGGCATCAGATCCCATTACAGATGGCTGTGAGCCACCATGTGGTTGCTGGGAATTGAACTCAGGACCTCTGGAAGAGCAGTCAGTGCTCTTAACCGCTGAGCCATTTCTCTAGGCCGTTCCCTGGTTCTTAAACCCTTATCTTTGCTTATTGTGTAGCCCAGACTGGTCTGCAACTCAGATCAATCCTCCTGCTCCAGCTTCCAAAAGCTGGCAATACAGGTGTGGGCCACCACACGATGTTGAGTGTATTTTTGTGTTGTGGCCATTTGCATGTCTTCCTTGGGCAAATATCCTCTCAGGTCCTTGGTCCTTTTTCATTTGGGCAGTTTGTGCTTTCGTTGCTGAATTGTTGGAGTTCCTTTTATATTCTGGATGTTACTGATGGATCAGATCAAGTCTGCAAATGTTTTCTGCATTGCGTGTGCGTGTGTGTGTGTGTGTGTGTGTGTGTGTGTGTGTGTGTGTGATAAACACACACACACCTGTATCTGGGAGGAGGCTGAGATGAGACAGGGTCCCACATATAGCTAATCCTGGCCTTGACCTTCCTATGTAACAGAATGACCTTGAAATTCTGACCTTCCTGTTTCTACCTCCCAGTGCTAGAGTTTCAGGGGTGGGCCAGTCACAGTATTGAGGTTCTAACCCACCACTCTCTGTGTGCTGGGCTGTGCCTCTAGCCCTCTCTTCCTTCTCTGGAAGGTGGCTTTTGATGCTTAAGCACTTCTGATTTTGATGAAATGTGGTTTGCCTGTCATCCTACTGTCTTTGCTTGGTATCAGAGCTGTGAATGGGCTGTCAGGTCAGGGGCTTGAACCTTCCCTGTTTCCTTCTGAGGACTTGATAATTTTCACTGCCTTGAGTTGGCCTCATATTCACTAAAGATCACTGAAGACTTGTAAGGAACCCTTCTACTCACAGACATCCTGTGTCTGCCCCATCACCGATGCATGTGGCACCACCACTTTGTTCCTGTTGTCCCTCTCCTGGCTTCTGCATCCCTCTCATAGGATTTTCAATTTTTGCAAATGTCTTTGTTTCTTGATGCAGTGAATGTTCCTGTCTCATTCATGTTCTGCATTTTGACTCCAAGAGCTGGAAGCAGCCGTTCCCCCCTAAAGTTCTGACTCCTCTCCATGGCAAACACTTGAAAGCTGGCAGACAGAGAGGCGTTCAGCCACAGGAGTTTGTCTCACTTCCAGGCCTCAGCAGTGGGCAGAGGGAGGAAATAGCTCAGTCCGATTGAGTCCTTCTCTAGCGTAGTGTGAAACCCTAGCTTTGATCCCCAGAACCACATGACCCAACCTTGGTGGTGCTCACTTGCAATTCCAGAACTGGAAAGACAAAGACAGAAAGTAAGGAATTCAAAATAGAGGCCAGCCTGGGCTACATGGCATCTGTCTCCAAAATTTTAAAATAATCAGGATGGTGGTACAATTCTTTAATCCCAGCACCCAGGAGAGAGTCAAGTAGATCTCTTGGAATTCAAAGCCAGCCTGATTCACATAACAAGTTCCAGACCAGTCAGAGCTACATAGTGAGATCCTGTCTCAAAAGACCAAAATAACCTAAATAAATAAAGACAGTGTACATCAACTCAAATTTTCTATTCAGATTTAGACATTTTTAATAGCATCCTTAATTGAGTTCATATACTCTTCCTCTTAGCTCCAAACCCCAGTGCCCCTACCATCATCAAACGTAGCCATAGTCGGGGCTGGGGATTTAGCTCAGTGGTAGAGCGCTTACCTAGGAAGCGCAAGGCCCTGGGTTCGGTCCCCAGCTCCGAAAAAAAGAACCAAAAAAGAAAAAAAAAAAAAAGTAGCCATAGTCAAGGCTGGAGAACTGTGGAGGCAGCTAAGGCACTGGCCACTTTGCAGAGGGCCTGGCTTGCTTTCCAGCACCCATATGGGGTTCACGACCATCTGTAACTGAGTTTCCGGGCACCTGACGCCTGCATCTGGCATGAATGTAGTGCCCAGACACGCATGCAGGGACAGCACCTATATACATAAACAAATTTAAATCCTGCACACTGGGAAAAAACAGGATCAAGCAAGATGGCACACTGGGTAAAGACGCTTACAGGCAAGCCCAACAACCTTGACCCCAGCACCCACAAAGAAGAGCACAAACTCCCCTAAGTTGCCCTCTGACCTCCACATTAGTTCTGTGGCATGTGTGCTTGTATGTGGCACACTGTTTGTTTCTCTGTCTGTCTGTCTGTCTGCCCCCCCCTACACACCAAATAACTTTTTTAAATGTTTCAGCATGGCAGGATCAACACTATCACCAACACGGATATTTGTGGGTATTGATGTGTGTGTGTGTATTGATCATCTAGCAATGGGAATACTGAGAAGCATGAGTTCTAGGGATTCAAACTCAGGTCCTCTCAAGTACTTATCCACCAAGCAATCTCTTCAGCCCTCGTGGGTGTCATGTTGTCATTAATGTGTGTGCTGTATGTGGAGTCCTGTGCCATGGCAGGAAGACACAGGACAACTTTGTGCAGTTGGGTTTCTCCTGGGTTTCAGGGATCAATTCAATCGGCCACCATTGTACAGCAGATGCCTTTACCCACGTGGCACTTGCAGTCCTTTGTCTCTTACTGCCTTAAGTGGTCAATTTATTGTTTCCAACCTCTCAAAATATCTTTCTCCATTCTCTGGTCATTTTCTTCAGGTCTTGGGGGGCTGCTTTGAAAGTTTAATTTTGTTTGTGACTGAATACAATGTTTGCATTGTTCTGTAAGTGTATCTGTAAGACAAGGTGGGCTGCAGGCCTCGGGATTCTGGGCTGGTGGGAACAAAGATTGATACCAATCAACAAAGGAGACAACCCTGGGTGTGTGAGAGGGGCTGTGGGCAACCTTACCGGCTGGTATCACTCCTTCACAGTGGCTGGATGGGATAGAAGGGTCGTCGTCGTACCTCAGGGACGTCACACCACAAGAACAGAGTTGGGACCTGTTTCTGTCTAAGCCCCAGGGGACTTTAGTCCCACTGGATCCCTTAGGCACTCTTCATGGGAGACCAGTGTCAAAAAAGGCTTGCCTTTCCCTGGTCGACCCAGAAGAAGCTAGGAAACATTCTGGGATGTGTGCACCCCAGCACTCCCTGGTCATGTATGTGCAGCTCTGTGCCCAAGTCGGGGCTGGTAGCTGCCTCTCTATAAACAGTACCCGCAAGGCCCAGCAGCCAGCCAAAGGCATGCTCAGGCACTTCAGCGTGCGAGTCATTCATGCAGGTTTCTTCAGCTGCTACCGGGTGGGTCTTGAATGCCCATCCTCCCAGGTGGGAAGCAGCCTTGGCAGGTTGGCAAGAACCGGTGTGTCGCTGGAAGGTGGTCCCTGGAAGGTGGTCCCTGGATGGTGGTCCCTGGATGGTGGTCGCTGGATGGTGGTCCCTGGATGGTGGTCGCTGGATGGTGGTGGGCATGCATGCTCTATGTTTCTGTCCATGGAAGCAGTGGCCACAAGGCATCCTCCAACCCTAACTAGACACCTGCACACAGGCTGCATGTCAGGGAGGTCGCTACAGCCTGTGCCAGTATTTTTACACAATTCCAGCTGGGCCAACGTGACCAAGGTAGTGGTGCCCATGGCCACTGGTTTGTGGAATTTACTCTGGCCCTTCAGGGGCTTCTGGGAGGAACCAAGAGAATGTGGCTCTCGGGGTCAAAGTCTTCAGGTTCTCAGAACCTAGAGGACCTCCAGGACACACAACTGTTAAATATGTATATTGGAACGTTCTTCCCACCTGAGAAGGATAGAAGGCAGGAAGCATCTTCTGGCTCCCAGACGGAGGGGCCTTATCCTTCAACTCTGAAATTGGGTTCGTGTATGTGAATACTCCCTAGAGAGCAGTAAGGAAGCACCTCCAAGCAATGGTATTTGTTTTGGACCCTGGACTTGGAAATCTTCTATGGGAGCCCCTCAGGTGGCCATTACCAGGTTCCCTACCCACTTCCCTGGCTTTCCCCACTTTCCCAGACTTGGGCAGACTAGCTCACCTGGCTGGGGAGGGACCAGCCAGGACCGGTTCCTCTCCTCCTGGAGCTTGGTTTGTGTTTCTGAACTTGGCAGTCTCCTCCTATAGTGCTGGAAGTATTCGGGGCGAGAAGCACTCTTCAGGCTCCTGGAGCTCCTGACTCTAAGAGTTGGGATGCAAACTGACCTGCTAACTTCACAACCCCACCAGGACAGTGGCTTCCTCTGTGGCACTTTGGTGCAGTGAGGAAGTGTGCTCCCAATCTTTTCCTTCAGCGTTGAGCTCCAGGGGAGACAGGAACCACGTCTGTCCGCTGCCTCTCTTTGTCTGAACTCTGCTGGGCAAGTGTTTTAAAGACCCCAGGATGTCCGGGACGCCTGGGGAGGCATTTTAATGAGCTTTTCAGAACCTTGGCTGCTGCTTTTTCTTGAGAAAACAGGAAGTTGGGTAGCTGGGAGGAAACCCCCACTCCATCCAGAGCAGCGCGTGCAGGCAACAGTCTGCTGTCTGGATCTGCCCAGAGATCTTCAGACTTGAAGCCTTCCCTTAGCACCTATGCACGGACAATGTGTAGAGACACAGCACGAGCCCTCAGCTTGGCTGAGCAGAAAGAGAATTTTAAACCTAAGTACAGGTTCTGAGAGATAACTTCAGAACAATGTTGCAACCAGATCAAGGACCAGCAAATACCCAGTCCAGTAGGGGCAGCAGCTGGCTATGCCGGGACAGAGGATAGGCATGGAGCAAAAGTAAGGCATGAGGGGTTAGGGATTTAGCTCAGTGGTAGAGCGCTTGCCTAGCAAGCGCAAGGCCCTGGGTTCGGTCCCCAGCTCTGAGAAAAAAGAAAAAAGAGAAAAAGAAAAAAAAAAAAAAGTAAGGCATGAGGGCTTTGGTTACAAATGTTGCGAACATGAACACTGTGAGGGGTTCTCAGGGGACTGTTTTGGAGGGACCCTTCTTCCAAGTGAGGCAGAGCATGGAAAAGAGGCTCACAGGTTGCTCCAGTCCTTGTCCAACTGCCCAGCTGGGGCTCTCTTCAGCCCCACAGCCCCCATCCCTGATACCATGCCCAGCTTTGCCGCTGCCCTGGTCAGGGAGCCCACCACGAAGTCACACCAGAAGAAAGGCACATAGACTGAGGCCAGGACCCTTTTTAGTGGAAGGAACAGCCTTTGAGAGCATCCATCAGTGTTCACAGGGATTCACAGGCCAATGGTAGGAGTCCAGTGAGTAGGATCAAAGTCATTGAGAAGTAGCCATGAAAATGCTGGGCAGAGAGGGGAAGTGGACCTTGCTTTGCACAAGTGCATCTTCTGTAGATGGCTCTGACGTTCAGGATACAGTTCAGAGGCATGTATGCAAACCAGCTTCTGGGTCTAGAATCCCCAGAGACTCTCAGGGTTTGGAGGATGAGGGGTCTGGACCACAAGGCTGTGTCTGAGTATGTGTACCAGGGCGTTCTTCCCAGCTCTGCACAAGCCTTGGCCCACATCCTCACCTCCAGAGGTTCGTGGAGGAGCCCTGCTATCACTCGGAGTGTCTGTGAGAGTCCTGGGTTAGAGACCTAACCACAAAGTGAGGACTGCCCACCTGGAGCCCAGGAGCTGGGGCGTGAGACAGTCTCCTGAGGAAGTCACAGCCTTGGAAGCTGGACTCTGAGTGGCAGTGGGGGTAGAGGCTTAAACTGTCCATTAGCAGTGTGTATCAGAGGGACATTCCCACTACTGTCCACCATGAGAAAATATTTTATCAAAGAAATTTGAGTGTTTTTTTTAAAAAGCTAAACATGAAAATGGCCGGGCGTAATGTCTATTTTTACTGTCCCTTTGGTCCCCTGACCCGTGATTAGGGAATGGACTGTGGCCCTGTGAGGGTGTGTCTTGAAAGAGTGACGTCAAGCCTTCGGAAGTGTGTGTCCCAAGAGGCTAGTGACCCCACCACCTCAGGGAGCCTTCAAGCTGAGCCAGCAAAGGGCTTTCCCCACCGCTGAAAGGGGCCAAAGTCAGTGAAATAGGCTTTAAGGGTCCAACCAGGCACTCTGAACAAGAGAGGATCCTCAATGGAAGAAGCTGGGGAGAACATGTTCCCTGCCCCAGACATACGCACAGACTCCTGCCAGCTCTAACTGCTACCCTGTATAGGACCTAAGGTCCCTCTTGTCAGTGCCTATCCTGCAGAAGACTCAGGAATACATGGGAAGCAGAGAGCCAAGTTAGGACTCTCATCAACCAGGGGTTCAGGAAAAACCGAACCCCTGAAGTCTACAGAGCAGGGAGCAGCCTCAGAGGACGCTAAGGCCCTAGCAGTGCAGGGTCCTAGAGAGGGAGAGGGAAAGACAGGGCTTCACAAGAGTTAGAACCTGGCCTCCTCCAGGCTCAGGGTGCAGATGGAGCAATGGCTTCAGCACTCTTCAAAGCCCTGCGCCCCAGGGAACAACCTAAATTATTACCAGGTGCTCCCCAGGAGACTGGACCTGGGCTCTACTGTGGAAAGCCCTGGCTTCTGGTGGCCTAGAGCAGGCCCTAGCCACTTTAGGGGGCTCTTGGCACTGTCGGGCCCATGTGACTGCTATTTCTCTCCCTTTAACTGAAGAAACTGTTCCTGTGTCCCATTGCCACCCCAAAACCTCAGCCTCTACAACATGGGCCAGGCCTTCCTGAATCTTAATCCTGCCCCTACAATGTCATGAGCAGCCCTAGAGATTACTCTGAGTTTTCAACAAATCTAACTGGAGGCCTCCTCTATGGCCTACACCACTATTCCCCTGAAGGATCCCTCATGAATTGTCTAGGCTGAGGGACCATCTGAGCGCATCTGGAGGGGCTGTACTGCTCCTGGAGTATTGGGAGAATTGGGCCATCCTAACAGTAGGAGGCTTACATGCTACCCACCATGGAGTCAGTTCAGTCATAATGTCAGCCTCAGAAGTGAAGAAATAGGGAAGAGAAAAAAAAAATCAGAGCTAGGAGGTTTCTTTCTGAGTAAACACTGGCCACTGACCAGGGTGAGCTCTCCCAGGACATGGTCACTCAGAACCACCACACTACTGCATATCAGACTGAGGTAAGAGTCAGTGCAGTTGGGGGACAGAGACAGGCAGGTTTCTGTGAGTTTAAGGACAGCCAAGACTACAAAGAGAGACCCTGTCTCAAGAAAACAAGAGTCAGTGGACAGAGTAGGAGAGACAGCTCAGGGGTTAAGAGCTCTTCCAGTGGTACTAGCACCCTTACCAATTCCAAGGAACCTGGTACCCTCCTCTGTCGTTGTGGGCACCAGGCGCATGTTATACATAGATACACAAGCAAGCACAACCTCTAGACATACAATTTAAACAAAGGTGAAAAAGGAGTTGGGCAGCAAGAAGACCCTGTCAGTGCCCAAAATGGCACTCACTGGCCAGATGTGCTGAGGGTAACAAGGCCAGGTCTGCTGTCCTTGTTAGTTACTGTACCACTGGGGCACATCCTGACCGGCAGGAACACCTGGATGGACAGCTGAAGCAGGCAGACACACAGTCCTCTCCTACCTGCACAGGGCCCCAGATAACCCGGAAAAGACACAGCCCACTGACAGATACAGCTGGGGTCTCTCCAACCCTCCCAAGCCAGACCTGTCCAGGAAATGGCCAAGGCCACTTTAAGGGGAACAGGAAAGCCTCTGTAGGACCCCAGGGTATGTATTTGTAACAAGGCCAAGGAGAGGCCCCTGTTGGTCACATGTCACTCTGACAATCTCGACACTAGGTCTCGCACCTGCTCAGCGAGGGCAGCCCAAGAGGTTGTCTTCAGTTGAGTCCCTGTGAATCCGTGTGCTGCTTCTGATAGTTTGACGCCACCGCCCCTCACAATCCTCTCCCATTCTTGCTGGCTGAGTGGGTTTCTCTCTGATCCCCTACTTCAAGTCCTGAGACCCCTGCCCACATAACTGCCTGGCAAGGGATTGTTTGGGGTCTACCACCTGCTGCGGGTGGTGGCCCTGGTGTGGGCCACCCCCTAACCCATAGTGGGCAGTGCCCAACCCGTGGAAGGCAGGACAGCCTGCAACAAGTACCCCTGCGACTGGGGCGGGAAGGCAGTGGCAGCCGTTTGCTTTTGAATCCCCGCCGGCGCCCTGAGTGGCCCTTTCAAAGGCAGTGACGGGGGCGGGGGCCGTTCCCAGGCGCGCCCCGCCCGCCCTGCGCCCCTCCTCCCGCTTTCCCACGCCTGCCCGTCCGGCGCGTTCTCACGGCCGCTGCCCATCCCCCGTCTGGGAACCTCCTGCTCTGTGCAAGGACTAGCGGGTGGGGGGCAGGGGTGGCGCCCGGGAACACCGGGGAGAAGTGAGTCGGGACTTGTGGGGAGAAGGGCACCCCGGCGCTTGGGGAAAGCAGCCTCCAGCACCAGCGAGAACGGCACCTTAGAATCTTGGGAGATGGAAGAGAAGGAGGACCTGCGGGGAGCCAGAGCCCAGAGAGAATGGCGCTCCAGGGACTGGGGCGGGGCCTCAAGAAGTGGGGGTGGGTACTTCGTTTGTGAGCTGGGTGGAGAGGGGGAGCCCCTGCCAGGCCTTGGAGGAGGCGTCCTGTGTGGCCCAGACCCTGTTTTATTTCTTTGACAAGAGTGGCCCAGGGCAGCAGAGCCTCAGTCCGCAGAGGCCCCAGTCCCCACCTACATTCACTGTCTTGTGCCTGAACTGACCACTGACTGGGATGGGGCTCCTGAGGCCTGGCCCGGCTTAGCAAATGCAGATTTCTTCCAGATAAGAATTCCTGAAAACAACCTTTCCTCCAGGGCTGGAGATGTAGCTTGGTTGGTGGACTGCTTTCCTAACAAGCAGAAAGCCCAGCCTCAGTACGATCCTCGCCCCTACCAGCCCCCACCTGAAGCACAGAATAAACCTCATCTCTGTAATCCCTGCACAGGAGAATCAAAAGTTCAAGGGTACCCTCGACTAAATTGCCAGGGGCAACCAGGGCTACCTAAGACCCTGGGTTTTGTTTTTTTCTTTAAGGTAGTTCACACTTTACTGGGATTCATATCTAAGAGACAGTGTTTTGCTCTAGAAAGGAGCAGAGAACCTGTGGGCTATGGCCCAGTGTCCAGACAGTGGCTCTCACTTAGCCACCTACAACTTGATCCGCAGAGGGATTGAAGCGCCCACGAAGTGCACTGAACTTTAGATTCACGTGCTGATGAACAGACAAGGTGGGCTGCCAGCTTTGGAACCTGCCAGTCAAATGGCTCAACCTGTAAGACCCTGGTCCCCACAGCTTAGACCTAAGAACCCAGAGAGGAAAGGGTCCCACCAACAGGCCATGACACAGGGTCTGCTTTCCAGTGAGGTAAGCAGGACTGGGTCTAGTGAGCCCCCTACTGGGAATCAACTCTTAATTCTGTAGACAGGTGTAGGGTCAAGAGAGGAGGTCAGGCTCTGATGCTGGCCTCTCCTAGTGTAGGATGTGGTACAATAGACACCTGCAGTCACATGGCCTTCCATATGTAGCCCTGACATGCACTCCCGTGCACACACTCGGGCTGAGTGTGTTGTTCTGCAGTCAAGTGCTTGCCCTAGCACATGCTTGAGATCCCCCCAGTTTCCACCTCAACATTAAGAGAAAGGGAAGAGTGACCCTGGGTCACTGGTTCTTTTGAGATTCTGAAGCACCCTTCCCCTTTCTCCCCATTCACCCTGCCTTCCTGGGAGACACCGGTGTTCCCTTCTTGACAGCCTAAAGCACTACAGTCTGAGCACCAAAGTATCAGCTGAGCCCAGCTGTCCCTGACCCCTGAGGGGACCCTCACCAGGAAGACAGTCCCAGGCCCATCCCCACAGCCCAACCCCCACTTGTCTGTGGAGACATTGTCCCAGTAGCACAAAAGGACTGGGCAGCGGGTAGGTGGGGGAGGGGTCAGACCCGTGGGAACTGCCCTTCCTTAGCCAGGGGGCGGGACAGGGGCCAGAGGGCAAAGCCCTTGCCAAGGGCTGCCATCTTCACTGAGTCCAAACACACCCATCATGCCCTAGGAGTGTGAGCCCCTTTGTAGAGGGCATGGCTTACCACATAAGAACAGTATGACATTATGACTGGACTTTAAACAAACCCTTCACACACATAAGCAGATCTCCCCATATCTCCAGGGTCCTGGGACCTAGACCCTTCTGCCTCTCCTTAGCCTGATGCCAGCAGAAAATCAGAATCATGCTGTTAAGTTCCCAGTGTGTCTGTCAAACGTGGCTCAGCCATCAAGTTATTTCCCTTGAGAGAGGGTATGAGCAGGTGGCCCTCAGACCACATTAGGACCCTGAGTCAGCTCAGGGCCCAAAAAAATGTTCCCAGGATATCCTGGGAAAGAGAGGTGTGAAGCGGAACCAGACCATGGCAGGCTAGCACCTCGCTGCTTTTTCCTGGGCCTTGTCCCGCCCTGTCTAGCAAGGTGTCAGGCCATTTGTCCAAAAAGTCCCTAAGAACATGTCAGAGGGGCAAGTAAGGCTACAATCCAAACCCTTGGGACTCGGAAGGAAGTTGCCGGGCAGAAGCGCAGGTGCCCCTCGCCCAGGAGCCTGGGTGGGTGTGTCCAGGTATTGCGTCTGCTATTGACTTCCTGCCAGACCGTGGGGTGTGATGTGTTCACTTCCTCTCCGTTCCTTTATGCTCTGTTATTCCCGGATTGTGGGAAATGGACAGAAATGGCCTGTTACTCTTGAGTGGGTGCTGTGTCTGAGTTCCAAGTGTCTCCTGGGTGGGGGCTAGGAGTGAGAGTTTCTGAGCCAAGGCTATGTCTGGGCCTGCTGGTGGAGTGGGGAGAGTGGGGGTGCCCAGGTCCGGCCCTGTGTGAGGCCTAGCTCCAGCTGGACGTAGGGCCCAGAAGTCTTACCAGCCGTCAGGGGAAGCGCTGGCATCAGGTCTGGACGAGTTGGCATGCACCTGCCCCTTTTTTCAGAGGCTAAGAAGGTCCCCCAGTTTCTGGGTCCCTCGCCCTACCCCCTGGACTTGGGGAGGAAACCCCTTACAGGTCATCAGGCCACTCATCTTGTCCCCAGCAGGGAGGTGGGACACACACCTCGTAGCTGTGCCAGGTACCTGCTAGGCAGGGAGAACAGGCTGCGGGAATCACCGGGGCGGCCTGCCTCTGTGGGAAGCAAGCTCCGGCCACTTCTGCCTACCTCACAGATGCCTGGATCAGTTCCCATTAGCAAAGGCGCCCAACCTGACAGGCCACCACTTGCTGCCCTGCACCTCAGGGTACATGGCTCCTACAGGATCCGATTCTGAAAGGACCAGGGCTTATGTCCCACTTTCTCCTCGGCCCTCCACTTGATGATGCATAGGACCTCAGGAATGCCTGAGGCTGGAGGGCGTTTGAGAGGCTAACGCCTCTTCAGGTTTGGATTCTGTTGCCTTTGGCCTAGGAGAAGCCTGGTGGACTATGGGGAAGAGAGCAGGGGAACTGTTCCAGCTCTGCTCTGCACCATTGCCCTGGCTTAAGGCCTTTTCCTGAGCTTGCTCCCTACACTTGCCATATCTGTGTGCCATTTGTCCACTTTCGGGGGACACAGGACAAGCATACCTGTAGGCACACAACCCTCACTTGTGGCCCAGGCACCAAGTAAGCATAAGGACAAGTGGTCACCCAGGCATACATGTCCTTGGAGCAGTGCACAACTGTTGTGACCGAGACAGCCGATCAGCTCTGGATCCTTCAGCCATGATCACCCCTTATATGACATCAGCGAGCTGTAGGCTCACTTGTGGTACGACCCTAGCACTCTGGGAAGAGATCCCCACCCAACAGATCTCTGCTTCAGTTGGACGAGCAGGCAGATAGATGGTGCCCCAGATGGAGCTCCAGGGTAGCCTGTGTTTCCGCTCTCTTTGCCTACCCTGGAGGTCAGAGGAGAGGGTGTGACTGCTTGAAGGATCAGTGTGCACCTCCCAGGGCTGCCATCTTAGAACACACTTGAACGAACTCTTTTCCTTATGTTTGCCCAGATTTGCAGAGAGCAGAGTCAAATTAACATCTGGCCGTGGCTCCATAAGCCCACTAGTACTCAGCTGGTGGCCAGCTCAACAAGGCAGCCTTGCCCATGGGGCTCAAGGCTTACCTGCAACCCTCGCCACCAGAAGGACCGTGAGTTAGAGCACTGTTGATACCTCACAGCTGCCAAGAGAATCAGGCACACAGGGACCCCGGGAACCAGCAGCCAGGAGTCTTCCCAACTTCTCCTGCCCCCGCTTACCTGGGTCCTCCCACACCCTCTAGGTGTTCTTCCCTACCTATCAGGTTGGCCTACTAGTCATGCACACAGCTGTGCTGATGTAGGCTCAGGCCTTTGCTCAGCCTGAACACCTCATCCCCTCACCCCAACCCCCACCCCCTCCAAGGAGGATCCAGAGACATCCCAAAATTGAGGCTCCTCGTTTCACACTAGTGGCAAGACAATATAATGATACTGGTGTGGGGCCTTGGACAGTTTGAGAGAGTCAGCTGCTACAAGCCTCCTCTCTGCAAAAAGGAGGCTGTTGGGCCCCCAGGTGCTAGGAGCACTCGACATTAGGCTAAATTCTTCAGGAATGGTCACGATCTTAATGGCCTAGTGCGTACTTGGCCATGATGGCCCTGGTGGCTGGTCCTCTTTTGGGCTCCAAGCCTGAAGGTGGAGGGCGGGTGCTGTGAACAGTGCAGAACTGGCTTTTCCAGACCAGGCAGGGGCAGGGTTCCCTGGGCCCCACAAGGGTGACAGCAAGGCCCAAGAGCGGGCAACAGGCCGTGGGAAAACCAGCACTCACGGTTCCCGAAGGTGGGGCCAGGTCCTTGTGGACAGTACCAGGCGTTTGCATGGTGGTGACTCAGCATGAGCCAATTGCCTCACCCAGACTGCACACATGGCCAGATCCTAGGAGGGCTAGAAACACAGAGGACATGCAGTCTTTACCTCTACTGAGCTGTGTACTGTTCCCCACCTACAGAGTGACATGATAAAGCAGAACAGGGACCTGTGTGGTGGTAGCCTTGGGCACTTGGTAGAGATTCAAGTGCCCACCGGTCTCCCAGTGTTTCCCAGGTAGCCCAGGGGTGGCTTCAGGCAGATGTATGGCTCTCTGCTTGCATAACTGCCCCAAGGAAGTCCCTACCTCAGAGCTGTATCCAGAGACCAGGCTGGGTGTAGTGACAAAGGAGGTACTCTCCATGAGTAGGGGGCTTCACAGTGGGAAGGATGGGGGCTGGAGCAAAGGCAGGGCAGGTCCTAGCTCCCTCCAAGCCTCGGCCCAGGCCCCTGGCCAGCGGGGGCTGTAGAGCTGAGCCACAGGTAATGCAACCTCGTGGTGTCGAAAGGCCTGTGGGAAACGGGTGTGTGGGTGGGGCAGGTGCCGCCCAGCATGGCATGCCCTGAGGCTCCAAATGTGTTCCTCCAGGACACCTGCTCGGCTCACCCAAAGCCCCCAAGAGAAACGGGGGCACAGCATGATCACTAGAGAACAAGTTGTCAGTCACCTCCCTGTAGCCCTTCTCTGTGACTCAGGGACCCTACCTCCTTTCGGTTGCTTTGACACCCAGAAATACATACTCCCACAGACATACACACGCCCGCCTAAGACTCCCACCTTCAGCTTATCCTGAAACTCAGACTCATTCATTTGTGGTTGGAGGTCATGAGCAGGGTCGCTGGGAGTAAGACCTACCTTCCTTGCTCTGGTCCATGGTGGTGGTCAGGTGAACAGGCACAGGTTAACAGGTTTGGAGTTGGGGTATAGCAAGGAAGTCCTAACAACCCTTAACTGGACCCTCAGATGCCCTAGAAGACCACTGCATATCCAAGGTCCCAAAAAGATCCAAAGTGGGGTTTGTTCCTGACCATGAACTTCAGGTCCATGGCTTTAACAGCTGTTCCAGATGTTATAAAATATAGGCAGGAAACGCTACAGCTGGTCCCAGTGACCCTTCCTCTCACACATGAGCCTGGCTGCTCAGGAGGGTGCAGGCCTGGATCCTCCCTAAAGATTCTGGGTCTAGAGGTGAGCGAGGCATTTCCAAGGCCTTGGGAAATGAAGAGGCAATTAACTCATGGCACAGAGAGGCCAAAAGTGAAGGAGGGCTCCTGCGGCCAGACAGTACATAGGCTTGAGACAAGGTCTGTGGCCTCGACTTAAATGGAAAGTAGTGACAGGCCCATGAGCAAATCAACCCACAAAAATAGAGGGGATGCCACAGAGGAGTGCTGAGTGTCCCAGCTCCCTGGTCTCCAGGGTCAACTGCATGGGGAGAGGCCACTGGGCTGCAACCCTTACCTTATGCACCGTTCTTCACATGCTTATGGGTGAGGAAACTCACGACCACATGGATTTAGAGTTGGGGTATAGCAAGGAAATTCTAAGCATGACTTGACACCCTTTTGACTGCCCAGGTCTGCAACAGTGACTAGTCCCTTAAGATCTCCAGAGTTGATGGAGCAACAGATACACCTCAGGGGCAAGCAGGGGGATTGGAGCAGAACAGGTAAGGGGATCCCTGAAGTAGATGGAGGACTGGGGTCCTTCAGAGGTGGATCTCAAGGGTGGCTGGAGAGGGGCCTAGGGCCCCCTCTAACCCTGAACTTCCTGGGTACTGGCATGTAGAAAGATGGTAAGGGTTGCGGTCCAGTGGCCTGTTCCTCATGCAGTTGACCCTGCACTAGGAAGCTGGGATGCTCAGAACCCCTTTGAGGTCACATCAACCAAACCCTCAGTTTCTGTGGGTCTGCAGACTGCTGGGTGCTTTGCACATTACCACTTGCCTGGCACCGTAACATGGGCCAGTCACTCACCTTAAGTTCAGGGCACAGAGCCTGTCCCTCATTGCAGTGGACAGATACAAGGACACTTCATTCTGTCTACATTGGCCCTCAGTTCTCCATAAGTTACCTGGAAGTAGGCAGAGTGAAACTTTCCCCTCTTGGGGTCCAACAGCTGAGGTCTTCACAAGTTGCAGCTTGGCAGGTAGCCTCACGTGGAGACCTCCATCTTGCATTTCCTTGCAAGAGGGCAACTACACAGATGTTACAGAGGTCTGCAGAGTCAAAGTGGAGCTCCACAGGGATGGGGAAAGGTAAACCAGACGGAGGTCATGGCCTCCTAAGACTTCAAGGAAGAGGCCTCCTCCACCTTGTGGGGAAACTCGGCACCCATTCATGTTCTGCCTACAGTTAATCTGGGACCTTCTGTAAATAAATATTTCACAAATTAAGGGGGGTCACCGGAGTGGGAGGCTGCCCCTCTCATCTGCTATCCAGACTCCCTCCAGTTGCTCTTGGTCCTGCAGAAATCCCTCAGCTGAACACTGGCCTCTCTGCCCTCTGCTTATAGTCTGGCCAGGACCTGCAAAGGCCAGCAAAAACCATCCCCAACGTTTTTTGAGGCCCTGGGGGCCCCACCCTGGTACTGGCTGATTTCGAAATGGGCTCTGGCAGTGGGCTTATCTCTTTATCACTACAAAAGGTCTGCCCCACCCCCACCCACTGGTTCTCAGGCCCCTGGCTCCCTAATCAGCAGATCTCATCCCCAGGACTTGTTTCTCAGGGACCTTTGAGTCCTAAGAATGGCCCAAAGTTTAAGTTCCCTGGGGAGGAACCCAGAAGTACCAAGGCTTCTCGGCCTCTGCTCTTTGGACTCTCCATTTGGGAGGTGGGGGGAGGGCGGTGAGCCAGGCCCTGAAATAACCGAGATTCAGCTCACAGTGGCCTTCTGGGCACAGGAGACTCTGTGCTCCTTAGGACAGTTCCATCGGGCCCTATCATATTCTAATAGGCGATGAAACCACCAGGAGCAAGGATGAGATCCTCAGAAGCTGCCAGAAGGAAAGAGACCTTAGGCACAGCTAATGGATGCCTTGAGCCAGCTGAGAAACCAGGCACCGTCTCCTGGCCTAGACCTAGCCCCAGAGGAGGAGGCGGGGGGGGGGGGGGCGCAGTGCTGTGCCTCTGATCCCCCTTGAGACTGGGGCAAAGCCAGAAGGCATATAGGCTACCACTTCAGCTCCACTGACCAATGGCACACCACTGCGGCTGGAAGGGGTCCTATCCGGCATGCTAAAGAAGCCTCGGCTGCAACATTTCTACTGCTTTCAGCATTGTGGCAAGGTATTCTGGGATAGCTCCCACCTGGGCCTCATCATCACACACTACCACAAGGTCCTGGAGACGGCCCCCAGCGGCTATGGGCCAAGCCAAGCCCTTAGCCCTTTTTGAAGGCAAGACAGCCAGAGACAGCCTAACAATAAACCTGAAAAACATGTGACCTGTGTGATTCAGGCTGTAGCCTTGTCTGTTTGCTTAATCTAACCCTATGCCTATTCCAAACCCTTCCTTCTAGTTGCTAGAGACTCCAAAGACAAACGGATTTCTAGATGTCCAGGGTTCTTAGGCCCTGGATCCAGGTGAGACCCATAAGGCACAGGTTCAGGCACTGGTCTCCGTCACCCTGGATCAGGCAAAGGTGACTCTCCGGGGAGAGAGGAGAGCAGCCACTATAACCGACTGGGAGGCTAGAAGCACCTATCACCCATATAATGAGCCCCTGTCTAGCCACGACTGCCCAAGTAGATGCTGCTGCCTTTGCTCTCTGAGGAAGCCGAGGCTACCATACCCTACCCTAGCTACCCTAGAGGATCTGGGGATGCTGATGTCAGGGATCGTAAAGGTAGGAAAGCCAATCAGGAAGGAAGAGAAAGGGGGGAAGGGAGGGAAGAGGAGACCCAGGGTAGAGGCTCCTGCCTGCAGCCAGCCTGTAGTCAGCACACTTGGTGTTCTGGAGCCTGCCTCCTCCTCGCTCACTCCCCAGGAATGTGCCACCTCCACCCCTTGCTCACATCCCTTTCCTTTGCTTCCTGCCTTAAGCGGAAACCAGCCCAGATTTGGCTGCAGAACCTAACAGATGCCTTCGGCAACAAGGTCCTGAGTGTTATTTCTTGCCTGGTGCAGGGAATACCTACAGATCCAGGTGTGTGGTACTAGGACCATGTCTGCCCACTACCCTTGGGACCTGGGCCCTCCCTAGTGTCCCTGTGACATGCCACTTGCCCAGCTGTGCAAGTGGGACCTGCACCTCAGCCCAGTCTACCTACAGAAACCTAGCTGTCACTTCATAAATGAGGAGAGCTGGGCAGAGACTGCAGCAACTCCACTCCCAGTGTCCCTCTGAACCACCTCTAATCCGGACCTTCCATTCAACCTGCTGTGCAGCCTTGGAGCCTGGGCCGAGTGTCCCAGTGTTGAGGGGATCAGGGTTGGAGACCCTAGCTCTATGTCCTATCCTGGAAGAGCTCCTGACCACATTCTTCGCTGGTCCTGGATTACGAGGAAGCGTCAAGGAGCATTTAATAGCTGCCCAGCACGGTTGCGTCCTAGGAGCTGCAGGACCAAAGGTCAAGTTGCAAGAGACCTGACCATGCCGTCCACCTTGATCCTGCCCCTAGGCCCATCCTCAGGCCAGCCATGCCCACTGTCCCATGTGTTTCCCTTGCTCCTGCCTCCTCTTTGCCCAGCACAGGGATCACTTGCAGTGAAGCACTGCCACCCTCGCCATTTCAGGGGACTGGAGGCTGTTTGCCCCGTGCAGGTTCAGGCACCGGAAGCCCCAAACCTAGGAGACTGGTTGCACTATGGGCTTTCTCAGCTGCACAGACAGGTTGCCTCAAGGATTGGGTATAGTCACAGTGGTAACAGAGCAGCTATGGTGTCTATCCAGCGTTGGCCTGCCATGCTGAGTGGCATGAGCAGGAGCCTAGTCACAGTGATTGTCTGCTGCAGTTCCTGCCGGCCTCCTTCCTCTGCTCTGCCGGCTGGCTGGAGCTCAGTGTTTGTTATTTGATTCCTATCCTCTCTCTTCTACCAGGTGTCTGGGCTGCTGGGAAGAAACACTCTCCTCTTTCCCACGCTCCCCAACACATTTTAATGAATTAGCTGGAAGCCCCGCCCCCCACTGCCCACTGGCCTCCCTCCCCTGCTCAGCGCCTTTAAGGTGGCTGCAGGCCTGGCCCAGCTTTGGCCAGCTGCCCTGTCTGGGCTGTCCTCCTATGGCCTCTCAGATTGCCTAGACTACTCCACCCAGATTTCCCCAACAGGGATTCCAGAACACTGTACATGCTACCCCTTCACAGCATTGCTCTCACAGCTGCTGGCTGCTGAGCACCCACCTAAGCAGGAAGGGAGCCAATCATCGAGAGGGAGAAGGATGCCCTTCCCGCTGTTTCCTTCTAGGAATGAGCAGATGGTGGTCAGGATGCTGCTGGGCCAGCATTCTTAGTCATTAGCAGGGAATAAAGGTCAGGGTCCAGTATCACAGCCAGAAGGGGGCCTCCTAGATCCCAAGCGAACATCACAAACACTGGAATTAATACTAGGTCCCCTGAGACTCCTGGGAGCACCCTCCCCCCCCCTCTCTTCAATAGCATGGAACAAATGTCCACCTTTTGGAAGTATCCTCCAGCAAACGTTTGGGTGGTGCTTACTAGAAACCAAATGCCCCACAGCCTTCCCCAAGCCCCTCCTTATCTGAGACAGCTACTGGAAGGCATGGGTGTGGGCCAGAGCACAGCCCTGGTAAAGGAGGGTGAGCCAGCAGGGGATCCTGTAGCCACCACCTAAGAAGTCCTTCAGGAAGCTGACCACGGCTCCATCTCAGCTGCACAGAGGTGGTGGCACACCAAGCACATCTGTCTGTCCTTTGAGCCTAACACAGGGCAAAATGTCCTCAGGATAAGCTTTTACTACGATAGGACTGCCACACCAGCCATGCTATTCTGCAAGAACTAGCCGAGCCTTCCAGCTCTCACAGCCCCTGTGGTGGCGGCCTAGTGTTCCCACACTGAGCTCACACAGGGCCCCTTTGTCTGCCGCCTGCTGCGGATGTCAACAGGACTTTTCTCCCAGGCTCTGCTCTGGGCAAGCATCTCAGATGCCCTTCCTCAGGCCAGGCTGGAGCCCACCTAGGTAGGGGCCCATCCAGTGACCCATTCACCTTCAAGGGACAGCCCTGGGCTTGGTGAAAGTAAGGGCTCTGCTCACTCCAAGGTGTGGTCTCTGACTCCTGCCTGTCTAATACCTCGAAGCCCTATGCGAATGCATTTTTTTTTTTTTGGTTCTTTTTTTCGGAGCTGGGGACCGAACCCAGGGCCTTGCGCTTCCTAGGTAAGCGCTCTACCACTGAGCTAAATCCCCAGCCCCTATGCGAATGCATTAAACCACGGGCCAACCAGGAAGCAGATCCTGTCCTCCTATGCTCCCCTCCTGGGAGCTCCCGGAACTCCCTTTTCTCCCTGTGCTCCCTGTTCTGGGTTAGTGTTCTGTGACACAGCCTGCATCAGTCAGAATCCCCAACTGCACCTCAGTCTACCTGCACAGTGGAGAGAACCATACGGGTTCCTCTCAAGATCTTGGAACAGTGAGGCATAAGGTGTGGGATAGGGGACCAAATGGGCAGAACCCAATAGACCATGGATCGCAAGAAAACCAGAGAGGTCTCAAAGCTGGATACACGAGGTTCAGGTTCTTAGGCTACCAAAAGGTGAGCGTGACCCTTAAACAAGTTGACCTACTAGCAACTGCCCAAAGATGGTCACAGAGAGCCTACTTTCTCCATTCTATTTACCTATGGTTCCTCCCAGAGCTCAGAGTAAGGTTGGGGTCATGTGAGTATGATATAGTTCTGAGTCTGGAGCGTGAGCATCCAGCAAAATGAGCTTCCCCAGATGGAGCCTGGCAGGGTGGTCTGCCCAGCCGAGGCTTACAGTTGCCTGCTTGGAATTCCCAGTTAGCTTCAGAGGAAATCAAGTCCTGACGTGCCCTGCCTCCTGCTCTGTCAAGTCTTAAGATCATTCCTCCTTAATTTTCAGCAACCACAGTGAAGCTGTAAGCTGTAAAACAGGATGAGGAAATGTGGAGCCTTGCCTTCCCAGCCAGCACCAGCACCTCCTGCCTCCTGGTCAGTTGTTAAGAGTGGTCAATAAAACGTGGGGCTTATGGTTGGGAAATGAGTCATTTCAAAGCTCCCTCAGAGGGCAATGCTGTGGGTCTCACCAGCCAGCCCTATGTGTCGCGAATGCTGACAAGGGCTAAGCAGTGGAAACAACACATAAGGAGGAGTGGTGAGACTGCACACCATAACAGAGAGAGAGAGAGAGAGAGAGAGAGAGAGAGAGAGAGAGAGAGAATATATACCAGCCTGCCAAAGAAACCCCTACAGTGGGGGTGGCTTAAGGGCATGGAGCGCCTTTCATCAGTGTAAAGGGGCCAAACACAATTGCTGCTCAAGCTCCCTGGGAAGTTACACTTGAGTAGAAAGGACGAGAGTGATGGAGGACTACGCAACTTCGTGGAATTGCCACAGTGAACACTAGGTCCCAGCCTGGGAGTGTCTGCTCGAGGAACTCACAATTCCCGACATCTATGAAGGAAGAAGAAAACTGCGGAAGGCGGCTATACACCGGAGCAACCAGACCCAGGATCCGGCAGTGGTGCTGGAAAACCCCTGAGGCCGCCTGACCACCCCGTCTGGTGCTGGCTGAGATCAGCGCCCTCTATCCAGGAGGGAGCAGCCGCACGACCCCGCCTCCGCCCCGCCCCCACGTGGGCACCACCCAATCGAAAGTGCCCTGGTGTGTGCGTCAAGAGCATCCATTGTTATGCAAATATAAGAACCAACCGTAAAAACTCCGGGAAGCTGCGGGCGAATTAGAACTGTTTTGCAAAGGGACGCGGGTGGAGTTCCGCTGGAGCGAAGCCTAACCTCGAAGGGACCACGACTGCGAGTGTCGCGGCCTCCCGGCTACTCCAGGTCCTGCGAACCAGCACTCAGCCCTGTCGCCCGCCCGCTTGGGCGCGGCTGGATGCAGCAGGGGTCCCGCGCCTGCGGCCCTCGGCCCCCAGCGCCCGGAGTGCGCAGAGGCGGCGTGCGGGGCCCGAGGGCGCAGCGCCCTCCATGCGCCGAGGCGTACCTCGAGACACGCCCCGAGACAGCCCGGGGCCCGCATTGCAGCCGCCGCCCGCGCTGAGCCGGGGCGCGGCCCGGGGCCCTAGCTCTGCGGCAGCATGAGCCAAGCCGAGCTGTCCACCTGCTCGGCGCCACAGACGCAGCGCATCTTCCAGGAAGCGGTGCGCAAGGGCAACACACAGGAGCTTCAGTCGCTGCTGCAGAACATGACTAACTGCGAATTCAACGTGAACTCGTTCGGGCCGGAGGGCCAGACAGCACTACACCAGTCAGTCATCGACGGCAACCTGGAGCTGGTGAAGCTGCTAGTCAAATTCGGCGCAGACATCCGCCTAGCCAACCGCGACGGCTGGAGCGCACTGCACATCGCCGCTTTCGGGGGCCACCAGGACATCGTGCTCTATCTCATCACCAAGGCCAAGTACGCGGCCAGCGGCCGGTGATAGCCACCCCGACCCCGGACCCTGGCCTCACCTGCGTCGTCTCTGCTGTACCTTCCCGCCAACTACCTCGGTGTGCGCCAGGTTTGCTGGTCCGCGTGGAAATCTGGCTAGGTCTCTATGTCCACGGCCACGACCAAAGTAGCGCGTCCGTGGCCCCCTTAGTTCGAGCCTCCGCAATAGAGCGCCTCCCCTGGGCAGTCTTCTGAGCCCCGCAGGGCCCCAGAGCCTTCCCACGGCCCCCGACCGCCTAGAGGGTGGGGGCGGGGCGCAGGCTCCAGTCCATTTTGAAATTTGAGTCTCACACCGGGAGACTTCGGAATCCCGAGATACCGGATCCTCCGCTTGAAATGTTTTCTCCGGAAGGTGAAAGACGCGGGCGGACTCGCGCTCCCGCCGCCGCCCGTGAGACCCGCCCGCCCGCACTGTGGCTCCCACAACTGGCGGCCGCCAAGCAGCCACTACCGGGCTCCACCATCTGCGCGCCCTCTCACGAGGGAAGGGGACGCTCCGGGTTCCTGATGTCCTCAACTATTTATCACGTGTGTGTATATTTGTGGGTGAAGTTTGTGCGCCTGAGTTTTTTGTTTGGAAATATTGTGCGTGGTTATGGGAGAAAGATGCATTTTTTTTTCCTTAAAACTAAAAACTTGAGTCTACCATTTCTTGGTTGCACTGAAAATACCGCCTAGTCCTATGGTTTTCCCATTGCTAGCCCCTCCCCCACCAAGTCCCTAATCTTCCACACCTCATTCCTCTGTTATTCTCCCTGGATTCTGAGTTCAGGGAGCCCAGAATCTATCTCCCTTTCCCTTCCCGTGAGAGGCCACCATTCTCCACACCAGCTGGTTTAGCAAAGTTCCAAAGGGACCTTGAAGCCCGCGTGGCTGGGACGTGGGGATTCTGAGAGCATGTTACCCTTCCTAGTGACTTCTATTATAGTTAATAGTCGGTTGCACACTTTTTTAAAAAAGTAAATGAATTTGCCACAAGTAAATGTCATAACATTTATGACAGAATATAAAATATTAACATATTTTAAGCCAAGTTTTAGGTGTATTTTTTGAATCTTGGTTATGAACCCAATTTTAAAGGGCGTTGTATCCAGCGTTGTGAAGGCTGTTGTGTACCCATATTTATATTTTTATAAAATTCCTATAAAGACTGTGAATCTCTCATGGTATTGCTGAATGAGTGGAAGGGCTGCCGTGACCTTTCTGCCTTCCCCAGCCCCCTCCCCACCCTCAAGCCTATTATGATCAGAGGATCCTGCCATGAGGGAGGGGCTGTGCCAAGGACCAGGGCTGGAGGAGGTGTGGAGTGTCACTTGCTGTCTCTGGAAGGAGACTTCCTGGTTTCTGTGATTCCAATTTCCTATGCAACCCCACACCCCTTTTTGTTTTGATTCTGGGGAATAAAAGGGAGGCTGAATTATTCAAATTTAAATGAGGTTTCCCCTTCGTAGAAGTGCTGCTGACCCTGCGTACAAAAATGGGGAGCACTTGAGGACACAGGTGGGTGGGGCCCTTTGTGCTGCCTGGTCCTTCTCTTTGGTCTTCTACACTTTTATGAACCAGTGTGGGAGGAACAGTGATAATGTGAAAGTGGCAAACATTGAGACAAGCACAGATTACTTCAGAAGGAGTTCTCTATGGTTTTTCTTCATGCAAATGCCTTTTTAATTATGTTAATTAATGTTAAGACTTCCTAGACCTATGTTGAAGCTTCAGATGGGTCTTGGTCTGGTCTCTTCTATCTGTATGAAGTCTGGCACACTCCTGAGCGTATGATATAGACTTGTAGCCCATCGTGAAAAATTTATAAATAAATTTTTCATTGCTCTTTTTATATTAAAAAAAATACTGGTTCTTAATTTTGGAACAAGTCATGGATCCTCTGTAAGCAGATGAGGATTGGGCCATGGCATGCTGTCTTTAGCTAATAGAGGATGGCTGCTTGGCTTGTGAACCTAGAGAACAAGCTGGGTAAAACATGAGCTCAGCCTAGCTCAACCGTCAAGTCTAACTCAACCACAGGGGCTTCGGAAACCCAGATGCACCTCAGGAGCTCCTGTCTTAGCCACTTCCTAGTACTGACAGAGAGGCTGAGACCTCCCCAGAGAAATATCTGCTTGTAGCTCTTCCTGCTTCCTACCCAGCCTGAGAGTTGAAACCCTGGAGGAAGTTCTGCACAGATGAGGGTCTCTTTAGATTTGGGGGAACATTCCAGTTGCTCCAGGGCAAGTAACAACTCTAGACATTTGGACTTCCAGAGTCCAGGGCCAAATTCACCAAAAAGCAGATCTGAGTTAGGTCCAGGTTTCCCATACCTGTGATTTGAGGAAATGCATTGGAGGAATATGGACAGCCCTGTCCTGGGGTCCGAATTGGAATCAGGGAAGGAGGTGCCTGACTGGACCAGAGCAGCAGCAGCCATGAGAGGAACTCTGAAGGAGCCGTGATATAAGTAGCTATTGTGATACAAACTCCAGGCAGCCACCAGTCCCCCACACACCCCTCAGGTTCCTACTTTGAGGTCTTATCATTTTCTCCCTAGCAACAATAAGGTTATTAAACTTCCAAGAGTGAGCAGACTATGATGTATATACTCTGCAGAGACATGGGATCTTCCTCAGAAGTCCTGCTCCAGGAATTGTTACCACTGGGAGTACCCATGCCTTCCCCTGCGCTATACTATTTTCATGGGAATGAGACAAGTCCGAAGTTATACTGTTGCTGATGTCCCTTTCCCTGGAGTGCAATGGCCAACCGTTCTTCCAGCTCAACAGACTGCCCACAGCTAGAATGATGTGGCCGGTTAAGTCTTTATTCCCCACCCTCTCCCTAGACTGTTCGAGTACTAACTTGGAGTTGTGAGGAGGGAAGGCTAGACAAGAATCACTGCCTTCACAGCACCTTTAGAATTACCCCACCTAGGAGAGGCTCGAGGGCTTCCAGATACGCCTTTGCCAGCTGCAGTCCTGCATCTCCTTCTCTTTGGAGGGATACAGCAGACTGTGTTGTGCCATCAATGAAGTGAAGCTAAGAAGAGATGGGAAACCAGGGTTTGGTGGCATAGACCTTTAGTCCAAGCACAGGGGAGGCAGAGGCAGGCAGAGCTCTTGAGTTTGAGGCCGGTCTGATCTTCACAGTGACACAGTCAGGGCTACACAGACAGAGAAACCCTATCTCAAAAAAAAAAAAAAAAAAGAAAAGAAAAGAAAAAAAAAGATGGCTGAGGAGGGAACCCATGCTGTCTGAGCTGAGGTGAAAGCACAGCCTCTTCACAATGCAGCACACTAGGAGACTAGGAGGCAGGTAGGTAGACACACTCAACCCTCAAATCACCAGCCCTTCCCCTTGGTGGGCTCAGCTATGGCAGGAGTGCCAGCTAGTCAGGCCCACAGAGTGCGACTGGGCAGCGTGCTCCAGAGTGAGCAGGGGAGGACTTAGCTGAAGTCTTTAGGCTGGCAGAGCAGGGAGGGTTCAGCAGGAACAGTACTCCACTGAATGTCTCCCATGACAGCCAGTTGCTTGTGCAGTGGGAGCAGGCCTAAGTCTCTAGATGTGACCAAGTCAAGGTTGCCGTATCTCCAGCGCCCTAGAATGTAGTGGCCAGTGGTCCTTTCAGCTCAACAAAGTACCCACTGCAGTGGAGTGGGCAGTGGTATTGGCTAGACGAGTCTGGGATAAATTTCCTATCCTCTCCCCAAACTGGTCCAGGTTAGGGCAGGTGAAAAGAAGTTATAGATGACCCAGGTTCCCCCTCTGTCCTGGCCTTCCAGAGCTGCAGATGTGCCTGTTGCTAGGTGAGGGTACAAGCCAAGAGGCACTGAGAGGACCTGGAGAAGGAATGGGCACCAGAATTGGGAAACCCTAAAGGGAGAAAGGACACAGAGAATGTGAGGGCCCCGTTTTCAGAAGAGTGCTTGGCTCCTACCCATCTCTGATCTGACCCATTACAGAGAAAACATTTACTTCCAGAAATGCAGAAATATCGTCTACTTGTAAGAGTGGACTGGGAAGAGCCAACAGGGGAGAGTCAGGACACAAAGCAGGCCAGAAAGGGAAAAGAGAAGTGGCTATGGGGCACTCTTGTCCCTAAAGCTCGCCACAAAAATGGACAGAGGGGGTTGGGGATTTAGCTCAGTGGTAGAGCGCTTGCCTAGCAAGCGCAAGGCCCTGGGTTCGGTCCCCAGCTCCGAAAAAAAAAGAAAAGAAAAAAAAAAAAAAAAAAAAAAAAGGACAGAGGGGGCGTGTACCACAGATGAAGGAACAGCTACCCTTTGACCTGGGAAAGCCAGCTGTGTCTTGGTGCTCCCATGAGGCCTCAGGGAAGAGGCGACATCCACAGGCCTTGAAGGACGGGAAAGGAGGCCTCTTGCCTGGGACTGCTAAGCAACAAAGCCCAAGCCCTCCGTATAAGGGCTCAGGCCGTAGGAGGGGCCGTCGAAGGTCTGGGAACCTCAGCAACTGCTCCTTCTGAGGCCTTGGCAAGACCCTCCTGGGGCTCTAGGGTCCCTGGAGGCCGCCCTCCCCCACCGCCTCAGCCCCGCCCCCGTGCGGCGCATTCTTCTGGTTGGATGTCCTTCCGACAGTCCCCTGCGTGTCCGTCTGTCGGTCTTTCTTCTCTCGCCCGCACCGAAGCCGCGGCCCCATTCATTCCGGAGGCCTCTGCCCTCTCCTGAGCCGGTCCTCGCTCGGCGAGCAGCTGCTATGCTAATGAGGACGGCGGCGGGTGGGGCGGGCAAGCACTCACAAAGGCAGAGTCTTTACATTCAAAGCCAGCAGGGCGGTTCCTGCGAGCCCGCCAGGCGAGGCGACCGAGAGCGGCGCCCTCCGGCGCACCGGCTGCCCAAGCACCCACTGCCGGGCTCGGTGTGAGAGCAGAGACCAGCTGTCGTCTGCTCTAGGTCACGGCCTGGGACCCGCAGCTCCTTAGGAAGACCTGCCTTTGCCCTCCAGACACTTCTTAGTGCCTCGGGGACTCTTGGTGCACGTGTGCAGGGCCGCGAGCCACACTGCTGTCCACCCCAAGACAAGGAGGTTGTAGGAGACCCAAGCAGAATCTGAGAACACCCCGGTCCTGACCAAACAGGAGCAGAGATCTCTGGTCACCTCCCGTGAGCGGGCGGGGTTCCCCTTCGGCACGGTGGAACAAGGACCGGGCGGGAGAACAGGGGCGAGACTGGATCTCGGACGCTCCTTGCCCAACTTGGACCTCCCCAGCTTCTGATGACCTCGGCTCATCCTGTGGCGCTTAAAGCGAGTTAGGGAAAAGGGGGTGGAAGCTGGGGAGGGGGCGGCTGCGTCTGGCCTGCGAGGCTATGCTGCCTCCCTGTGGTCACGGCCCGCACTTGGTCCCCGCCAAGAACACTAGGTGTGTGACCGGGTGGGCAGCTGTGTTTGTGCACATGGTTACCCAGGACTCTAACCTCCATCCGTCGAGGCATGAAGCGAAGGTTGGGTGAAGTGCTTAGGTCACTTTGGAGCAAGAACTGACATGCACAGATCAGAAAGGCATGACCAGCTGGAGCTTCGCACAGCGTGGGAGCTCGACAAGGTGGGTTATGGGACAGAGAGCGAGTTCTCAAAACCAAGTGAGCGGGATGGATAGAGAGAAAGAAATAGGGAAAGACTAGGGAGGAAATGCACAGCCGGCCTTGGCCGTGTAGCGGAAGTTAAAGCCTGATCATTTGTGGAAAGAACAGGAAAGGCCGAGACAACAAATCAGAAGGTGGAGCATTAGGTGACAGAGGCCAACTGCCCAGCTGGAACCCCTGGATCACTCCTGCTGTCCCTATGATGTCTTGACCAAATGGAAAAAGGAAGATAATCCAAGGTCCAAGGCTTCAAAGATGGTTAGCAGAACAGCCACAGTTGTAGCCCTTCCCCCAAGGGCCACATTTCTAATGGCTGCAAGATACAGGACACATTCCAAATGATCATCACAATATATTAGAGGGTGCCCTGGGTATAGAGCCTGGAGCCTCTGTGGGAGCCTTGAGGGCCAGCCCCCTGTGGGTCCAGTGGTGGCTGGCACTAGTAGGCTGCCTCTCCTCCTGCAACCTAAAATGATAAGCTGAAACCATAAGCCAATTAAATGTTCTCCCTCCCTCCCTCCCTCCCTCCCTCCCTCCCTCCGTCCCTTCCCCCCCCCCCCCTTTCCCCTACCTTCCTCCTTCCCTCTCATCCTCTTGTCCTCCCTGCTGTGTATCCCTGGCTGTCCTGGAGCTTGATTCTAGGCCTCAAATGTAAAGACCTTCCTTCTTCTTCCACCCAGTCTTCTGCTGGGATTAAAAGGATGCACTACCACTGCCTGGCAATTAAACGGTTTCTTTTCTAAATTGCTTTGGTCATGATGTTTTATCACAGTAATATAAAGGTAGTTAAGATATGCATCTATCGGGGTTGGGGATTTAGCTCAGTGGTAGAGCGCTTGCCTAGCAAGCGCAAGGCCCTGGGTTCGGTCCCCAGCTCCGAAAAAAAAAAAAAAAAAAGAGAGAAAAAAAAAGATATGCATCTATCAAAAACCACCTCCGAAGGCTGCTGAGTGTCACAGATGATGGCACTTGCTACACAAGCCTGCTGACCAATGGTGAAGGGAGGGGAGAGCAGCAACTCCACAGGTGTCCTGTGGTCTCCACACACTAGCCGTGACACATACACTCATGCATACGCATCATGCACATGGCTAGGCTTGGAGCTGCCCCGCGCCTACAATGTCGGCACTCAGAGTCTGTGAGTCGGAGGCCAGCCAGAGCTACATAGTGAGACCCAGCCTCAAGAAAATAAATTCAAGCTTGAAATTAAAAATAACTTTCTGAGCCAGGTGTAGTGAATGTCTTTAATCCCAGAATTTGGGAAGCAGAGGCAAGAGGTTCTGATTCAAGGCTAGCCTGATCTACAACGTGAGTTCTAGAACAGTCAAGGCTCTACAGAGAATCCCTGTCTCAAACCTGCATACCCCCCAAACATAATTTAAAATAATATAAGCTTGGTGGTGGTAACACACGCCTTTAATCCCAGTACTAGGGAGGCAGATGCAGATTGATCTTTGAGTTCAAGGCCAGCCTGGCTACACAGAGAAACCCTGTCTTGAAAAACCAATAATTAATACTACTACTACTAATAATAATAATAACAACAACAACAACTAAAAGCTTTGGGGACTAGGCATGTGTCGTCATGGTGGAACATTTGTTTTTTCGAGACAGGATTTCTCTGTGTAGCCCTGGTTGTCCTGAAACTCAGTCTGTAGACCAGGCTGCCCTCAAACTCAGAGATCCTCCTGCCTCTGCCTCCTGAGTGCTGGGATCAAAGGCTGTGCCACCACCACCACACTTACATTATTTCTTTTAGAACAGGTCCCCGTCTAGGTGACTGATGGGCCCATTTTGGGGGAGGACAATAATATGTCTTTTGCTTGTTGTATGATTTTTGTGAGTCTTACTATACATCTCTGTCTGCCCTAGAACTTACTATATAGACTGCAAGCTGCCTCTGCCTCCTGAGTGCCGGAATTAAAGCTGAGCACCACTATACTCAGCTTGAAACAGCATTTTTAAAAGTTCAGGAAAGAGAATGAAAGACGATTTTACAGAGCTGAAGAGGTGACTCGGTGGCTCTTGCAAAGGACCCTGGTTCAATCGCTACCCACCCATGTCTGCCTACCCACAGCTGTCTGTAACTCTAGCTCCGGGAGATCCAACATCCCCTTCAGGCCCCTGGGGACACTAACATAGCATAATTTTGAAAAAATTTAACAGGGGCTGGAGATGGGATGGCTCAGTGGTTAAGAGCACTGACTGCTCTTCCAGAGGTCCTGAGTTCAAATCCCAGCAGCCACATGGTGACTCACAACCATCTGTAATGGGACCTGATGTCCTCTTCTGGTGTGTCTGAAGACAGCTACAGTGTACTCATACATAAAATAAATATATATAATTCTTTAAACATAAAATAAAAGGGATTGGAGGGATGGTTCAGTGGTTAGGAACACTGACTTCTCTCATCAAGGACCCGAGTTCAATTCCTACCACTTACATGGAAGCTCACCACCGTATGTAACTCCAGTCCCTAAGAATCTGATTTTCTCTTCCGGTATCCCCATGCACCAAGCATGCCTGTAGTGCACAGGCATGTATCCAGGCAAGACACCCATCCACATCAAATAAATAAAACTTTATAATACTAATACTACTAATAATAAGGATGATGATTTTACAAAGACAGTAATGTTTTGCCAGAAAGAAATAATCTTCCCTTGATGCTGTACATCAAAATCTCGCTGCCTTCACCTTTGTGTCTTTTGTCTAGTCCGTACCCATCCTTGCTCATGAGCACAGTATGTCAGAAGCACGGGGACACACATGTGCTCATCTCACTGTACAGTCTATAGGATGCCCTTTCTTTCTCTTCCCGGATGCTCAAGATGAAGCAAAGACGTGGTGGGTCCTCCGGAGCAAAATTTCGGATTTCCCTCGGTCTCCAGGTAGGAGCTGTGATCAACCGTGCTGACAGCACAGGCACCAAGAACGTGTATATCATCTCTGTGAAGGAAATCAAGGGACGGCTGGACAGACTTCCTGCTGCTGGTGTGGGCCACATGGTGATGGCCACAGTTCAGAAAAGCAGACCACAACTAAGAAAAAAGGTCCATCCAGCAATGGTAATTCGACAACAAAAGTCATGCGGAAGAAAAGATGGGGTGTCTCTTTATTTTGAAGAGGATGCAGAAGTCATAGTAAACAATAAAGGCAAGATGAAAGGTTCTGCTATCACAGGTCCCATTGCAAAAGAGCATGCAGACTCGTGGCCCAGGATCGCATCCAATGCAGGAAGCACTGCCTGATTCTCCAGTGTGTCTGTAAAACATACTCATTAGAAGGCTTTGCTCTGTGGGGAGGGGAGGGAGAACTTATAGGATAAACTCATAAACTAGGTCAATTACGGTGGTTGCAATTGTCCAAGTCGTCCTGATTTCCCTTGACACCTGACCACTGACAAACACAAGTTTTCTGTTCCAATCCTAATACTATATTTTACTGGCCGGTTTTGTGTGTCAACTTGACACAAGCTGGAGTTATCACAGAGAAAGGGGCCTCAGTTGTGGAAATGCCTTCACGAGACCCAACTGTAAGGCATTTTCTCAGTGATCAAAAGTGGGAAGACCCAGCTCATTGTGGGTGATGTGGTCCCTGGGCTGGTGGTCTTGGGTTCTATAAGAAAGCAAGCTGAGCAAGCCAGTAAGTAACATCCCTCCATGGCCTCCGCATCGGCTCCTGCTTCCTGCCCTGTGTGAGTTCCAGTCCTGACTTCCTGTGGTGATGAACAGCGATGTGGCAGTATAAGCTGAATAAACCCCCAACTTGCATCTTGGTCCTGATGTTTTGTACAGGAATAGAAACCCTGACTACGACACATTAATCCCAAAACAGACATTATACGTCATATGGTGACTCTATCTACGTACAAATATAGGTTATAGAAAGGCTACGAAAGGAGTAAAAGAGGCTACAACGAGAATCTCCAAGTCGGAGGGCGGGTGTTGGGTAAAGTTCTTAGAGAGCTGCTAGGGACACCACAGCAAATCAAGCTCAGCGTGGTTGGAGCACACGTGCAGAGGCAAGGTGCAGAACCAGGCTGAATGGGCGGCAGGCAGAGCTCCTTGCCTGCTGGCTCCTTGAGCCGTGGGTGTTCAGCTGATGGGTCAAGTGGCGCTCTTATCACGGTGGTCCAAATGTCCTCCTCTTTATGTGATTCAGGGGAGGGGACTGTGGAGCACTTTCCTTAATCTGGCTGTATTCATTAATTCACCATTTCTCTGAAGACATTGATGTGTTCATAGGTACTTTCCTATCTACAGGCATCTGGGCCTTGTGGCCCCACAGGGCACGTGGTGCTACAGCACAGAGAAGTGCACAGTCATCCTGCCTCTGTATTTCTTTTTTTTTTTTTTTTTTCCGGAGCTGGGGACCGAACCCAGGGCCTTGTGCTTGCTAGGCAAGTGCTCTACCACTGAGCTAAATCCCCAACCCCGTGAACATGCTTTGAAGACAAAGACTTTTGCCCAGTGCTGGAGTCTTTCCCCCTCACCCACCAACACCTTGATATATTTCCATTTTGGAAAATTTTCTCCTCGGTGATGTAACTCTCACTCCACTTCCCCAAACCTTGACTTGAATAAAGCGATTTCCTCCTCCAGCTTCTGTCTCCACATGTGTTTGGCAGAAGCTCTGGATGGGTGGTTTAAGTGGGAGCAGCCTTCTCAGAGTCATATGTTTGGATACTTGGTCCCTGGTTGGTAGAACATTTGGGAAGGATTAGGAGGTGTGACACCTCTAGGTTTGTCACCAGAGCTTCACTTGGAACTAATGCTCTCTGCTTCCTGCTTGTGGATCACAGCAGGGTTGATGCAAATTCAGAGTCTGAAACCAGTCTAGGCTACAAGCCTGGACTATATAGCAAGATCCTGTCTCAAAAGCAAAACAAAAAGAGAAAACGAGTTCTGGGTCACCCAGGATCTTACTGCAAGTCTGTGTCAAAAGAATACAGACATAATAGTTATTTACGGACTTCCTGCTCAGTTCTGCTGGCTGAGCTATGAACTTCAGCTTCCTGTTACACTTCCCTCCAGAATTTCTCAAATATCAAAACCCACAAAATCCATTTGCCCAGCATGATGCTACACAAGTATAATTCTAGCATTTGAGAGGCTCAAAAGTTCAAGGTGAGCCTGGGCTACAAATGTAAAACCCTGTCTGAAAACATGAACTATCATTTTGGAGGGAGGGTTCAGGGGTTTTGAGACAGGGTTTCTTTGTGTAGCCCTGGCTGTCCTGGAATTCGCTCTGTAGACCATGAACTGGTCTGGCCATGAACTCAGAGGTCTGCCTGCCTCTGCCTGAGTGTTGGGATGAAGGGTGTGTGCCACCACACCCATCTCCAAACCCAGGAATTAGTAAGTAGATGCTCAGAAGGAGACGCTGGTGAATTTATCGTTGAGGGTTATGGTACCCCCTTCTCAATTCACAGACAAACAGAAAAGGAAAAGAAGACAATAGAAGGGTAGCTTAGAACTATGGTTTATTCATGGGCATGATGTAACCTGCTCAGTGCTGAGTGTACAGGCCTCTTTAGACCAGAAATTAGCCTCCAAGAAATTATTTTAGAAGTGCACAGTTTTATAAATAAATAAAGAGAAAACAACGTGGCATGGGTTTGGATCCTCACTAAATCAATGCCCTGTACAGAAGCCTGAACCTGTGTGCTTTTGCAGCAGGTCTCCCCTAGTGTAGGGGAGGACACAGCACCCCCATTGAGGGGCTCCTCCTCTCTAATCTCGTCTAGTCACCACCTGCTGTGTGCCCTCAAGCCTCACTTTCTAACCCAGAATGATGAGCATTCAAGGCAAAGTCTGGGTGCAGCCACCAGGTGGCAGCACGGACATGGCCGGAGTACTAAGAAACCTCATGCCTAGCCAATTCCACACAAATGGGAGACAGGGGTTGAACCTAGGACGCCAAAGGCTACAGGGACCCTCACCCCACGTAACTGTGGTAACCAGACAGTTACACTGCTAGGGAAGAGGACTTCACGTCCGGCACAGCACATGCAGGTAGAGGCTTTGGGACCTGCCCATCTGACCCCACCCCACTGGGTCTCATGCTTGCTTCCTGCTTCCTATAAACAGCCAGCAAGGCTCGAGGTATGGTTCACTTCCACTGCTGTCCCTCCAGAGCCAGGGGCTGGAAGGGGCCAGTACAAGTTCTTCAGCAGTAAGACAGACTGGAGTCCAGTGAGCCTTTCTTGGGAAACCTGACTTTGAGTGGTTTCCCAGGAAGTCTCCCCAGGGGGGGTGGAGACACATCACCTCCCTGGAGGTAGAGGTTCCTCCTAACCTCTTGTGGTAAGCAGAACTCTGAACCTTGTAACTGATTCCAAAACCATTCTACATGTCTCTCTGGGGAAAACGGACAGCCAGCCTCAAGAGGATGGGTCTCCTCTTAGCTTCCACTGCATTTGAAGAATTCCACTGGATCTACTCACTGGCTTGGAGTCTTCTACCAGCTCCACGGCCCTCTGAGGCAGGCCTAAAGAAGCATTCTCCACCTCTGGGCTCTAAGCTAGAGAGGCATTCAAGGGGTGGCTGGGAGTCTGTGAGAGGCATGGAGGCTGCCGCAAGTTCCAGTGGACCACGATCCTACCCCAACCACACACTGAGACAACTGTACCATAAGCACACACTGGCTACCTCCTAGGGTTATGGAGGTCCTATCGCACGCTCCTGGGACATGAGAGACATAGTGGGAGCTGGGGGGGGGGGGAGACTCCATACAGGAAGGTAGCTGCTTTTCTGGTGACCTCAGGGGTGAAGAAGAAGAGGAGCTGAGGCACTGCATCAGCCTCCATAGCTCCTGGGGTGAACCAGCTTAGGGGCCACAAATCACCTGACATCCTTCCTGTTTTCTTCAACAGTTCAAACGCCTGGGCCCACTGACTCGTGTCCGGCATGTGCAGGCTTGTGTTGCAAGAGGTTCACCTTAGCTACTACCTGCTTGCAGCCAGTGATGGCGAATTCATGTCCAGCAACATGGTAGTAGCTGAGCTGCTCCGCCAGATGTTCTGCCTGCGCCTGCTCAGGAAAAAAGCCCTCCCCGGCCATCTCCTCTCTGAAGCAGTTGACTACATCCGGCTTGTCCAGTAGCAGGAAAGGCACGATGGCCGCAGTGTGCCACAGAGGGTGTTCACGGGCCAGGAGCTCTCGAAGACTGGTTTGTAACTCTTCCAAGGCTGGAGATTCCTCAGTCTGAGTACGGCCTACACTGTGGCGGAGTGAGGGCAACATCCGTGACGCATTCTGCAGCACAAAGTGTGTGATCTCTATACCGCCAGCGCCACTTAGGAGTACATAGATAGCATTGTGGAAATGGTGAGAGCGCTGTGGCTGCAGGAGGTCGTGCAGCTCATCCAGCAGCGCAGGTGGTAAGAGTTCAGCCTCATCCAGAACCAAGAGTGGGGTCTTCTCCTCGGCCTCAGCCTGTGCTACCACATCTGCCACACGCTGTGCCAGCTCCTTCCGGCAGTCCTGAACCGGGCGTAGCTCTGGACAGTGATGTCGTGCATGGTACTGCAGAACCAAAGCACCATCCTCCAGCACTGCACGAAAGTGGCGAGCCAGCAGGCGCCCCACGTGACTCTTGCCTACACCACTGGGCCCGTGCAGTGCCAGGAGCAAGGGGTGACTGTGCACATGGGTAGCCAGGTAGTCTCGCAGCAGGGCCATGATGCGGCCCACAGCAGCCGGCTGGCCAAACACAGAACGCTGCAGCGCCTTCTCCAGCCCGTCGAGGTCGTAACGTTGTGCATTATCGTCCAGATTCTCAATGGCGTTGAGAACCTGGAACCCTACAATGGCTACAAGAAGCAGCAGGCAACGCTGTGCACGACTCTGCCGCTCTGTACGGGGTCGACACTTCCGTGAGGTTTCCGGGTAGAGCACTACCCGACTACGCCTGCGCCTCTTGCGGGGTGTCCTAGAAGACAGCTCCGTCAGGCTGTCGAAGGTGAAGAATTTAGGTTGGTCTAGGTCAGCACGCAGAGTCCCCAAGCTGGCGCTGGACCCGAGTGTCCCCGTCCCAACGCTCGGCTCAGTGCCGGTCTGCAAGAGGCGCCTCTTGCGCAAGACGCAGACTCGGCGGCGCAGACGGAGCACGGCGCGCACTGGCGCGATCACACATGGCCCCTTGGCCTGGGGCTCTAGGCTAGGATGGCCGCGGTCCATGGTTCAGGACCTGTGCTGTGCATGCAGTTCCCCTCCCTGCAATAGGAAAATGGGAAGACTTTCTGAGTCCCGGATCTTACCCTCTGGGAGTTCCTTAAGGAGTTTTACGGCCAAAGACTAGCCCCGCCTCCCCAAGCTCCACCAACCAGGAAGTCCAGCTCTCTGCAGGAGGGCCTCAACGCATGCAAATCTCTTGGGTCCTCTCAGAAAAGGACTAGGCCTTGAGGAAGTGCGGGGGTGGGGTGAGGTGTATAATTTATCAAATTGTTGACTTCCCCCTTGGAGGAATAAACAGAAGGTTCGTTGTAATAATGTCACTGATTAGGGATACAGAATAGTCAAATTGAACCCTGCACACAACACACCCAGCACCTATCAGACTGTCAAAAGGCTTTACAGGTCCCAAGTAGGCCCCTTGTCCCAGAGGACTAGGTACCCCTAAGAGTTGAGACTCTCCCCATACTTAGGACAGTTGGCGGAAAGGAATGTGCAGACCAACTGTCATGTTTTTGAGGATGGGCTCTATCACTGTCCCTAGTCACAGCCTAGACCTTTCAATCCACTGCCAGCCTTAGCCACCATCCAGGCCCAAATCTGGGGCCCCTCAGCATCCTCCCAGAGAACACAAGAGCAGAAGATGAACAAAAGGAGCCAGGAAGGACTAGAGCCTTGACTGTAAGGAGGCTGGCCTGGATTTCTCCATATCATCCCTACCTGCGGCTGCTCGGGCTCCCCAGCTCGGCCACTCCCTTCCAAGGCCAGTAGCCAGCAACTCAGGAAACAGGAAATGCTAGTCTTCCACCCAAAGGGTTAGGTGGGTGGGCCAGGGTCTGGCTGGTCCAACGCAGGCTTGAAGGGGCAGCGACTCCTGCAGGTCCCCAGGGACAGGAGCAGAGGAAGCTCTGGGGAGGTTTCCGCTTAGATGCAAAGGAAGTGAGTCAGGGGTGCTGGCAGGCGGAGCTTGGGCCGAACGGATCCGCCAGTGGGGGGAGGTCTGGCTGACTGGCCCAGAACCCCTATCCAGGGCACAGAGAGGGAGGGGCCGGTCCAGCAGCTCTTCCCATAGGTTCCCTGGACTCCTAAAAGCTCAGTCTGCCCTCTATTGACATCCCCTCTGCCAGGACACTCCTTTCCCTCAGAAAACTGAGGAAGGGACCCTAAAGACCCTCCTGAGGCTCTAGCTGAATGTAAACTAATAGAGCAGGTCATTTGCTTAACTGGGCACCTCTAATTCCTTTCTTTCCCTCTCTGCTCCCCTTCCTTCCCCTACTCTACCCCCACCCACCCCTTTGCCCATTCAACTGGACCTCTCATAGGACAGAACCCAAGAAACACAAGTTCTAGAGCTAGGGATAGAACCCCTTATGCTCAGGGTCCTTGTGGAGTGGGAGGGGCGGGTTTAGAAAGGTTCTTGGGCTAAGAACTTGGAGACGGAAAAGCTTTAGACTTTTCATGGCAACCTGTCTGCCTGTAGCCCGGCTCACCTACATGCCCTTCTGTGCAGGAAGGGCCATGCATGGATGGCCACCGACTCCTCCCATTCTGGAAGGGAGCTGGTTGCTTCCTTGGCCAGTCTGGGATTCCTGAACTTTCCAGCTCTCTCACAACGTTTAGAGTGGCTAAAATGGACAAGTGTTTCCAGATCCCTCTAAACAACTCAGGCTCACCTATAACCCACCTCGCATCTACACTTACAGACCGTGTAAAATGTGTGCAGAAAGCTGACTGACCAGGCCCTAGAGGGGAGAGGCTCTTAAAAATCTTGGTTTTCTAGTCTAGAATTTTCTGACCCAGGAAGGATACTGGGTCCTGGGGTAGCTGGTCAGGCCCTGTAAAAAAGGGACAGGGTAATCTGTAGGTAAGCCCAATGCTGGCCAGTTACTTTTGCAAGAGGCTGATCTGTCAAATTCTCAGGCACAGTCCCATTTTGGGATACAAAAAAGGCCTGATAAAGTGACCCATTTAGGGAACTTATGCCGCAGAGTTAATCTTTGCAAGGAGAAGGCTTTTATAGACAGGTTTGTAAGCTTCAGTGCCCGATCCCTTGTCCAACCCTACTGTAAAATCTAACTTTACTGGCCCCAGACCTGACCCTTCACCCTTTCCTTCCACAACTCCTTGAAGGCATACTTGGCCCACACAAGCAGAATCCAACTACACAGACCTTTGTCTCTCACAGCCCTCAGCCTCTAGCAGCCCTTCCCTCTGCCCAATGGACTTGCCCAGCATCCAGTCCTCTCCCAGCTACTGTCCAGGGCCCAGTCCTTTCCTGTCTACCCAATGTGGCCCCGTCGCCATCCTTAGCACATGAAAACAGTCCCAAGAGCCTCAGTGTTTGGACCTCACAGCCCCGCCCTTCCTGAAATGTCTGTGCTGTGTAAGTAGCAGGTGCCGGGATATGACACCCACAAGTCCTGGTGTCACAAGCTTTTTGCTAGTGGGTCATTGCCATCCCCCAGAGACATGTCTCTTCCACTTTTAAAATAAGCAAGCCGAGCCTGATGGGAGGCAGACAAGTCCGTGACTCTGTGTCTGTGACTCCCAGGACAGCCTGGTTTACACACTGAGTTTCAGGACAGCCAAGGCTACAGAGAACTTGCCACAGGAAAAAAAAAAATGATGATGATGATGATGATGATGATGATAAACAGGAGAATCCAGCAGCATTTCCCCCAACTGAAGGCCTGTGTTTATGACCTTATGACCTGTGACCTCTACACTGCTAGAGACTTAGCAGCGCTCCTGTGGTCCTATGATGTTCCGGTTGTGGTATCATATGTTGAAGCCTCCCCCAGCCACCTAGAAGGTGGCAGAGGCTGAAAATTCAATCCACTGTGCCGTGCCTTCAAGACTGGAGGTTATGATCAAAGGAGGTTGTGGGAATGTCACCCTCAGTCAGTCCCATGGCTTTAATAGAGAAAACAGAACTCACACATTTTCATTCCTCCCCCTATGCCCCAATCACTGAGGTTCCCTATGCCACAGGCCTCTGTTAGAAAGATGGCTATTGTCAAATTCATCCTGACCTTTGGACCAGGTCCCTGAGCCAAAATCAACATACTTTCTTTATGACTCATATAGCTGATAGTGTTACTTACATCAGAAAACTGAACAGCCCCTTCTCCTTCATTGAGCTTCAGGGACAGATTCAACAGCCTGCTCCTCCCACCCGGTGACAAGCAGCCTCATTCAGTCAGAGGACATACCATTCATTCACACCTGGGAAAAGCTAGGCCAGCCTGGGCCCTGCAAACACCCACACCTGCCTGATCCCATCACAGTAACAGAGCTTTCGTTAGGCCTGACAGCGTCCCTGTTCAGTGCTCTGGTGTTCCTGTCTTGAAGGGTATAGGACACCCAGTGCCACCCAGGATGTCTAAGCTGCCACTGGGCTGTGAAGTCTGATGTTCAGAATCACTCTGACCTAGGGCTTGTCCTTCGTCCTCCTAGGGATTTGTATCCCTCATTTTGGAAGGGGTGAGACTGCACACAGAGACCAAGGCACTCTGAGAGGCCCTAAACCAGGTTCCTCAGGACAGGGTTGCCAGGCCCAGAGGCCAAAGCACGGACTCTTCAGAAGAACCTTACTCCCTCTTGCCATGGTAGCTCATACCATGTGGAAAGCAAAAACAGGATCTCTCCAAGTTCAAGGCCAGCCTCGTCTACACAGTGAGTTCAGGCCAGTCAGAGACATGTAGTGAGACCTAAGATTAAAAAAAAGGGGGGGGGGGGGATAAAGAAAGTCCCTGCATCCACCGCTGAAGCCAGTCCCAGGAGAACAGAATCCTCACCACAGATTTATCAAAACGTGCTTTATTCACGTAAGTGGAACCATCAATGTGTACACCCAAAGTCCCTACTCGAAGGCTAAAACACGTAGCTGGAGGATCTGCTTCTATTGCAAAGGTAAACTGAAGCAGGGAGCTGCAGGGCAGAGCTTTGCCTACAGATCAGTCAGCATGGACTGTGCACTGCTATAACCAGGCTCAGGCCTGCTGCAGACTCTCCACCTGGCTTCCATGGAGGACACCACTCCTGTGCTTGAGACATCAGGCCCGGCACCTGCTTTGGTGAACCCAGCATTCCTTTCTCCTTGGACTTTGTCCAGACTGAATGTCAGTCAGGCCTTTGCCCACTGCTTTCCCTATATCCCAACCACCATCCACCTCTGCCAGGGTCAAGCAGGGGCCAAGTCCCACCATGCCATCATGGGCCCCCTTTGATGTACAAGGAGACTATCGAGACCTTTTGGGACCAGCTCCTGGCAGCAACTCAGAGGAGGAGGTACCTTGCCAAGGAACAGCCCTCTCGGCTCAGCCTACACCCTGGCCAACTAGGGTGCCCTTCCATCAGGGCACGCCCGTCAGACAGTTCCCCAGAGCGTCACAGTGCGGCTGGAGCAGGCACACTGGGAAGAGGCAGCTCCAGTGCGGGGGTCTCTGCAGCTTGGGGAGGACTGGGCTTCCGATGGTCCAACTGCTCCAACTTCTCACCAAGCTGGGAGTAGAGCTCCTTCACAGCCTCCCCGCTCTGTGGGAAAAGCAGACATGGGCATGCCATAGGGCAGATGGCCTGCCTGAGCCTACATGGAGGAGTGAACCCACAGGCAAGACCAATCATGAGGAACACCATCACAGTACGCACCAAGAGCACCATGCCACAGCTGGACTGGCCAAGCACATCCACAGAACAATGGCCTCTGAGGAGGAACTGGTGATACGCACCTGGCCCGTGGGCTCCAGCGCCTTCTGCAACGCCTCCAGCTTGGAAGGGGCCACTCTCGCATGCAAGTGAAGGAGAAGCCTCAGCACATGGCGGTGTACATTGTCCTTCCTGGGAGAGATCAGTGGAGCTGGAGATGGTGTGACACCTACTTCACTCCCAGGCACAACCCAGCACCCACCTGCTGCCTTCAGCTTTACCACTCTACCTAGAGGTACATCAGAACGGACCCTGCCTCATCCGCAAGCTCCTTCAGGAACTCCTCAGTCTAGCACAGGTCTCAGTGTTCAAAGACCCACCTGTGGTCCTTAAGCAGGATGGGGCCACAACTCCCTTCCCAAGCTGCCAAACACGAGAACTGGCAGGAAATGTGTGTCCTACCTGGGAGAGGCAGTGAGGAAGAAGCCATCAAAGAGGCTGCTGCAGAAGTCCTCCAGGGCAAATTCATCAGCCAACAGCGCCAGACTCCCAGTGAGCAGGTGGAGGAAGATGTCACTGAAGGCCAGGTCACCAAAGGTTTCCACTGTAAACAAACAGGGTGGCTCGGCCTCTGGCCTCTGCCCTCAGGGACTCTCTTTGTCCCAAGTTCTGAACAGGACCCAGGTGAGCAGGGAGCTGACCAGCTCAAGTGCATAGGTGGTCTGTGGCTCTCATCAGGGAAGCAAGACCACAGCTAGAGTGTGAGGAGAGGGGGGCTCTGCCCCACCCAGGGACTCTGGTCTGAATTAGCCTCCATGGAGAGAAGGCCCCCAGACGAACAACTGAGATATGCAGAGGCATAAGAGTATGGCCCAGAGAGAATTCTGCCAAACCGTCCAGAGGACGTCTCAGGTAAACACAGAGGAGCACTGCAAACTCCCTGTTTGAGGACATCAAAGCACAGCAGATGAGGTGGCCAAGCAACTAATGTGTGCTGTGTGCTGCTCGCACCCAGGGCATGGAGAGACCTGCTGCCACGGGCGGGCAGTGCTGCCACGGGGGGACCTCACAGGGCACCTAGACAGCAGGCACTCAACAAGAGCACAGGATCCCAGCCAGACCTTCTCTCAGGAAGGATGAACACAGTATAGACAGCCTTGGGACCCTCACTCCTCCTGACAACAGAGCAGATTTTGATGGCAGACCCAATTGATGCCACTTGACCTCACTGAGAAGCTGGAACACCTCAGGGATATTCAAGTGTTCTGGGAGTACTACTGAGAAGAGACTGGATGAATCTCAGTCACTTAATGACCTGCCTGGTCATTCGTGGAATCATCACCCAGAGGCTGAGGTGCTGTGACACCTGAAAGGCAAGTGGGCAGGCAGTGGGACAGAACCTTAAATCCTGACTGGAGCCCATAACACCCTGCCGAGACACAGGACTCACCCACTACCCATTTTTGGTTCTTTTTTTCTGAGCTGGGGACCGAACCCAGGGCCTTGTGCTTCCTAGGCAAGCGCTCTACCACTGAGCTAAATCCCCAACCCCTGTTTTGTTTTTTAAATTTATTTATTCTGTGTATGGGAGTACACAGTCGCTGTCTTCAGACACCAGAAGAGGGCATCGGATCCCATTACAGACGGTTGTGAGCCACCATGTGGTTGCTGGAATTGAACTCAGGGCCTCTGGAAGAGCAGGCAGTGCTCTTAACCACTGAGCATCTCTCCAGCCCCTCCTGCTTGGTTTTTAAAATCATCTTTTTTTTTGGGGGGGGGGGGGTAGAGATGCCTACTAAGCTGTTCAGATGAGGGTTATGGTCTGAATGGAGACCGCCTGCAGGCTCACTTTCTGAACACTTGGTGCCCAGGTGCTGGTGGTATTCTGAAGGGGGTGAGACCTGGCTGCTGGAACCAGGTCACTCAGAGCAGGGATGGGAAGAATGTACGTGTCCTGACCCCAGTTACACTCTGCTCCTGGCCTGCCTGAGAAGCTTCTGCCACATGCTTGCTCTGCTGTGCTCTACAATGTCCTCCCCACCAAGAGAAACTGAGTCAAAATGATTCTCTCAATACTGGAGATGGCTCAATGGTTAGAAGCACTGCATGCTCAGGCAGAGGACCCAGGTTCAATCACTAACACCTACATGGTGACTCACAGCCGTCTGTAACTCCAGATCCAGGGATCTCAAGCCTCTTCTGGACTCAGTGGACACTCAACACACCTGGAACACTTACATACCTCTAGGCAAAACACTCATAAAATAAAAAATAAACTCTTACTGGGACTTGGTGGTTCACTCAGGAGGTAGAGGCAGGCAGATCTCTGTGAGTTTGAGCCCAGCCTGGTCTATAGTGAGTTCCAGGACAGCCAGGGCTACATATTGAGACTGGGTCTCAAAAACAAACAAAATACACACAAAACAAAACGAACAAAAAACCAGAAAATTAAACATACAATAAAAAAGTAGAAGACTTGGGCTGGAGAGATGACTGAGTGGTTAAGCACTGACTGTTCTTCCAGAGGGCCTGAGTTCAATTCCCAGCAACCACATGGTGGCTCACAACCATCTGTGGGATCCCATGCCCTCTTCGGGTGTGCATGAAGACAGCGACAGTGTACTCATGTATAATAAATAAATAAATCTGAAAAAAGGTGAGTTTTTCTGCTGTCTCTGTTCTGGCCGCAGAATCCAGCGCTGTACTGAACATAGCTGGGCAATGGTAGTATCACCTGCAGTGGCAGCAGCTGGAAGGTGAAGGAGGCAAGATCAGTCCGCACTCAGTGCCAGGCACATGCACGCCGTTAATCTCAGCACTCAGGAGGAAGGGCAGGTGGATCTCTAGGAGTCCAAGGCCAGCCTGGGCTATATAATGACACTCTGTATCTTGAAAAACCAAAAAAGAAGAAAGAATGAAAAGAAGAGAAGAAGAAGAGGAGGAGGAGGAGGAAGAAGAGAAGGAGGAAGAGGAGGAACAGGAAGGAGGAAGAAAAGGAGGAGGAAGTAGAGGAAGAGGAGGAAGCAGAGGAAGAGGAGGAAGCAGAGGAAGAGGAAGAGGAGGAAGAGGAGGAAGCAGAGGAAGAGGAGGAAGCAGAGGAAGAGGAGGAAGCAGAGGAAGAGGAGGAAGAGGAAGAGAAGAAAGAGGAAGCAGAGGAAGAGGAGGAAGCAGAGGAAGAGGAGGAAGAGGAAGAGAAGAAAGAGGAGGAAGCAGAGGAAGAGGAGGAAGCAGAGGAAGAGGAGGAAGCAGAGGAAGAGGAGGAAGAGGAAGAGAAGAAAGAGGAGGAAGCAGAGGAAGAGGAGGAAGCAGAGGAAGAGGAGGAAGCAGAGGAAGAGGAGGAAGAGGAGGAAGAGGAGGAAGCAGAGGAAGAGGAGGAAGAGGAAGAGAAGAAAGAGGAGGAAGCAGAGGAAGAGGAGGAAGCAGAGGAAGAGGAGGAAGCAGAGGAAGAGGAGGAAGAGGAGGAAGCAGAGGAAGAGGAGGAAGCAGAGGAAGAGGAGGAAGAGGAGGAAGAGGAGGAAGAGGAGGAAGCAGAGGAAGAGGAAGAGGAGGAAGAGGAGGAAGCAGAGGAAGAGGAGGAAGAGGAAGAGAAGAAAGAGGAGGAAGCAGAGGAAGAGGAGGAAGCAGAGGAAGAGGAGGAAGAGGAGGAAGAGGAGGAAGAGGAGGAAGCAGAGGAAGAGGAGGAAGAGGAAGAGAAGAAAGAGGAGGAAGCAGAGGAAGAGGAGGAAGCAGAGGAAGAGGAGGAAGAGGAGGAAGAGGAGGAAGCAGAGGAAGCAGAGGAAGAGGAGGAAGAGGAAGAGAAGAAAGAGGAGGAAGCAGAGGAAGAGGAGGAAGCAGAGGAAGAGGAGGAAGAGGAGGAAGCAGAGGAAGAGGAGGAAGAGGAGGAAGCAGAGGAAGAGGAGGAAGAGGAAGAGAAGAAAGAGGAGGAAGCAGAGGAAGAGGAGGAAGCAGAGGAAGAGGAGGAAGCAGAGGAAGAGGAGGAAGAGGAGGAAGCAGAGGAAGAGGAGGAAGAGGAAGAGAAGAAAGAGGAGGAAGCAGAGGAAGAGGAGGAAGCAGAGGAAGAGGAGAACCTCCATCTTTATGCACCATCCTCTAAACAAAGGAGAGTCAGCCCGTCATCAGAGCAACAGGGTGCCCCTGAGGCAGTTCTTCCCAATAAAGCCTGCAGCCTTAGGTGGTAAAAATACAGGTAAACATACAGGGCTTTTCTAGGTTCACCCTTGCTCTCCAACCACGACACAGAGATGTGGTGAATTAAAAGGTTCAGGCACTAAGCGGAGCAGATGCTAATCTATTCTAACCCAACTATGCTGACCTGGCCTATTTCCCAACCTATTTTCCAACCTCTTGTGCCATCATCTGCCACCTTACCTCACCCTCACTGCTCCTGCTCCACAGCCCTCCCATCCTGACCCCCTCCGATGGGACTCCCTCACTGGGACTGGAATTCCTGAATTGTTCGCTCCTGATAGCTATAGACTGATGAGCTCTTTACTGAGGAATCAAGATGACTGAGAAAAATGTTTTATAGAACATTGAGTCAGGAAATGCTTCATAATTAATGACAATATCAAAATCCAAACTGAAACCAGGTCTCAGAACTGAGAAATCAGCATCTGAATACACAGTACACAAAGCCATTCCCTAACAATCTAGTACCATCATAGAACCTCACTATGGCCCTGTTTTTACTTTAAAGAGCCCACTCAAAACTTCCTGGTTTTAAGCTTGTGCCATCCCAGGCACCTGGGGGAAGGTCTCCTTGGATAAGAAGACCCAAGGAGTTTTACTTTTTTTTTTTTCAATTAAAACAAAATAAAGGTGTGATGGTTTGTATAGGTTTGGTCCTGGTGTCTGTTCGCAGCACTAAATTCCTAACTAGGACAGAAGTTGGTACCAGGAGTGGGGTATTGTTGTGATAAGCCTGACCATGTTTCTGTTTGGAAGAATGTGGATTGAAGGGACTTTGGATTTGAAAAACCATGGGATGTTTAAGTGGGGCCTAATGAGCCATCCTAGTAGAAATATGGAAAGATTTTGTTGCTGTGAGGGATTTGAACTATGCAGACCAAGCCCAAGAGGTTTCAGTGGAAAAGAACTTCACTATGTGGTCTAGAGACTGTTTTTGTAGTATTTGGTGAAGAACAGTATGTGGCTGGTTTTTTGCCCTTGTCTGAAGAGTGTACCTGGGGCTAAGGTGAAGAGAATCAAATTAATTGCATTGACAAAGGAAGTCTCAGAAATGTCCATCATAGACTTTGATCTATGGTTAAGTCTCATGAAGAGCGTTTTGAATAAGCATAGCAAGCTTAGAAAGGAAGAATACAAAATATATGGTTTGAGTATTAAAGGAGCACCAGGAAGTGAAATGGAGCTGAATCCTGTGTTCAAGGATATTAAATTGAATTAAGGGAGTGGTAAGATCTCACTCAGCTAAATTCAGGTGCAGGTACCACACACCTTTAATCCCAGGAGGCAAAGCCTTGTAGATCTCTGAGTTCAAGGTAAGTCTACAGAGCAAGTTCCAGGACAGCCACACTGTCAGTGAAGGAGTTAGAAAACAGAAAGCTGGTGATGATGTAATATAACAAGGGGGTCATGGTCTAGCCCCAGCAAGCAGCAGATTTTGGAAGCTTCAGCCATGTGTCTCTGACTTTATAGTCAAAAGGAGAAGGAAACTACTGGGACAATTGATGCTGGTTAGCTGGAGTTAAAAAATTAGCAATAGGGGGAGGGGTTAGGGGGATGTTGGCCCGGAAACCGGGAAGGGGAATAACAATTGAAATGTAAATAAGAAATACTCAAGTTAATAAAGATGGAAAAAATAGAGGCTGGAGAGATGGCTCAGCGGTTAAGAGCACTGACTGCTCTTCCAGAGGTCCTGAGTTCAATTCCCAGAACCACATGGTGGCTCACAACCGTCTGTAATGGGATCCGATGCCCTCCTCTGGTGTGTCTGAAGACAGCTGCAGTATACTCATATAAATAAAATAAATAAATAAATATTTTAAAAAAAAGATGGGAAAAAAATTAGCAGTAATTAAGAAGAGACCAGTATCACTGAGATAAAATCTGGGAAGATTTTCTGAGAGCACACAGATCCTGTGTTCCAGAGATAGCAAAGGTTGCACCTCATGCGGCAGCTGTATTTGGTAATGTGTAAGAGTCACCCAGGTGGTACTGGTTTGAAGCATGAAGGGGTCATGAAGAGCAGCTGAGGCTTGGCACTGTGAGAGGCCACGGAAGGTCATTGGTACAGCCTCAGTTGCAGTTGATGACCCAGGACTGAAGGTGTCATGCAAAGGAGTGAGGCTTGGCACCATGAAGAGAGCCTAGGAGAGGGTACTGGTGAAGCCTAGGTGCAGTGGAAGACCTCCGTGTATGGAGATGCCAGTGCCATGGGATGATCACCAAGAACAGCAGCAGCAGTGGAGTGGATCAGCCTGAGCTTAGAGTCCGACAGAGGGCAGAGCTGGAGAAGTGATGCCAGCCCTTTGGAGGAGCCCAGAAGATCATGTGTGAATCCCAGACATTGAAACAAGAAGCTCTAACACTGAAGCTGCCTTGGAGACCCCAAGATGTTTGAGATGCCAGAGCCGTGAGCTATCTGCTGAGGAAAGCTGCTAACAGGGAGTGGAATGAGCCCAGAAAAGAAGTTTGTTGCAGTCAACAGAGATGCAAAAGGAGGTGGAGATCTGAAGGTTGCTTTGACATCAGACATGGAGATGCAGAGTTTGGAGTTTGCCCAGCTGGCTTCCTGTCTTGCTTGGGGGACTACAGTTAAGGGCTTGGATGGATCTCAGAAGAGACTTGAACACTGTTGAGACTGCTCTAGACTGGGGCTCTGGAAGTTGGACTATTTGTGTTTTGCATTATGCTATGTTTAGGTGTGGCCCCAGAGACTCATATGTTTGAACACACCTATGGGGGCCAGGGAGTGGAATGTGATGGTTTGTATAGGTTTGGCTCAGGGAGTGGCTGGCACTTTTAGGAGGTATAGCCTTGTTGAAATAAGTGTGTCACTGTGGGTGTGGGCTTTAATACACTAGTCCTAGCTGCCAGGAAGTCAGTGTTCCGCTAGCAGCCTTCAGATGAAGATGTAGAACTCTCAGCTCCTCCTGTACCTGGATGCTGCCATGTTCCTGCCTTGATGATAATGGACTGAACCTCTGAACCTGACAACAATTAAATGTTGTCCTTTATAAGACTTCCTTGGTCATGGTGTCTGTTCACAGCAGTAAAACCCTAACTAAGACAAAAGGTGTTTTATGTTTTGTTTTAAAACAGGGTCTGTCTACGTAGCCTTGGTCTTTCTGGACAACCTAAACAAGAGGGCTGGTGAGATGGCTCAGTGAGAAAGGCTATCCAAGTCTGGGGACTCGAGTTGATTTCCTGGAACCCACATAAAGGTGGGAGAACTGACTATATAGACCAAGCTTATCTTGAACTCTCAGAGCTCTGCCTCCCTCTGCCTCCTGAGTGCTGGAGTGAAGGACATGCACACCACACCTGGCTGTAGAAGTCTGAATCCCTGCTGTAGGAAATCACAAGACCCACTGGCATCTCTGAAACAGAGCCCAGCCTGCTTTACAAGCATGCACACCGAGTGTCTACTGAGGTAAATTACAAACACAGAAATCAAGCTATGGGAGTTGGAGATAAAGGCAGAAGATAGTTGGCAGAGCTCAGCAGACAGGTGGCAGGGGAGCACAGCCATCAGAACTCACCAAGACCAGGCAGCAGGCGCAGGAGAGCATTCTTGTTTCTCTGCTTGGTGATGTGTAGAACGTAGTACAGTCCCACCTCACAAGCCATGCGCTGCTCCTGCAGAAACCTGCATGAGAGAAGCCATGGTCTTCCAAGAGTCAGCCTGCCAGCAGCAACTTCCCTGTCAGCTCCACTCGAGTGCCTCCCCCAAACCCTGCCCTGGAGTCCTACTTGGTGAAGCTTTCAGGAAGCGTGTTGGGATATGTGACTGGGGCTTTCTCCTCAGCTGGAAGCTTCTGATCTACGTTGAAAGTGTAGTCATCCACCACGAAGGACATGAGCATCGGCAGGAACTTGGTGATGAGCTCTGCCTCCTGGCAGAAGGAATGTCTGAGTCCATTAAGGTCCCAGTGCGCCTGGCTGCTCTCAGCAGACACCCTAACCCACTCAGCCATGTACATCTAGCCCTTATCCACCCAATACACTTGCCTCAAACTCACATTTCTTGGACATTGGGCCCCCAAATCCCTCCTTCCTGTTTCCTGAGATTCATGTCTACTGCTATATTCTTGAATGCCCCCATCATGGCTGCACCTGCAAAGCCCCATCTGGATCCCAGCCCCATAGAATAGCTTCTACCCTGCAGCTAGTCCACCAAGACACCCAAACACCCTTGATGGGAGCTCCCCTAAAAATGACTCTAGGAGTAGAGTTGTGCTACCAGAAGGCCCCCACCCTTGCACTCCCATAATTTAGCAGAAAGGAGGACCCGGGCCTCATACCATCTTGGGCTCCTTGAAGACCTGGCTGTCTATTAAGTCCCATGCACCTTGGCCCAGTGCCAGCAGCCTAAGGAGGAGGAGGAGGTCGGGACTGTCCTGAAAGAACACAGAGGCATCGGCAAGGGCTCCCAGGGACCATGCCATCCTCTGGTCTCACTGGGCAAAGCAGGCTCTCTGCTTTCCAGAGCCAAGACCCTAGGAGTGTGTGATCATAAGGCACCCATGTGCCGATACCCACCTATGGAGAAAAACCCAACTTTACAAGTGACAGTCTGTGCTTTGCGCAGTCAGCAGCCATGACTATGCTCACCCTGGGCAGGGTCTCCTGGCTAACCAGCTCCTGCAAGTGCCTGATGGTGCTCAGGGACAGAGTGTTGATGGCAAAAGGGTCGCACAGGATCATAGACAAGTCCCTGGAAGGAATCAGACCTTGATATAAATTGAGGAACCTGGTTACTCTGTTTCTAATAGCCACAGTGCCAGACGCACTAAAGGGACAGCCACAGACTGGGATGCAAGGGCTTGGGGACTGACCCCAGATAGCCAGCCTCTCTGTGTACTGAATTCATAACTTACCCCCTAACTTACTCAAAGATCTTCTAATCTACAAAGTTAAAGAAAAAAAATTAACCCTCAACACACTAAATCCAGACCCTGATTGAAAGACCCTGAGTCGGGGCAAGCAACGATGATACATGACTTTAATCCTAGCATTCAGGAGAGAGAAACTCATGATGAGTTTGAGGCCAGCCTGGTCTACACAGTGATTCTCAGGTCAGCTTGGCCACAAATCAAGAAGATCCTGTCTCAAAACAGAACAAACCCCTGGCTTCAACTGTAGGCTTAGCCAGTGAGTGGAGAATATAATAAAGAAATGTGGCAAGGCCGTGGCAGCCACAACATCTTCACGCCAGGCAAAGGATGCTGGGAATCAGGCTGGAGTACCTAACCCAGCCTAAGCTCACACCTAACTTGCCACAGACAGCAGCCCCTCCCTGACTCAGCTCCCTGTGCTGCCTCGGGAATAGCAGGCCTCAAACTCCAGGCACAGGCATGGATTCTCTTGCTACTGAGGCTCATTCCAAGTGATGTGTTAGCACCCTGTTAACAATGGGCCTAGTACCAAGGATGAGCATCCCAAATATACCAGAACAGGCTCCAACTGCCAAAGGTGAACAGCAAGCCCCACTGATGTCTGTTTAGGGATCAAAGGGTAGGGTCCTTAAAAAGCTCTCACCCCAAAACTTGTTCCTGGCCCTTCTTCACACCATCAAGGAATCCCTGCAGCTCTCGGGCTCGTTTGCTGTCCACAAACCGCTCACGGATGCAGGCATCCAGGCACCAGGTGAACTAGGGGATGGAAATAGACAGTCTAGATACACACAGACTCATTCCTCCTCACTCCACTGCCACTACCCAAATGGCTGTGGGAACCACAAGGCCAAATACAGGAGAGAAGCAAAGATAAACACAAGCCCAGGGCCAAGACCCCAGCCTAGGCCAAACGCAGGGCAGAGAACGAAAGGGGTCCCTGGAGAGAACAGAGAAAATGGCCATCAGGAAAAGGGGTAGCCGAAGGGGGGCAGCAGCAGTCTCCAGGCCTAGACAGCCAACACGACCATTTGCTGTGCACTCGATCGGCAGGTATTAACAAAGGAAACCAAACAGTTCTCATTCCCAGACATTCCCAGAGACAACATGGCACAGGACTGAGACACCAGTGAGCTTTCATGAGGACTAGCAGGAGGTCTCCCTAGGTCTCAAAAGTACTAAGGATCAGGACAGCACATGAGAGAGGCATATTTATTCTTCCTAGAAGGGAGCTAAGGAGGGCTGGCAGACAGATGGACAGGTTATGGCAGATATGTAGTGCTGCTCAGTGCCTGGCTTTGATAAGCAACACACCATGTACCCATGAGGTGGTCTTAGGTGTCCTGTGTTCTTGGTGGGGGATAGAGGGAGTGCAGAAAACCTCATTCCTTTATTACTTTGCTACTGGACAGTGAGAAGCCCTGAGGGTTCTACGGCAGTAGACACCAGGAGCCCAACAGGAAGATGGTCTCAGGGCCTGCTGCCACTTGCAGCTATAGAGCAAAGGCTAGAGGGACTGCAAGGGAGGCACCAGGAGGACAACCATGTGTCTGCAGGACCTGTTCATCCACTCCCAGTCGAGCTGAGGAGCACAAAGCTGGCAAGCTGAGAAGCAAGCTTAGGCGCACGTGGTCAGCAGCCACTCCTAGGTTGGTGAGTGCAGAGGAGAAGGGCGCAGGAGAAGTGCAGAGGGAGGCAGGCACCACTACCTTATGGCAGGGATCCACGGTGCAGATATCACTGACATCCAGGTCATGCAAAGACATCAGCAGCTCGGCTCGTAGCGTGCAGTAGTGCACATTCCTGGTCCGAAGGAACAGTGTGCGCAGGAACTGCAGCACCATGTCATACAGCTTCACGTTCTTCCCTACCATCTGTGTCAGCTTCTGCACCACCTAGGAGCAGACAGACAGACGGAGTCCAAAATCCCACCCCGGGACAAGGAAAGGTGGACATATCTAGCACTTGGGAAACAGAGGTAGGTGGATCTGAGTTCTAAGTCAGACCGGAACTCGTTCCAGATCAAGTTCCAGATCAGCCAAGGTTACATAAAAAGACTGTGTCTCAAAAGACTAAAACAAAACATAAAAGCCCAGCACCACCCAAGCACAACACAACACGGACAAGTTCCCCAGGCCTGGATACAGAGCTGGCCGCTCTGTTTCGGCCATGAGATATTTCTTTCTCTGTCATGAAATGCTGGCACTATATTCTAGGGGGCCAGCTTTGACTACTCCAAGTGAAAGATCCACATTCATCCCAGGGACATCCTAAAAAGCCCTGGGTCTGCAATCTACTGTGCTTCAAGCACTCACCTGTCAGGTTAAGGGGTAGGTGACTCATCCTAGAAGCAGTGGTGAGAACCAATCTGAAGAACGGGCCCAACACAGAATGCTTGGCTACACAGCTGCTGCCTTTGGGCCTAGGTGAACGCCTATCAGGCCACACTGGGCTCTCTGCTTTCCTGTCTTCTAGTACTAAACCATAAACACTGACACCCAGCTCTTCCTTACCTTGTACTCTAGGCAAGGGCCATGAAGGGCACCTGCCTGTTCCTTTGGCAGGTGTCACCCACCTTACATGTACCCAACTACAGCAAACCAAACAGTCCAGCTCCAATAGCTGGGGGTTTAGGGAATAGGTGTGCCTTTAATCCCAATACTCAGGAGGCAGAGACAGGCAGGATCTCTGAGGTCAAGACCAGCCTGGTCTAGAGGGAGTTCCAGGACAGCTCAGACTACACAGACAAACCCTGTCTTGGGAAGAAAAAAAGTCTTCACCAACATAAAGAACTTTCACTCAGCTACTAACTGACCACTGTCAACTGAGTCTCAGGCCTATGGTACAAAGAGACATTTAGGGTAAGTCCAGAGTTAAGATAGCACAGGAAGCCCAAGGCATCAGGTTAGCCTCAACAAGAAGTGAGGTCAGCGGGAGGAGGTAGAAGAGTGCAGGAGCCAGTGGCTGGTCTGTTGTTTCACTCTCCAAGACCCCTGCCAAGAACTCTCGGACTGACCTGGATCTTCATCTCAGGAACAAAATCTTCACTGTTCCTGTCACTGAGCCATGTGGATGGTCCAAAGTTCTCCTATTCACTGGGCACAGACCACAGATACACTCTAACCCTGACACAGAGGGACCACCTGCTCATAGGCAAGACAGCTAACCTACAGCCAAGACTGTAAGGTGATCCACCAGCTCTGTCCCCAGGGTTGGAGAATCACAGAGCACTGAGAGTGTCTGCAAAGTCTCCAAGAGGAGAAACAGGCCAGCATCAAAGTGCCACAAATCAGACTCATCTGCAGAAACTGACAACGGAGAATATCAAGAAAGTGTCCATTGTGTCAGCTGTGGAAGCTCACATGAGGAGTGATAAACTCCAACCAGACAGGAATGAAAGGAAAGGAAAGGAAACCTGGAGGCTGTAAGAAACGGCCCTGTCAACACGGGGCAGACACTGGGCTGACCGAGACCTATGCGGCCTAACACGTCAAAGTCAGAAGCAGAAAGTCAAGAAGGCCTGGGGACCTAAGAGCTTGGTGAAGCAAGGAAGAAGCCAGAGTACCACTGGGAGCTAGACAACTCGAAACTGTGTACCCAAGCCCAGTGCACTTCTGCCCTCCCACTCTCTACTTTATTGACGTGACAAAGGGTCTCTCACTAAATCTGCAGGCCCTCAAGTCCCAGTGACTTCCCCTGCCTCTGCCTCCTCCCTCCCAGCACAGAGACTAAAACTGGAACAACACAGAGAAGGTTAGCATGGCCCCTGTGCAAGGATGACACACAAATACAAGAAGCATTCTGCATTTAAAAAAAAAAAAAAAAAGCTCATCTATTTTTGTCAAAGTAGACACTAGAAATTTTTTTTTCTTTTTCCTTCTTTTCGGAGCTGGGGACCGAACCCAGAGCTAGGCAAGCGCTCTACCATTGAGTTAAATCCCCAACCCCCCGACAGTAGAAATTTTTGAATGATTTATATAAATTTATCTTTCTACTAAACAGTGTTAATGTAAAGTAAGCTAGTTACAAAATCTTGACTTAAGAACTGGCAAGATGGCCAGAGGTGGTGTGTAGGCTTTTAATCCCAGTACTCAAGAAGTAGAGACAGGCAGAGTTCAAGGCCAGCCTGGTCTACACAGTGAGTTACAGGACGCCCAGGGCTACACAGAGAAACCCTGCCTCTAAACAAAGACTCCTGCAAGTTGTCTTTTGGTCTCTACACAACATGGTCATTCACAGAGATACATGATAAGTAACTTAATAAATAAATTCTCAACATAAAAGATGATGCTTATGGGCTAGAGAGATGGCCCAGTGGTGAGTGAGCACACTGCTCTTCCAGAAGAGCTGGGTCCAATCCCTAGCACCCCACCAGGCAGTTCACAGAGTCCAGCCCCATGGGCATCTGACCTCTGACCTCTGTGGGCACATACTCACACATGTTGTATACAAACAGGGAAACATCAAGAAATAATTAAAATTAATTTAAAACATTTTAAAGATGTCACTTATGACCCAGACATGGTGCCCACGCCTTTAATTCCAGCACTTGGGAGCAGAGGCAGGTGGATCTCTGTGAGTTCAAAGCCAGCCTAATCTATATAGGGAATTTCAGACCAGTCAGGGTTACATTGAAAGATCCTGTCTCAAAAATAAATAAGGAAACCACTATGGTAAATTTGAATTTAGAATTATGCCAACATCAGTAAGAGGTAAGAATAATAGATAAAAAGTTAAATTCAGTGTTTTTCTTTTCTTTTTTTTTCTTTTTTTTTTTTTTTTGTGATGAGATCAGGCTGGCCTCAAACTCACAGCAATCCTCCTGCCTCAACCTCTGCCAACCAACTTTTTCCAGGCTACATACATAAGTTCACGCTTACAGAAACAGACTAAGTAACACACACAGGGAAGAGGCAAGGAATGAAGGGCTGGCCACACTCCTGCCAGGCATTTGCCTCACTGAGCACACCCTGCCTTCCTCTCACCTCTCCCTGACGCCTGGTCTTGGGGGAAGGGCTGAAGAAGTTGTGCAGGACAGAGAGCTCCGTGCTGAACAGTGCACTCTCCTTCTCTAGGATATACTGCTTCAACAGTGGTGAGACTTCATCACCAAAGAGAGCCTGGTTATCTTGCCAGATCTGCCTCTTCACTTCCACAGCACATGCCCGGTACAACTCCTTGTCAGCCATCACCAGCTTCAGCTTCTTCTCAGGAACCTACAAAGTAAACACCACAGCTCCCTGCAAGTGCTGCCTGTGTCGCCAAGACTCCTCCACCAAGGCCTCAGTTGCCCACAGACCCTCTAGAGCCCAGCCACATCGAGGAGAACCTGTGAAGGACTTCCAATGCTTAGCAGGTGAGTTCAGACATCCAGAATCTCCACCACCCTCTTCCCAGGAAAGACCCACAGAGCACTTTAAGGGATACATGTGCTTCCACTGGGCTCAACCAGGGGAAGTGTATGATACAGAGAAAGTGCCCAGAGTTTGCCAGGGAGCAAGTTCATAAAACTTTCCCAGAGCTAACCAACCGCCTGTACTAATCTCATGATCTACAAGGGCTGGCTCCACAGCTCTCACCTTGGGCAAGTGTTTCATAACACACATCACCACTGGCTGTAGGGATGGCATCTTGACCAGAGAAAAGCTCTTTTCCAGAAGGTCTTCCAGCTTCTTGTACCTGCGAAGACTTGCTCAGTTGTGTTCTCCACATGCAGAATATACAGAGAAGGGGAGTCTCTCAAACACATTCAAGGTTCTAGCTACAAGTAGGGCTGTGCAGCCACGGAGACCGTAAATGCTACTCACAAACATAAGCAGCTCCCTGGTAGAGACCCACCTCTCCTCTGCCTTTCCCTCAGAGGCAATAGCTGACACTCGTTCCAGCAGTTTGTCGCGTAGCTCATCAAACACTGACTGATGGAACTCCAGCCGCGGTGTCCCGTGTAGATCCAAGAAGGGCAGGGCCGACTGCAGGGAAGGCAGCAACACGCCATTCTCTGTCTGGAGAAGCAAAGGGTAAACGCGTACGCATTTTGCTTGGCCGCAGCCAAATCAGCACGGGCACCTCGGATGCCCTGAGTAAACGGGTCCGCCATGGTAACCGCGGGAAAGGAAAAACGCCGAGAGTTACTCAGCGGGTCCCTAGCTCAGAACCTCTAGTTCTTCCATCTAAGCATCGGGAGCGCACCGAATTGTGTCCCGCTTCCCTAGCTGCCCCGGTCCCTTCTGCCTACCTGAAATTGCTCAATGGCCTTGAGAGGCTCGGTGCAGTTGGTTAGGGTCTCTTTCAGGTCCTCGCCATTGGCCACGCCCAGGTCCTGGAGCCCCGCAAACATGGCCGAGGCTCCGACGGCCGCTCGGCTGTGTACCCCATCCCCGCCGCGCTCTGCTGGAGCCGTAGCGGACGCTGACGGAGCCCCAGACGTCCTTTCCACGGTGCCACGAGGACCACCCAAGCCCCGTTCGCCCGCCGCCTCCAGTGTGGCCAGATCGCGTCAGCAGAGCTGCTTGCACCGACCCACACCTCCCACTTCCGCCCTTGACTGTCTAGGTCCAGCAGCCAATAGGCCCCGGGAAAACGCCGCCGCCGCGCGCAGGTTCCGGGCAGCGACTTGGGTACAATGGTGGGGTCGGGATTATCAAGCAACTCTAGCCCCGGCCGCCGCCAGTGCTAGGAAATTTTCAGCCTTTCACTTCATCTGCTCTCTGGGAACCAGAACCTACGCCAGTTCCAAGAGATCTGATGCCCTCTTCTCACCTCCACAAACGCCAGGCATACATGTGTTATACAGACATACATGCATTTATATGCATAAATGAAGTCACTTTTTAAGTGAGTTCTGGTTTGGGCTTAGTGGTACGCTTTTTTCCCCCTTGAGACAGACACTTTAGACCAGGTTGCCTCAAACTCAGATCTCCTTCCTGCCTCTGCCTCTGACCGCTGGGATTAAAGCCTTTAGGCTTGGGCTGTCACACTTGGCAATAATGCTTTAATCCTAGCACAGGCGAATCTCTGTGAGTTCAGGACTAGCCTGGTTTACATAGTACCTTCCAAGACAGCCAGGGCCTCCTGGGGAGGACGGAAAGAAAGAAATCAGCTCTGAGAGCTAGGAAAATGGCTCAGCAGTTAAGAACGTTTTCTGCTATTACAGGGGACCTGGGTTCAGTTCCAGGACCTACATAGCAGCTCTGTAACATCAGTTCCAAGGAATCTAATGTCTTCTGGGCACTAAGCACACATGATACATGGACCATACTAGCAAGCAAAACACCATAAAATACATTTTTAAAATGTTCTTTAGTGAGATCTATGTCTGGGTGAGGAAGAAAATATGGAGAGGGCCCTGGAGAAACTACTATGACTAGCTGCAAGGTGAGGCTCCTGAAGGGTACTCCTTCTAAGTAGGAAGGCAGGTCAACAGTGCTGAGGGAGCCATCACTGGGCAGGGGCTAGGGCTGAAGGCTTTGGGCTTGGGTTCTCAGAACACAAGTTAGCAAAAACAGTTGAATCTTCAGGTCAAGGCTCCAGTAGACCCATGTCTGGTGAGCTGACTCCCTGGGTCCTACCTCATGGGCTGGGCAAGGCTGTGTGAAGACAGCTCCATAGGTTCTGGCTTCCCATCCCATCCCAATAGTTCCACAGCCAAGCAAGCAGCCCTGATCCTCAGGTAGATGCTGGACCTCGGGTGACTGGATCAGGTTGTCCCACATTGCCACAGGGTTCTTTTCCTATTCTATCCTAGGTCAGAAAGCTTAGGGTTAGTTCCCAGGCTACTATTTCAATCCTGAAGAAAAGAACACCATGCAGGAACAAAGAAAGCCAGAAATACCAGGGAAGCAGGAAGTCACATATTCAAGACAGCCCATTAGGCAAAGGATGGGCAACCAGGCACACCAGAGACCACAGTTCAGAAGAATCATTTGTATCTCGGTATAGCGGGGGTTAGGGAGACTCTAGGAAGACTCTTCTTATTGCACAGCCTAAGCTAGAAGAGTGGGTGAGGGGTGTCTAGAGGGTCAGAAGGCCAGGCTACAAAGAGTTCCAAAGGAAGCCTAGGAAAGCCTCAAGAGAGGTCAGTTTTGCAATCTATATCCGATGGGCCTACAGTGTGCAGAAGGGGCCTGTGTCATGGCGCTTGGGTCTCCGCACTCCTTGGATAACTACTCCAGGTGGAGAAGGGAAGCGTGAATTGTAGCAGTCTTCCACGTAGTAGGCAGCTGGACCTGGGGTTCGGGCTGCAGAGAGAGTGAGCTGACCCTAGTCCTCACCCCAGCATCCTTCCCTTCCCCTGCGGCCCAAGACCCAAACCACCCCCAAGCCTCTTTTTCTAGGTCTTCCTTACTGGAGCTGACCCAGGATGCAAACGCAGGAGAGCGGCTCATGGAGAAGGCAGGTGAGCGTGTGCTCTGCAGACGGCACCCAGGAAAGATGTTATAGGTGTTGGGGCCGGGTCGCTTCTCGCCAGAGGGCTTTGAGGTAGCCAAGAGTGGGGTATAGTTACAAGGACCTCGGGCTCGGAGCATCCCCGGGCGGAAATGCCTCTCAGGTATTTTGGCCGAAGAGCGACGGCGGCTTCCAAAGCTGAAGGCCGGGAAGGCAGGCTGGCTCAACGGCGTGTACTCGGCAGGCGATGGCCACTATGAAGAGTCAGGACGCTACAACCTCCTTGCCCAGCTTCATCCTATCCTCCTAGACCTGACCCATGCTTTTGTACCTTCCGAGATGCTGGTTCTCAGATCTCCCTCTACGCCAAACCCAGGCACATAGCCCCTCCCACAGGCTGTCTGACCCCTCCTTTCCTCACCTCCTCCTCCTCACCTGCAACACCCCTACCTCCTCAAGGTGTCCCCTTCTCCCACTCTTCCTCTACCTGGCCCACACAGTGTCCCTACCTTTGTCTCTCGGTTGAAGTCAGTCTTCTGTGTGAAGGGGCTTTCACTCTGGAGCCACATGGTCTGCCATGCCCTGCGGCCACCACCCTCTGCAGTGGGGCGGATGGTCGGTGGGGAGGTTTTCAGGGCATGAGGTTCCCATTCCCCCGGTATAGGCAGGATTTGTAGGGACATGCACCTCGACCCGGGTACTTGCGCCCGATGGTGTATTGGGGGTGTGGAGAAGATTCTCGCAGAGACACATTGGGCGCCTCATACTGGGTTGGGCCAGGGACATCCAGGTCTGTCAGGATTGGAGGACGTCTCTCTAGCCCTGATACAAAAAAGCAAACTCTAGACCCATTTCTCCTTAGAAGGCTATTTTCCCAGCCTCCCCTGGCCGGCCTGGGGAGGGAGTGAAGACTCTCACTCACACAGCTCCCTCAGAGTCCCTGTGCCAATAGGTGTGGACTCATTAGGAGTGCCTGATTTTAATTTGAAGCCGCTTGAAGCTCTCTTCATCTTTGGGAGCCACATCTCATCCCAGGCAGCCTCCAGCTCCTGGTCCCACCATAGCACAGTAGCATTGGACCTGCAAGGAAGCCAACAGCCACTGTTCATCTATCCCAATGGTCTTCCCACTGAGTTGTCCCCCCACCCCAACCCCCCATCCACTACCCTCGGAAATTACTGGGTGAGGTGAAGAGATTTCTGACTCAGGGGTCCCCGAGTCCAGTGTTTGCCTCCATTGATGTAAAAGTTTGCCAGGAATTTCACAGCCTTCTGGTCAAAGTTCATTCTGGGGCCTGGGTTCCTTTGCCTGAGCGCACTGCTGGGCTCTGTGACCTCACTGGCGGATCATGCCCCTCCCCGCTGTTGCTGGGAGCTCCCTGGGAGAGGAACATTGTCCAGATCAGGAGGGGCTCTCCCACAGGGCCTCCATCCTTAATACCTGCTGAGACTGTCATCCAGGTCAGCCTTGGTCAAGACAGGTTCTAAACTGTCCCAACCCTTCTTCCCTTTACTGGGGGCTTGAGTCCACTCTTCAGGGAAGTCTGGGACCCCACCCTAGGTAAAGAAGGGGCAGGGCCAAGCGCTGCAGAATGGCTCCATGTGAGGGCCAATTGAAAGGGTATAGAGAGAAAGACAGTTGGGGGGGAGGGGCAGCGGCTGCCTCTACAGCAAACCCCATCATGGGGAAGCAAAGCCACTGAGACCTGGCTACTGGTCTGGCCAGTGCAGGCGGGGCTAGTTATAAGAACTTGTCTTCTGCCTCTACCTGCAGGCACAGAAGCTAGAAGGCCAGAATGTATTAGATGAAGTAGGTTGTGCCTAGATGATTACAAAGGTATACTGAGTCTGAGCAGGACTCAGGCCCTTCCAGAGTGGCCTCTGATGCTGGCTGTCCTGGCTGTCCTACCGCTGACCTTGTCTCCAACCATATCCAAGCAGGCCCCAGACAAAGATACCTTACCCACAAAGCCTCCTCCAGCCTTCTACCATGACTGTGTCTCTTCCTTTCTGGATCTTTCCCTCTAGCACTGGCCCTGACTGATACTTTTCTGGATAGACGGATGGAGACATGAGGAAACAAGTTTGATTTGAACAAAGGGACCGCAGGCTGCCTGGAGCCTCCTCCTACACTGTGCAGTGTCCTTTGAGAACGAATTGATGGTATTAAGGTACCTGGTGTGGAGGGTTCTTATGTGACTCCGGTTCCTCCCTGTAAAAACTACTGCTGTGGGGATAGGAATGGCTTGGTAAGTGTAAGTGCCTGCCACCTAGCAGGAGAGCCTGAGTTGGATGTCCAGGAGCGGTAAAATCCAGGTTTGCTCCTCTGCAGCCCCAGCTCTGGGGAGATAAACAGGACCGTTCCAGAGTTCACTCTTCTTCTGAACCAAAGTACGCCAGTCTGTGAGGCAAACCATATCTCAAAAATGCTAAGGAATGGAACAATTGTGGAAGACACCCAACATTAACCTCTGCCTCTAGCATACATAATCATACTGCTGTGGAGCTGGGCATGCTGGCCCAGCCTGGAATTGCAGCACTTGGGAGGCTGAGGCAGGAGGATCACTACAAGTTCAAGGTCAGCTTGGGCTACATAACAAGAAGAAAAAAAAAAACAGATACAGTTATGATGTCTCTGTTTTTGTTTCAAGAATTTGTATGTGTGTTTTGCCTACATGTATATGTGTAGCACATGTATGCCTGGTGAAGTGGAGGTCAGAAGAGGGCATCAGATCCCCTGGAAGTGGAGTTACACATGGTTGTGACTACCATGTGACTGCTGGGAATTGAACCTGGATCTTCTAGCCCTACAACCACCATGCACCTTTGTTTAGTTTTAGAGCACTTCTTTAGGGTGGTGGAAGTGATGTCTTGTTTAGACCTGATCTATATTAGCAAATTGTGTTCTGGGATGTACCTCAGTGACCCACATTAGAAACTTCCATTGCTAGCACTGAAGCCACACTTACTTGATTCAGGTAGAACTGTACCTCTATGTGTTTAAAGGTTGTAGGGTGGCTTTGTTTTCAGACACTTATGCTTATATTTACATTTTAATATTGGATGATCAATTTTTAATATTTTAACACTTTATAAAGATTTATTTACTTATTATATATGAGTACACTGAAGCTGCCTTCAGACACACCAGAAGAGGGCATCAGATCCCACTACAAATGGTTGTGAGCCACCATGTGGTTGCTGGGATTTGAACTCAGGACCTCTGGAAGAGCAGTCGGTGCTCTTAATCGCTGAGCCATCTCTCCAGCGCCCAAAAGACTTATTTTTAATGTGACTTAAAACAAAAATCACCGGGGTTGGGGATTTAGCTCAGTGGTAGAGCGCTTGCCTAGGAAGCGCAAGGCCCTGGGTTCGATCCCCAACTCCGAAAAAAAGAACCAAAAAAAAAAAAAAAAATCACCTGATTTGATTTATTGTTGGTTTTTCCACGCAGGGTTTCTCTGTGTAGCCCTGGCTGTCCTGGAACTCTCTCAGTAGACCAGGCTGCCTAATTTCAAAGATCGAATTGCCTCTGCCTCCCAACTGCCTAGCTCATCTTGTTCCTTCATAAGCGTACGTCTGTGTCTGTGTGTAGGTTTATGTACTTGAGTGCAGATGCTCAGAGGCCAGGCCTGTTGGCAGTTGGGAAATACTGGTAAGTGTGCTGGAAGCGAAGTGAGGGTACTCTGGAAGAGCAGCAAGTGGTCCTAACTGCTGAGACATTGTGTCTCTAGCCCTTTACAAGTCCTATATGTAGAATTATGTTCAAAACAGTTGTTGCAAAGTTTAGTCTGCCCACCATTGTGTTGATTTGAAAAGTAGAATCATGAAAATTAGGACCTGCTACTTTCCCTCCCTTTATGTTACATTCATTTTATGGTTATAAAGTTCTATCTAAAAGCTAGGGCGATAGGTCAGCTGTGCTTGTTTGTGCAGGTATGGGGACGCTAGTTTGCATCACTAGCATATACATTAAAGCTTAGGTACTTGCCATCAAATCCTGACAACCTAACTTCACTCCCCAGAACCCACAAGGTGAAAGAGATAACCAGCTCCCCAAAAGTTGTCATCTGACCCCCACAGGAGTGCTACAGCACGTGTATACACCCAGTAAGTTTTTGTTTCATAAATATGTGTTGGGGACATAGAGACAGTTGGATCCCTGGACTCGGTTAGCCAGTCAAGCTTAATCAGGAAGTCTCAGTACCTATGAGAAAAGCTGCCTTAGGGCTGGAGAGATGGCTCAGCGGTTAAGAGCACCGACTGCTCTTCCTGAGGTCCTGAGTTCAAATCCCAGCAACCACATGGTGGCTCACAAATATCTGTAACGGGATCTGATGCCCTCTTCTGGTGTGTCTGAAGACAGCTACAGTGTACTCATATACAATAAATAAAATCTTAAAAAAAAAAAAAGGGGGGGTTGGGGATTTAGCTCAGTGGTAGAGCACTTGCCTAGCAAGTGCAAGGCCCTGGGTTCGGTCCCCAGCTCCGAAAAAAAAAAAAAAAAGAAAAAAAAAAAAGGAAAAGCTGCCTTAGAAGACATTGGCAGTGCTCCAGAGAAACACTAGGTCACCATCGGGCTTTGCACACATCTGCACATACATGCCAAAGGGTGCTTTGTTATTGAGTAGGGTTTTATTTGCTAGAATGTGTTAGTAGAAATCTGAGGACAGCTTTTGGAAGTGGGCTCTCTTTCACATGAGTTTGTAGGACCAAACTCAGGCCGTCAGGCTTCATGACAAGCATTTTTACCTCCAAGCCATCTCACCAGCGTTAAAGAAGTCCTTTATTTTATTTTTACATTCATTGGTGTGTTTTGTCTGTTTGTATGTCTGTGTGAGGGTGTCAGATCCCCTGGAACTGGAGCTACAGACAGGTGTAAGCTATCATGGGGTGCTGGGATTTGAACCAGGGTCCTCTGAAAGAGCAGTCAGTTCTCTTAACCACTGAGCCATTTCTTTTTTTTTTCCGGAGCTGGGGACCGAACCCAGGGCCTTGAGCTTGCTAGGCAAGTGCTCTACCACTGAGCTAAATCCCCAACCCCCGAGCCATTTCTTTAGCCCCAAAAGTTTTTCTATATTAAAAAACAGAATGTGGATTTGTTAAGTATTGAAAATGTCTTACTACAGGAGAACAAGCCTATTGGAGAGTCCACACAGCTGTCCATCTGGGAATCCTGACTCAGAACTGACTTCCTCAGTGAAGGACTAGGGTAAAGACTCCATCATAAAGTAGGGATGGCTGCTTTTCACCTGGATCTTGGCCTCTGAGGTAGTCAGAATCTACCCACTTTCCATCCCTGGCTCCTGAACTCTGGGCGAGTAGGGCTTCCTTCCAGGACCCCCTACCTTGCTCAGGACCTTCCTAGCTGGTCTTTGAACCAGAGATGCTGTGAGATGGGAGTGCTCACAGGGTTAACAGATGGCCAGGTCCATAATGCTGGCCCCCTTCACAATGGTTACCAGGCAACAGGTCTCTTCAGGGAAGGAAGGCGGACACAGAAAGGGCTGAACCAGCAAGGACAGAGTCAAGCAAATGACAGCTACTCAGAAACACAACCTCTTCACTCCAGAACCCCACTACATCCCTGGGTAAGAGCTGGGAGCTCTACAGAAAGGATGGGGTATATGCAGTAAGGCTGGGGCTTCCTGGACTCTAAGAGGATAAGGACCAGTGCGAAGAGGCCCAAGGCCAGGGTTACCAAATGGAATAGAGACCACTGGGGATGAAGAGCTCTGGGACAGGAAAACTCTGAGGCAGAACTCCTTTCCCCTCCCTGTGGCCTCAACCTGAATGCAGTACTAGATGGCCTGCATGTCTGTCAAGGGCAAAAACTATGGCAGCCACATAGCTGGCAGAGACTGGATGAGCAAAGCTAGACGATCTCTCCGTAGGAAGTAGTGGTTTAGAGATGGGGTAAGTGTAAACCAATTAAATGCAAAAAACAGACATGTGCAAAATCTCCAGCACTGCACAATAAAAGAAAAACCCTACACAGACTGTGTGTGCACACCTACAGAGACTTACGTGCAACACTGGAGCACATAAGGTAGGGCATAACTGAAGGATCTATATACCTTTCAAAATGGGTCTCTATTTGAGCTGTCCCTGGGGTGAGGGATGGAGAGTGTCGAAAATGGTTGAGTGCTGGGCTGGAGAGATGGTCCAGCTGTTAAAGGCATTTGCAAGTCTTCTAGATAATGTAGGTTCAATTCCCAGCATCCACATGGTAGCTTTCTTAACCATCTATAACTCCAGTTCCAGGGGCTCCGTGCCCCTCTTCTGACTTCCACAGGCCCTAAATGCATATGTGGATCACAGACACACATGCAGGCAAAACCCCTCTGCACAGAAACCAAGAGGATTGCTGGGTATGGGTCTGCTGTGGAGGGCAGTCTGAGGGCAGTGCTGTCATAGAGATGTGGCATATGCTAACCCTGCGTCCCAGGAGGCACAGAAATCAGGTGTTTCCATGACTTTCATCTGAAGTGAGCAGGGGCAGGGTGACCTGCAATGGCTGATGACTGGCAGGAGTGCTTTCTCCCCTGCTTCTCTCCACAGCTATGCTGGTTTCTATCCTCAACTGCGCTACCAGGTGGGAAACACCTATGGCCGCACTACTGCACAGTTGCTCACAGATCCCAGTGTACAGAAGAGCCCCTGCTCTGTTCTGTCACCTATGTCCAAGCCCAAGTTCATTGAGGACTTCAGCAAATCCAAGCCACCATGGATGCCCTGCAGGGACCTGACAGAGCCTTACATCCCCCACTATACCAGTGAGCTTCATGTCAAGGGTGGGGTCCCACCTCGCTCTGCCTCCATTGGGGCTCCACCCTCCTTCCTACATGGCTCAAGGGCTACCCTGTCTGTACAGATCTGAAACCCTACAAGAATTTCGAGATTCTGGGCAAGCTCCCACGCCAGGAGGTGGACACCCAGGGGATGCCACAGGGAGAGAACATATCCAGACATGTTCCACTACCTGCGGGCTTCATGCCTTATCCCCCCTACCCACCATGCCCTCCAGGCAGAAAGGGGGAAGCTAGAGACCTGGGCCATCCAGGTCTACTGCTGGCATATGGGGAAGAGGCTTGGAAGAATGCAGCACCTCTTCAGGAGACCCCAGGGAGGTACCACCAGGTAACTGGAGACACTCTGGCCTGAGGTTCCCTCCCCAGGTGGTAGCTATGTAGTAGTAATTTGCACTTCCCTGTCCCAGCTATACCACTGCAGGAGGGACGAGTACCTGCCTCCACATCCCCCACAGGAGACACTAGATGTGGGCAGATACCAGCGACTGCCCCAGCTAGACCACCCCAACCTAATCCAACGCAAGGCCATCTCAGGTAAGCATTGGGTACCTAAGCTGTTCTCCATAATGTTCCAAGGGTCCAGACAAGATAACTGGGGGTTTACTACCTGGGACCCCTCCTACACAGAGAACAGGTGAGTCTCATGTTTAACACTTTATCTTAAACCAGCCCAGCTACTCCCAAAGAGGTGGTGGTGGTTTTTCTGAGACAGGGTTAGTGTGTACCCCTGGCTGGCTTGTAACTCCTCTGTAGACCAGGATATCCTCAAACTCAGATATCCACCTGCCTCTGCCTCCTGAGTGCTGGGATTAAAGGTGTGCACCACCACAGCCTGGCTCAACCTTTAGGTATGTAATGGACTTCACAGATGAAATTTCAGGGATAAAGGGCATTTCTGACACACCTGGGAGTGTGTAGAAGATGTGCCCTAACCGTAGCATCCACTTAACCCCAGGTTATGCTGGCTTTGTTCCCCGGTTTGCCTGGGTAATGGGGATGAATTATCGTGATGGAGTCATACAAGCGATGGATGACTTTGACAAGAACCAGGTAGGAAAAATATGGTCCTAGCCTGCCTTCCACACACCTCAACTAGGTCAGGCCTCCCTGCATTCTTGTTCTCACTTCCACCTTAATGATCCTTTCCCAGGGGTCATCCTTAAGGCCAAGTTTGCTGGGGCTTGGGGCTGTTCACATAGTAATCAGGCTTGATTCCCTAGTGAGGGGCATGGGGTGGCCAGTCAGATGGGGAAGACTCCCTAGAGGCTCGATCTTGGTCCACTGTGGGCCAACAGCACATGTCCTTTTCTCTAGTTTGTGTTCAAGCACCCAGTCTGTACGCTGGGTGAAAGGCTGCCCAAGACCCACTGGCCAACCACCACCATCTACAGAAGCCAAGGCCTCATTCCTTTCTACATGGGCTTCATCCCATGTGAGTACTGCTCCCTATCAGAAGCCCATGCTTACTTCCAAAGGACAAGTTTATACTACACACCAAACCTGGGACAGGGTCAAATGAGCCTGCTTTATCCTCCACAACTGACAATAACCAGTCATTGGCCCACTGGCTAGAGTCCCAGTTTGGACTTGGATTAACTACCCACTCATTACTGTGGCTACTCCACGCCTAGATTCTAGAGTTGCTCTGGGTCACAGCCTGCCCTGACCTCTCCAATGTGCTAATCCCAGGACCTTTTCTTAAGCCTTTCTTCCTTGCAGCCATGCAGGACAACTATGCAATGACCTTCGGTAACAGCACCCGGAGAGCCTATCAGAAGGAACTGGAGAGGCGCAGCCAGACACTATGAATTGCTTTAATGGTGGTATCTGTACAAGTGATGTCAGGACACAGGACAGCAAATGCACAGTGGACATGGCTAGCAGACAAGCTGTGAATGAATAAAGAGTTCACACTGCTCCCATGCTGTAGTGACTAAGACAGCTCTAAGCCACCTCCTCCTCAGCCTCCTCCTCAAACTCTCCTTCCTCCTCAGCTGTAGCATCCTGGTACTGCTGGTACTCGGACACCAGGTCATTCATGTTGCTCTCAGCCTCAGTGAACTCCATCTCATCCATGCCCTCGCCCGTGTACCAGTGTAGGAAGGCCTTGCGTCGGAACATGGCTGTGAACTGCTCTGAGATGCGTTTGAACAGCTCCTGAATAGCCGTGCTGTTGCCAATGAAGGTGGCGGACATTTTTAGGCCCCGAGGTGGAATGTCACAGACAGCTGTTTTCACGTTGTTGGGGATCCACTCAACAAAGTAGCTGCTGTTCTTGTTTTGGACATTAAGCATCTGTTCGTCCACCTCCTTCATAGACATGCGGCCCCTGAACACGGCAGCCACTGTCAAGTAGCGCCCATGGCGGGGATCACAGGCAGCCATCATGTTCTTGGCATCAAACATCTGCTGGGTGAGCTCAGGAACTGTCAGGGCTCGGTACTGCTGGCTTCCCCGGCTGGTCAAGGGGGCAAAGCCAGGCATGAAGAAGTGCAGGCGAGGGAAGGGCACCATATTTACAGCCAGTTTCCGCAGGTCAGCATTTAGCTGGCCAGGGAATCGTAGGCAAGTGGTTACCCCACTCATGGTGGCGGACACTAGATGGTTCAGGTCACCATAAGTGGGTGTGGTCAGCTTTAGGGTTCTGAAGCAGATGTCATAGAGTGCTTCATTATCAATACAATAGGTCTCATCTGTGTTTTCAACAAGCTGGTGGACTGAAAGGGTGGCATTGTAGGGCTCAACCACTGTGTCCGACACCTTGGGGGAAGGGACCACACTGAAGGTGTTCATGATTCTGTCTGGGTACTCCTCCCGGATCTTGCTGATAAGGAGGGTACCCATCCCAGACCCAGTCCCCCCACCCAGGGAGTGGGTCAGCTGGAAGCCTTGCAGGCAGTCACAGCTCTCAGCTTCCTTCCTCACAACGTCCAACACCGAGTCAACCAGCTCTGCACCTTCTGTGTAGTGCCCCTTGGCCCAGTTGTTCCCAGCCCCACTCTGACCTGTAAGAGAAAACAGCAGGTCACTAACTAGGTTATGTGCCGGAGGGACAGATGGCATGACACTACATAAAGTGTACAGACCCACAACAATCTGCCATATATTAAAAAAGGGGGGAGGGCTTCTGTGCAGAATGGCTCATGCTTTTAATCCCACAAGTTGGAGGCAGAGGCTCTGAGTTTAAGGCCAGCCTGGTCTACAGTTACAGGACAGCCAGGGACACATAGATCCTTGGTGGGGGCAGGACAGATGCAGATGTACAGAACACACTGCAGCTAACACAGTAAATACTTCCCAAGGCAGCCAATATTCATAGAGGCCTCTGCCACTAGTTCAGGTGTGCTCCACTAACAACTAGCCTACCGGCAGACAGCTAGACCTTCCATCTACAGCTGCTTTCGGCCAAGGGATTGAATGACTCAGAGGGCAAGAAAGCAGCAAGTAAGCAGGAACTTTAGGTCAGCCTCTTGACCTTTGAGCCTAAAGGGTAGCAAGCCCCGTCCACACTGCCACCACACTCACCAAAAACGAAGTTATCAGGTCTGAAGATCTGCCCGAAGGGCCCTGAGCGCACCGAGTCCATGGTGCCGGGCTCCAAGTCCACGAGCACAGCGCGGGGCACATACTTGCCACCTGGTGAGACATGGGGACGTCAAGTGTGCTCAAACTGGAAGGGTGGTCAGGAGGATGGACGGGGTAGGAGCCTTACCGGTGGCCTCGTTGTAGTACACGTTGATGCGCTCCAGCTGGAGGTCGCTATCTCCGTGGTACGTGCCAGTGGGATCAATGCCATGCTCGTCGCTGATTACCTCCCAGAACTGCAAGGGAGTCGGGCGTTAGCTGAGTCACGGCGGCCGGTGCGCTCCAAGGCAGCCCCGCCCCGGATGGGTGCGGCAGGCCCTTCCCCCCCCCACCCCACTCCGGTCTCAAGAGTGCCTGGGCGACGGATTCCCTAAGGGCCGCGCACCGTCTGCCCCGCCGCCACCAGCCACCGGCTCTACAACTCGGCCCAGCGTACGCCGGTAACCAGGACGCAATGAAGGGCGACGCTGTCGGCCGCTTCCGCCATCTTCCCTGGCTAGCTGTCCCAGGGGCGTCCGTCCCGCAGAAACTTAACCTCCTACCTTGGCGCCAATCTGGTTGCCGCACTGCCCAGCCTGCAGGTGCACGATCTCCCTCATGGCGGCGGCGACTGCGGAGCGGCTGTAGAAGAGGAACACTTAGGGAGGAGCAGGCGCACAGAGTGCTACAACCGACGCTCTGCCAGCATTTATATACCTCTTATGACCCGCCCTCGCCAGCCCAGGATTGGACCTTCAGAACGAGGCCAGGAAGTGCCTTTGTTTCATTGGCTATTTTTCTGTCAATCAAGAGGTTTAGGACCTGCCCTCCCAACGATCTACGCTCATTATTGGTCAGTCCTGCCTGGGGTTCTCCCTATCACAATCCCCGCCCTGGCGCCGCAGTGCTCAATCCATTGGGTCTTTCAAATGATTGATTTGCAGTCCCATTGGCTGCCTCCTGGGAGCACTCCGAGAGCCTAACACTATTGGCTGCGTTGTTTTGGCGTCCTGGTAACCGCCGCAGTGCAGCGCGCGGGCGGGACGTGGAAAGCCAGCTTCCGGCCAAGAGGGCGGGGGCGTCTTTTAGAGATTTCTGGGCTCGGGCGGCTTTGGAAGGTCTAGCAGCTGCTGCTGGGGAAAGAAAGGAGCCTCAGGCACTGCGGTCCACCCAAGACACACCTTGCAAGCTTCGAAGCTGAGGCGAATTGAAACTCTAGCAATAATAGGCTCTGGCGGAGTCGCTGGGCCCTCCCGGGACTCTCTGGGCAGGCGCAGGGCCCTCTCACTCTGGGAGGGCCATCGCTCCGCCCCTTCGGCCGCACTAGCTGTTGTGGAAACCCGCTGGCTTGGAGCCCGTCGCCTTGGAGCCTGAGCTCTAAGTTCGCGAGAGCTGCATGGAGACTACAGGGCTGGGCATGCCTGGCCATGACTGTTAGAGGGGGGAACAACAAACAAACGTGTGCATGTCCCTGTCCTGTAATTAATTGCTTGGAGAACAATACATCCATCCATACATACATCCGTCCGTCCATCCATCCATCCATCTATCTATATGTACTTTATACTTTTTTTTTCCCTGTATCAGGTCCAAAGCACCCCTATCCCCAAAATGACAGTGCTGACATTGTCTTAAACAGAAGGACTTGGTGGCAGGGTAAACAAACTTAAAAGCTTTCTGTTTACGGGAAGAGCTGATCTCTTTAGGTGATTTTTGTTCACCTTAACTTTAACCTTCCCGCCCAAATCAACTACCTCTGTCGAAGGCAAGTAGTTCCAAATCAATCCTTTTCCTCCATTTGCGCTCCCCACCAATGGCCTTGACATTTTGGTCCCCAATATCTTTCTGCCCATGAAATGGTCTAGTTGGTAGTTTCTCTATGCCCTTGCTTATACGAGGCAGTCTTCCGGCATATAACCTGGAATTCAAACTGGCCTTGAACTCAAGAGTGCAAGGATTACACGGTTCTTAGTCTCTCGGTCGGACTTGTAACTTTTTAAAGGGATGTTACACTGTGAGGTCTGTCCCAGTCTAGCTACCAGGCTTTTGTACGCTTTTGAGATGAACTACCTCGCTGTTGGTTGTGTTATCTAAGTACCAACCGTGTCACAAGGAAAAAAAAAAAAAAAAAATCAGGACAAGCAGAGTCCTATCTCCTAGGCAGCAGCATCCCGTTGCTGTATACAAGATGTGGTCCTATTGTTCATATCTACTGTACTAGCCAGTGTGCCAGTCCTGTCTAGCCCTTTCCCCAGAAGGATAGTTCAGGAAGGGGGTGGGGCTGAGTTCTGTTGACAACAATGCCAGGACCCCATGCCGCCAAGGACAGTGGCTCCTCACAGCTGGTAGGGGAGGATACTCTAGGTCTTTACTAGGAATCAAGGATTCCCCTGTGCCCTGAGGAAAGAAGACCCAGTATAACAAGAGGTTCTAGAGCTTAGAGTCTGAGAGGATGTGCCCAGAGCTGGCCAGAAGAGCAGGGAAGAAGGCAGAACGGGCTATGGAAGCATTGGGTGCCTGCCCTCCTTCCTGCAGCTGTTGGAGGCTGCACAACGAAGGCTCTGTTTACTGGTGGCCATGGTCCCAGTGGGAGGGTGCGTTACTGCCAGGCAGGAGCAGCAGGCAGACAGTCTCTGTGGCCTTAAAGGACCCTGTGGTCAGCTTTTGTGGAAGGCCTCCCCTCACCCCGGAAGGAGAGGTGCCAAGGTGCTTCCCCTGTGGACTAGGTCTCACTGATTCATTCCCTCAGTAGGTCTTCCAGAGAGGAAGCTCGGCCCCGCCCCTCCTCTAGAACATCAGAGGACACCATGAGGCTGTGTAAAAGCACTCTTCAATCAGTCACAAGAGTGGGTGAACCAAAGTGACAGTGCACAGACCTTGCTGTGTCCCTGCTGGAGCTCACCCCTCAAGTCCTTGGCTCAGTCAATTCTCTTGATGGACAGAGTAAATTTTAGGCCTAGGAAGCCTAGGAGCTGGGGGGTAGGGAATGGCACAGAACCTAGGTAACAGTAAAGGACAAAGAGGGCCTGGGATGTTCTAAAAGAACCATGGAGGCACCTACAATGTGTATGGGGGAACCGCAGGGAATCAGACATACAAAGAACATGGCTCAGCGGTTATTGGTCTTGCTGCTGTGGCAGAGGGCTTGGTGGCTCACAACCATTCCTCTGTCTGGGTGATCTGACACCTTCTGACCTCCAGTGTCACCAGGCACAAGTGGTATACATACATAAAATGCAACCAAAAGTCACTCACACATACAAATCTAAAGTGATGTAAAACAAAACAAAACAACACACACACACACACACACCACACACCACACACCACACACCACACACACACACCATACACACACCACACACACACACACCACACACACACCATACACACACACACCACACACACACACACCACACACACACACCACACACACACACCACACACACACACCACACACACACACCACACACACACACCACACACACACCACACACACACACCACACACACACACACCACACACACACACACACCACACACACACACACCACACACACACCAACAAGGATAAAACCCTTGGGCAATAAATGGAAGGCTCTAGGGGCCTCCAGGCTTTGTCTACCTGTTGGCTCACAGAGTCTAGCTAGGCAAACCTGGAGGTTGGGGGTACAGGAAAAGTTTCAGGCCAAGAAAATTCACACCAACATGTCCTGTGGGCCACATATGGGCAAGAATAGTTATAAATCAGCCAACTCAAACTGGCCAACTTAAAACTTGGAGGGCTTTGTTTGTTGTAACTCAATCACCTAGTTCTGGTTCATTAGCTTTGCAGATGACAGGATCGTGTTTCAAGCTGTCAAATGCCTGAAAGCTGTAATGGACAAACCAAAAGGGATCCCTGTCAGCTCCACTGTGGGTCTGATTGTTATAACCTGTACCTGAGTTTTGGGTTGCTTTCTCTTTGGTGGTATGGGAGGGGTAGGATTAAAGTTGTGAACAGCCTTAAGCTGTAGGAGGTGGTGAGAGGGTTCTGCCTCTTATCTGGTGTCCAGTTACCCGTTGGCTGTAGGACAAACCTTCCAGTTTGAAAACCAGACCATTCAGCAAGAGGCAAGAAGGAGGAGGGCAGGAGCCCCAACCAGGGCTCATCCTCTCCCAAGTCCTTTCTTAAGCACCCAGGCGAAGAAAATGGTGTCGAGGCCTTATATCTTTTTACCTAGATGGGCAAGTCCTAGAAGGCTACCTGGACAAGTCTGGGCACCAAGGTGGCAAAGGTAGGGTGCCTAATCTGAACCCGCTGTTTAGGATCCCGGCAGGAGGAAGGGTGCCCCCTGGCGGCTAGGGAAAGATGCCTGACCGGGCTTGCCGGCAGGACACAAAGCTTCTTGCACAAGTCGGTAAAAGTCTATACTAACTGCAGCTCCCTCACACCCATCGCTGGCGGATCTCAGGCTCCCTCTCGACATGAACTTGGGCTCACTGTCCTGCCTAGCCTTCCCAGGCAGCTCTCGGCTGGAAGGCCTCCTATAATCCGGCCGTCACCAGCCAACACAGAAGAAACAAACCGCAGGGCTTGGGGATGTGACTAAGGAACACCACCCTTATCTCGAGTCTCCGCTAGGGGCAGCATGGCGCTGCTTGGCTGTCTCCACAGGAATAGCTAACCTTCTCAGGCAACCGCAACTAGGAGAGAAGGTCAACACTCCTCAATAGTAACCTCGTTTATTTGAAAAGGAGAGGATGCAGAGACTAAAACATCCATGTGGAGCCCTGCCACTCAGCCCCAGGGAAGATTGGCCAGTGGTTTCTCCTGCCTCCAATGCCCCGAAGCTAGTGGAACTGGGTTTTGATGGGCACCCACTTCTCACAACTGCTGAGAAGCTATGACTTGTGGGTTCTCATAGCAGTGAGCCACTTTGCTGGTCATATGGGAGTTGCTGTAGGCCTTGAAGGGGCAACAACCAGTCACCAGGCGGTCCCAGGGCTCCAGAGAATGGAGCCAAAGTGGCAGCCAGGCCCAGGATTGAAGACGGCGAGGCAACCAAGATGGTCGGTGTCGTTGCAGGACATTAACCAGGATGATAAGGAGTACCAGCCCCACCAGAGGACCCCCCACTGCAGCCAGCACTGAACCCCCAGCCAGGGAAAGTCCAAAGGCTGCTAGGGGTAGCAGAAGGAAGGTGAGTAGTAAGTAGACAATGGCTACCCAGCGGTATTGTGCAGTCAGGTCCCCAAAGCGCTTGGCCAATGGAATTGGCAGTCTCAAGACAGGCACCAGGTACCACAGCAGTATGCCAGCCAGGTTGAAAAAGAAGTGGATGAGAGCAACCTGGAAGGCCGGAAGGGTGAGGGGCTGAGGAGCTTGGACTGGATGACATAAGTCACCTGGGCTCTGGGATCTTTAGAAACCATGTCTTTTCTTACTCTGGTCAAGTCTGAAGCTTTTTTGCTGTGTCCTGCTGAGTGGTTCAGACAGACCACTTAGGACAGCAGAGTCCAGCCAGAGTAGGCTCCTAGTCACCATTATTTCCCCTCCCCCACATTTTAGGAGCCAGAGGCCAGCACCTGTGTGCTAACACATCCCTGCTGCTATCAGAGACAATGGGAGGCTGGCAGGGAACACAACACACGGCCTTTCTGTGAATGAGCACAATCTAGAGGGCTGGGAGGGGGTGGTGCAGGCTTGGGAGGGTCTGAGTGACAAAGGTGATACAGAGGTGGATACAAAGATGTGAGCGGGTGATGCAGATGCAGCCAGTGCTACCCAAGGTTTCAGAACCTTATCCTGTCCTGGCAGAGGGAATCGAGAGTCAGGGCAGTGCACCAAAGACTGGGTGATTTAGAGACTCTGAGCTCCGATAGGATTAAGGCACAGAGATAGGATTAAGGCACAGAGCTCGGAGATTTGGGGTTAGGAAGAGACAACGTAGAGGCAGAACCCGTGTCTCAGCTCAGGAGGCATGATGAAGCTAGCACAGTCGAGCATCCCAGGACGTCTGGGAAGACAGGAGGATGGTATATGGAGGAGCAGGAATTTCGCAAGAGTCACATGGCAGGCGTGCATCAAACAATCACACTTGGATACCCCAGGGGGACACAGTGAAGGGGTTGGAGGAGCAGGGGTCCTGCAGGGGGATCTGGGGGGCTGCCAGTGTTAGAGGGACAAAGGGCATGAGATGACCACGGGTCATTCCTGGAAAGGAAGAGCTAAGGTTCGGGCTGTGTGGTCCCTGCAATGTCCCCCTGGGTCTGAGAGGGGGAGCTGCGGCCTGTGGTCAGAGTTTGAGGAGCCCAAGGAGAGCTGGATAGGTAACCAGCCTGGACTGCACTGTGAACAGGGAAATGGTTGAGGCCAGTACCTGAACTGCGAAGAGTAACGTGTCTGCAGGGCTGGCCAGGGCAGCCAGTAAGGCTGTGGTGGTGGTGCCAATGTTGGAGCCCAGGAAGAGGGGGTAGGCCCGTTCCAGGTTGATCACCCCAACCCCTGGAAGAATGAGGGGTTACCAGGAGGCCCCAGCTCAGCTCCCTAACCCTAAGCCCACTGCTCACTTTGGCTCACCCATGAGAGGCACAATGGCTGCCGTGAAGACACTACTGCTCTGAAGCAAGAAGGTTAAGCCTGCTCCAACGAGGATGGCCAAGTAGCCGCTGAGCCAGCCAAAGGGGAAGGGAAAATCTGCAGGTGTGCATGGTGGGGTGCTGGGTCATTCTTTTTTTTTTTTTTTTTTTTTTTTTGTTCTTTTTTTTTTTTCGGAGCTGGGGACCGAACCCAGGGCCTTGCGCTTCCTAGGCAAGCGCTCTACCACTGAGCTAAATCCCCAACCCCTGTGCTGGGTCATTCTTAAATCCCTACCTGGTCTTCCACCCCAGGCCCGGGGCACCCTCACAGCACCTGCATTGATAACGGTCTTCACAGCCTGTGCAATGCGACCCCGCAGCACAGAGTTGAGCAGTTTAACGATGAGGACCAGACAGACACAGAGCACCAGCAGCGAACCTGCCAGCAGGATGAAGCCCACAGCCAGGTCTGTGAGCTCTGAGCCTGCAAACAGGTGATGGCCTGTGGCAGGGGAGAGTGGTGAGTAGGAGGGAGTCAGAGCAGGAAGCGGGGTAGGAGTGGGGCAGGGGGAGGTACTAACAGAGCAGTCTGTCCTCTCCTGGAGATGCTGAGCTGTTCCTCTCTGTGCAAGAGCCCAAGAGGTCGCATTCCTCACTGCTTCCCTGGGGCTGAGGGATAGGGAGGACTCAGGCCAGACTCACAGCAGGCAGACAGAGATTCATAAGGCTCATAATCAAGTGGGTCAGAGGTCGAATGAGGGATAGGGTCAGAGGCACCTCACCGTCTCCCCCCTGAAGCCACACCAGTGCTTAATCAGGCTGCTGTTAGTGGTGTTGCTGGTAATGCTGCTGGTAACCACACTGCTATCCAGCTGGTAGACAAAGAGGGCACAATTAGGCGTTGGTATTCCTCCCTCAGCCTGTTACAAGCTAAACCCTCTTCTGTCCCAATCCAGGACAGGGCTCCTGCCTCCTGCTCGTCAGCCAGATGCAGTTACCTTCCTCCGGCACATCTGTCCTCACCTGGATGATGAGGTGTGTGAAAGGTCGAGTCAGTGCCTTGAGGATGTCGGGGGCCTGCCCCCCTGGCTGCAGGCTAGCAGCACCCAGGGCCAGCTCACTCAGTCTCTCTAGTGCCGCAGTGGCATTCTCCAGTGGCAGCAGTACCAACACTGTGAGCCAGTTGAAGATGCCGTGCACGGCCGAGCCGCCGAAGGCCCTGCGGTCACACAGGGCAGGCTGTCTGCCTGAGCAGCCTCCACGGAGGCCAAGGCAGAGCCAGCCTGGCTCTTTAGCCATTACTCACCTCTGAAATTCATCCCGATCCCCTGACTGTGCCATCGAGACCAGAGTGCTGGTGATGGAAGTGCCCACGTTGACGCCCATGATGATAGGGACAGACGCTTGGACAGTCAGCACTGTAGGGGTACCATTTTAACAGTGCCTGCTCACCCCCACCCCCCACTGCCCTGGGAAAGAGAGGTGCACTCACACTTAGAGGCCACCATGCTGACCACGATAGAGGAAGATGTGCTGGAGCTCTGTACAAGGACGGTGACCACCACACCAATGACCAAGCCAGCCACAGGGTTGGACAGCACCACATTGTCCTTAAAAATGTCTCCGGCCATCTTGCCTGTCCCCCACAGGGAGATGCAACCAGGCTGTAAAACACTGACTTCCCATCCCCACCCTGGCCTCCTGCCTGACCACTCACTGCCTAGTAGCTGGAACGCAGAGCTGAGGATGTCCAGGGAGCAGATGAAAAAGTAGAGGCTTCCCAGGAGTCCGCATGCCTTGAGGAAGCCGCTGACCACCTGGTGCAGCTTGCTGGCTGTGCCAACCTCTACGGACATCAGATAGGACTATATTTGACCAGCCAGCTACTGCCTAGCAACCATCCCCCTACACACACACACACACACACACACACACACACACACACACACGCACACACACACACACTTTGCTCCCTGAGAACAGGGTCCATATTTCCTGTCACCTCTCAGGCAGAGCACAGGGTGTCCCTTTTGTCCCATTGGGCAGGGACCCACGTCTCCCCCTTGCATTAGTCCCCCAGGGCAGAGACGGAGTCCCCTTCTCTGTCCCCCTTTGCTCCTTTGCAATATGGCTACTCCATGACCTTGAAGGGGGAGTCACAGAACCCGAGCCATTAACAGGGAACAAAAGAAAGACAAGTGGCTGGGAGAAGGTTTCCTCAAGCATTTTTTTTTTTTTTTTGGTTCTTTTTTTTCGGAGCTGGGGACCGAACCCAGGGCCTTGCGCTTCCTAGGTAAGCGCTCTACCACTGAGCTAAATCCCCAGCCCCTCCTCAAGCATTTTAATGTAGGTTTCTAGGAGGTGGGATCTTTCAAGTCCCAGACTATACTCTGCTGGGAAAGGGGACACCAGGGCCTGCCTGCATGCTGTGTCACACCCGCATCCTACCTTTGAGTTGGTCAGTATTCTTCAGCTGAGAGAAGGTCCAGGGGTCTGTGCCTCCCTCCTCTAAGCCTGGGGTGGAACCAGAGGTCCCTGCAGGGGTCAGGTCAGGTAGGGCTGTATATAGAATTCCCAAGGGGAAGGACAGAAGAAAGTCAGAGGGGAGTGGGCTGGGGCGGGGGGCAAGGGCCATGGGTGAAGTACGGAAGCAGGGGTGGGGAATGGGCCCAATGAGTCTGGCTCAGGTTAAAGGTGTGAAGAGACCACTCAACTTCAAGAAGAAAGCTAGTGAAATCTCATTTTTGCCTAGGGCAGTTGTCAAGAGATAGGAACCCAGGGATACCTGATACCTGCATTTCTCAGACTCCAGTCCACCAGGCCAATTGCATCCAGAGTAGGGTTGGGGACCTGGTCGCCAGCAAGGGAATTCGGCATGGATTTCAAGAAGTGGAAGACCCAGGCCCAATCCTAGATCTGCTGAGGGCAAGGCAGGTAAGTTACGGGTTGGTTGTTCCTCCTACTCTACTCTCTATCCCAACAAGCAGGCTAAAGTCAGGCCCCTGACCTGAAACCCCAGCTGCAGCTCTCCCCCACACCCCACATCTTGCAGGTCTCTCCCTTCCCTCTGACCACAGACAGATGGATACGGTGACCTCCGGTGGTTATCAGATGAGCCCAGTCTAGTTTCAGGGAGCAGAAGAAACGGGACACTGGCTCCCCAGGTCCCTCACTGGTCTTTGCTGAAAGGAAGTTTGACAACTGACTGAGGGTACAGGGTTCTGGAGTGCTGGCTAGCTAGAGAACCCTGGGATTTTGCCTATCAATTGTCAGTAAGGACACTGCAGATGGTCCAGCTTAGACTTTGGTATTTGATACCAAACAAGTGACGTCTTTGCTTGATAAGAGCCCCCCCCCCCCACCAGACCGGAGCAGACCTTGGGAGCCCCCTACCCACGTCAGGGCCCACCTGGCAGCCCTGGCTCCATGGGCTTCTGGGTCTGGAACTCTTTGAATCTTAGTCTATCCTGGCCCCTTCCTCAGTGCTTGGGTTCAGGCCCAGAGGTCCTTCGTGTCCCCTACCTCCAGCCTGCCTTTAGACTCACTTGCCCTAAGGTCCTGGGGTTTCAGAATGCTGGCCAAACCCTGGACCTGATGCTCACTAAACTGTGGGCTTAGTGTCCTAGAGCTTGGTCTAGTCCTCGGAGCTCCTACCTGCATGTGTGGTGAGGGGGCACCAGCGGGGAGGAGGCCCAGCGGGAACAGCTGCAGGTCAAAGATCTGTCGGGTGCGCACATGACCTGCTGTGTGGAGCCCCATTAATGTTTACCCAGGAGCTGGGGCTCCCCAAAGGGAGACCCTGCCTGGCCCAAGGCCTTATTCAGACCTTTGTCATCCTAGGACTAGGAGTCCTGAGCCCCCAGCCCAACTCTCTTGGGATGGAACTTCTTCCAGAGACAAGCAACATCTGGCCAGGAGCAAAATAGAGCTAGAGGCTGCAGCCACCAGTAAGCATGCGATACATTTAATGGACATTCTACACCACCCGGCAGGATGCTGTCATTCCGGCTGGGGCTGCCTAGAAACCCCAGAGAAAGTTGCCCTTCTCCTTCCGTGTTGCAAACTCCGCAAATCTTATCATGGTCATCCCTGCACCTGAGAGAGACAAGAGAGAAGCCCTTTGCACCAAGTGGGTGTGGAAGATGGATTTCCTCAGTGGGGGAATGCACCCAAGCTCTGAGGTCAGCAGATTCAAATCTGAGTTTTAGGGTGGGGTCGGATCCAGAAGAGCTTTCTGCGGAGCACAGCAGGGGGTCCAGGACTTAACGCCTCTATCTGCATCTAAGGAAGTGAGCTCTACTGAGTATCTTTTCCCAGTTGAGCAAGTGCCTGTGAAATGTTCCTTCTTGTGGATCAGTCCTCTTCCAGCTTTTGTGATGAGGACTGGGCGCTCTCCTGGAGGCTATTTGCCTAGCGGCCCTGCAAGTTCAAGCACCCTTCTCTGCTCACTGCTCAGCCTTGTCCCCAGCTGTTTGAGGGACTTTGCCCAGAGAAGGAGTCTTCTCAATGTCTATTCAGCAAATTCTTTCCTCCAATCCTACACCCACTGCCCAGGAGGCTCCTCCCAGGGGCTCCTGAATACAGCTCCTTCCTACAAGGGTAGAGGCTTACAGCTTTGGCCTTGGTTTCAATCATCTGTAACCTCTAGCACCTACCGAAAGTTCTGTATTATCGTCACCCGTGGTAGACGGAAGCTGAGAGTCTTGAGATAGGATAATGAGCCGTGAGATCTCAGTCAAGACCCCTGTCAGAGCTAGCTCTCTATGGCACCCTTCCTTGGTACCTGTCAAAGAGGTATCATCGTGCTGCAGACCCTCTCAGACCCTCTGAGAACAGAGCCTGACTCATGGTAGGAGCTCAGTGGCCATTGTCAGATAGTCAGTAATAATGAGACGCCAGGGAGAGAGAAGGTAACTTGCCCTCCCTCCTGATTCATACCTCTGGATGTTTATAAAGAGGAAGTCCTGCTGTAATGCCATTCTCACATACAACCATGTATGACCCTGTCCTTCTGAGTCCTGGGTTTACGGAGGCATAGGCAGCAGGATGTTGGCTAGTCAAACAAAGGCAAGCTACTTTGGGGTATGGAAATCTAGACCAGTAGAATGGGAGGTCACCAGCCTACTGCGGAGTCTTATGGCACCATGGCCATTGACTCTGACCTTAGGCTATGGCCCAAAATGTTCCTGAGTGACAACACTACGTTTGTCACATAGCACTATAGGAAAGTCATCTTGCTAGCAGCTGTTCTGTTTGCACTGTGTATGATCAGTGGCTCCAAAGTAGGCAAGCTACTAAGCACAGTTTCTTCTGTAGGGGTGGGGGTGGCCAGAATTCAGACTTCGGGGTTCCCAGGGGGATACCAGCATAGTCTTCCCCAGCCCCGGCAACAGTGTCGAGGCTGAGGGAAATGGGGTTGGGGGCCCAGGGTGGGATAGAGTCCAGCTGGCTGCTGAGTGATAGTAGTGCTGACTTTTAGGGGGACAGAGGGCCTGGACTCTATTTTTGATGGTTCCCGTTCAGCTTTGACTGCCAAGAAGGCAGCCAGGTCCAAGTCCAACATGGTCACCCCTCCACGGGGCATAGGGGTGCTTTGCCGGCACTGTGGACAGGGGATCCAGTGTTGTTCATGGGCTGGGGTATCCAGCCGCCGCATGCACGCCTGGCAGAAGGTGTGGCCACAGTAGAGACGTCGAGGCAAGTGTACTGAGAGGTCGTAGGCAGAGTAGCAGATGATGCAGTCATTCCGTGAGGCTGTCAGGGCCGCCCCCTCCTCTAAGGTGTGGAGACCTTCAGGCTGCAGCATCCTGAGGACAGCATGAGGGACCAACGGAGCAACAGCACAAGCTACAATTCACCTCTACCCACCTATATGACAGTTGGACCCATGCTGGCCTCCAGAATGCCTCCCGGGAAGACAGAAGCCAAGGCCATGGGAAAGTAAGTGCCTACACACCTGGAGGGAAGGTGGGTGGTCTTGGGCTGTCTTAAAGTCTGGGCATGTCTCTTGTTTCTGTGACCATTGACTGAAATGGCACTCTATTCCACCATCGAGACCCCCTTGGTGGCCCCTCCTGCTTACTCCCACCCGCAGCCTTCCTGAACCATAGGCTTCTCTTACCTGCATCCGCTCCACCAGAAAGCTATTCCAAGCTAGAGAATTGTAGGAGGAGGGGGTGGGGACCCTGGACACCTCACGGCTCCCTCCTTGGGCTCGCATTACTATCTACATAGGCAAGGCAGCAGGAGGCAGGTGGTGGCAGCATCAAGCTAGAGTGGGCTCCTCTTTCAGCCACAAAGCACCTGCAATTGGATCTGATGCCCCACCCACTGGGCAGGAGATAGGGTGGGCCAGCCCCCTGCATAATGGGTGCTGCCAGACCACTTTGCCCTGTAACACCTAGACACCTGGCTTTGCCTTTCAGTGGCCTTGCTGTCCCCAGCATCTATATCCTCCCTGTTCTTGTACTCTTCTCTTAGGCTCAGTCTTCACCCCTCTTGTCTGATCCCCACACAGTATTATCTTCCCACTTTGGCCTGAGTGAAGTCTGCTCTTCAGCCTCAGGGAGCCTGCCCCCACCCACTAGCAGCTCCAGAGTAGGGTGCACATTCTTGATAAATCGTGGCACTTCTCAGCACCGTCTTCTTCTCTCCCTAGCCTGGGTCTACTCTGTGACGTCCCAGGCAGTAGCCAGCCCGTTGGCGCTGAGGTGGCACTTGAACACAGAGTATGAGGATCTCCCTCCCACACCCCATCATCCCCAAAGCACTCCCCCTGCTCATCAAAAGCACCTCCTCACTGACTGCCCATCAGACAGACCCCAACCCCAGCCTTTGCAATAGTCCAGGGAGGCAGTTCAGTGAAGTGGGCTCAGTGCTCCCCGTGATGGGACTGAAGACCTGCAGAACTAGGGAGAACCATTTGTGCTGTCAGGGACCCTAGCACTGCACAAGAGGTTGCCACGAGGAAGCCAAAGGGCAGGACAACCCTTCTTTACTCATTTTTACCCACTCCCTTGGCAGTCTGCCTTTAAGACTGGTCAAACAGGTTCTTGTACTGGCCTTTACTAGAACAGGGGACACAGAACTCAGAAAGGAGACTCAGGGCAATGACCTACCTGCCCATACCTGGAGACCTAGACACACTACACATCTAGCCTCCCTCTCACATGACCTGTCTCCGCATCAGGAGATGGCAACTTCAGGAGGACTTGTTTGTCTTGTGAGGCCAGCTCTTCTCCTCCATGTGGTGTGTGGATCTGCCCTGCCCTGGAAACACCGGGCTGCCAGGGTTGGCTTCCTCACACACTCCCATTCTGACATCCCATACAAGCCCCCAATAGACACCTTACACTGCTTGGACAGACACTGCTTGAATAGACAAGACGAGAGGACTCTCCTCCGCCCTTCCCTGCCTCAGCTTCAAGGCCTAGTATAGATCACTCAAAAGATGAATGCAACAGAGCTCTAGATTGTAGGACGCACATTTTCTGGGAAACTAGAAATGTGTCCTGGCTGAGGCTGGGAGGTGACTCACACTGGGCAGGGCTGGATTCTGGGTCCTGCTTCCTATGCTCCCACTCCCTGTAACACCAGCACCACCCACCCACAGTCCTCCAACCTGATCCTTCTCTAGACCCCAGCAGGGTCATGCATGTGTCCTGCCTTGTGACTCAATGTTAGCCTGTTTATTGTCTCAGCTTTAGTCTTAGGGAGTACAGAGAACTGGCCCAGGGCAGTGGACATCTTACCACCTACAAGCCCCTGGGCAGACTGAGACCTGCAAGGTCCCTAAATCATGGATGTCATGAGGCAGCCTCTGGATCAAGATCCCACAGAGCCTGGGAGCCTGCTGTGGAGATTGTATTTGTATTTTTTTCTTTTCTTTTTTTCGGAGCTGAGGATTGAACCCAGGGCCTTGCGCTTGCTAGGCAAGCGCTCTACCACTGAGCTAAATCTCCAACCCCTGTATTTGTATTTTTTATGGGCAAAAGTAGTTGTCCAGACTGGGACCCTCTCCCAAACAAGCCCCTGGTATAAAATCAGCCACGGACGGGCACAACACTCATCCTGCTTTATTGCCAAAGTCTTGCAGGACGTGAAGGGTGTCCCTGTTGCTGCCAACATGGCTAGTGGCTGGAACCCTATTCCAGAGGGCTCCAGCTGAACCTTCCTGGTGGATAGGGTCCCCTGTCCAGGGCAGGAAATGTCTGATTCCCATGACAGTCCTGATGTCCATCACCACTTTGGTATTGAGCAGAAACCTGGCCCCACAGCCCTGAAAGTTGGATAGTCAGGCTAGGAGACAACACAGCAACAGCTGTGACAACGGCAGAAGCGAGGACAGTGGCAGCAGGAGCAGCAAGGGCAGCAGCAGCAGTGGTGGGCAATGTCATCACCACGCCCTACAGGCGGCAGGCCAGCGTAAGTCAGTCCCGATGGACGTTGGCCACTGCTATAGGGATTGCAGGGTGACTGCCAGGTCTGCTGGCACTGCTCACCCTTGGCGCCCTTGATAGCTTTGGGCCCTGGGGCTTCCACAGTGTGTAAGAGGCCCACTGGCTCTGGGGCACAGGCTCCTGGAGGCAGAGGCTGGGTCTCAGAGGAGGACGATGAAGAGGGAACCTCCTCTGACTGCTGCCCCGAGTCAGAGCGCAGGTGAGCCCGAGGGATGCTGAGGTGGACATATGGATTCTTGACAACCATCTCATGGGGGTCCATGGTCCAGGCTGTAGGGGTGCGCAGAGAAACATATATGGACTCAAAGAAGAGAAAATGTTCTTGAGAGCCCATAGCCTAAGAAGACACCCATTTAAGAGGAGTCTGCCCTGTGGAAAGCCATCCCGTGGAGACATCAGAATGTGTGCAAGGTCTGTGTGTACTGGAGGCAGGCCCAAGTACCCAGTTACTACCCTCCACCAAGTATCCAAGAAATGCTCAGGATGCAGCTGGGAATGGGGATAAAAGGCTAGAAGGTACTGATGAGCTGGCCCAAGGGACAGCAGGGGCTGCCCAGGAGGAACTGGAAAGTACAGGTGGATATCTAGACAAGAACTCACCTGCGGCAGCAGCAGCAGTCTGTCTTCTTAGTCCAGCTCCAGGTCCCAGTGACTGTGAGTAGAGCTACCAGCAAGTGCCTTTTCCTTCCTAGAGAGGGGTGTGGCCTTGGGGTGGAGCTCAAAGATGGGGTTCCCAAGAGGCTTCAACAACTGGAGCACAGCAGCCAGTCACCCCTCATTCCCAGATGGGTGGAGGCCAAGGTTTGGGCTTTAAGGGGCATTTGCCAATCTGGGGTGACTCAGTCACAATTCATCTGAGCATGCCCTACCTCCTTGGGTCACGGCCCCAGAAAGGAAGTGGAGGCAGGCCTTCAGATTCTGGGGTCTTCAGATGTGCTGGGGTCACGCAGCCATCACTCACATCTCTTCTGCCACCATTCTGAGTTCCTCCTTGCCACCAACTGTCCATACTCAGTACAAACTGCGTTTGAGTGCACAAGACAATTAAAACCATTTGGAGGGCTGTCCATTTTAATAATAATAATAATAATAATAATAATAATAGTTTGGCACAACTTGGCAGATACACTTTACTTATAGTTGGTGACATGAGCTTCAGACACAAATGACATTTCCCACTCCTTTCTTAAACTTGCGGTTTCCCTGTGTTGGTGAGTTGGGGTAAAAGCTCCCCGAAGTTTTCTTTTACCAGCACCCATTCTTGGTCCTGGCATCCTTCTGCTTTTGCAGCTTCACCTCCTTGTCCACAGTGGTCACGAAGGACGAAGAAGGACGGTGGCGCTAGGGCTGAGACAACAGTGGGCTTCTCTGGGTCTACAACCAGTGAGACGGGCTCAGATTCCTGTCCAGAAAACACCAGGAAGGACACCAAGTAGGACAAGGCCTGCAAGCCAGCGTGACTGAGTAAGCCTGCGTAGAGCCAGTCAGGCAGGTCTAGACAAGAGTCCTAGCAACTTAGCAAGTAGAAGGAAATGGGTCTGGGGGAAACATGTTTAATAGGTGAAAACCAGCGCTCACTACATAAGCACATTTTAATCTTGCTCATCGCCCATCTAGACTCCGCCCCAAGGCGGGAGCATGCGTAAACCCGGCCGAGGTGCCCAGTGGAAATTTAATTCCCAGAAGCCTCCGCGCTCCAGGGTTTCCTAAAGACCCGGTTTGGACGGCTCCTTGGCTTGCACCACTCAGCTCAGAACAGTGTGGAATGAGGGAACCTTGATTCTCCTGTGGGGCGTGGCTTTGTTTTATGGGGCGGGACCCTAGGCAGAAGGTGGGGCGGTAGGTGGCCTTGCGCGCATGCTGAGTGGGTAGGTGAGCAGAGTCCTCCTAGGAAGGGTGGGCTCAATCCTTTCTCCGGCCACAGCTATCTTGAGTTGCCCAGCATCATGCCAAGTTCCCATGAAATGCCTCCCCACTACACCTTAGCACCTGACCCGTCCTCTAACCTTGTCTTGCTGAAGGAGCCCTGAAGTGGGCGTATGGGTCCACACAACTGTAAAGTCTGGCCCAGCTTTGACTCACAGGAACACTGTTCCATTCGTCGAATTATACAGAAATGGGCCGTAGCCTGAAGGAAATCCGGACTTTCCAGGGTCAGGCATAGGACTCTGTGTTGGTCACACGTGTGGTGGCCATGGGAGGGTAGAGAATGGCATTCTGAACATGTAAACACGGTCATCAGTGTGTCCTTAGTCTTTTCCTCACTGAGGGCTCCCCCCCTACCCCGAGGCAAAGGTGTAGCCCAGGTAGAAGAGGATCAGGCAGGAGGAGGAGGAGGATGAAAGGAATGGGGCCTCTGATGGGTGGGGTCAGTTTAGTACATAACTGTGGAACATAGAAGCACGTGCTGACCTGATGAGATCCAAGAAAGGGCTACCCCACCCTAGGCAGGTGAGTGTACACAGTGGGCCCTCCACCCTACACACGGACTGCCAGCCTACCCAGGTATTTCCAATTCTCCACCTCCAGTCCGTGAAGCTTCTGAGCCTCCTGTGACTGCCCCAGCTCCCTCTGTCCACTCTTCTGGTATCCACTTAACCCCTTGTCCCTTTTGCTGTCCTATCTCCCTCTTTGACGAATCCTTGTGCAGTGTGAATACGTCAGTGAATTGGAAAACTCCCGGCGTTCACACAGGGGGTGTGTCGGGGTTTGGAGTGAAAGGACCCTGCCCTTTCAAAGCAAGAAAGGTAGCTGAGACACAAGTGGAACGCTGGAACCCCTGCTCGGGCATTGTGAGGCTCAAAATGAGGAAGTAAAACGTGAAGGTTTCCTTTACAAAATTCGGCGGAGGGTTTGGCCCCTGGGGGGGTCGGCCAAGAGGGAAGGGAATTTGGCAGCACCGGGATTCTGACCAGCCGGTAGCTAGCTGGGAGGTCGACACTGGGAGCCGACGCCAGGCCAGGCGTGGATCGAGGGGCGGCTAGGAGACTGGCCCCGCCCCGTGGACCCCGCGCGGGTCCCCAGACGGGGGGTGGCGCTGCGGGCGCGGGCGGGCGCCGCGCGCACTGCGGTCCCCGCGCCTCCGCCGCAGAACGCGCCACGCTCCGCACGCACCTGCCGCCGCCGCCGTCGCCGCTGTCGCCGCCACCGCGCCGAGCCTTGCGTCCAGCACCAGCGCTCGCGCCCCTGGGTGCCGCCTGCGCCCGCCATCACCCGAGGTCTCCACTGGAGCCGCGGGAGCTATCGGAGCCACTAAAGCAGAAGAGCCAAGGTGTGAGCACCACATCCGGGCCTGCCTTTGAGACAACCTCTGCTGCGGCGGCGGCGCAGCCGGGGAACGCCAGGCTGGGGCAGGTGAGCGGGGGGGGGGGGGGGGGGGGGGACGGGGGCGGGGGGCGGGGGGGGGAGGGGCTGGGGCCAAACACATCCTTTCCTTTCCATTTTCATAGAGTCAGCCCTCCGGACAGTGAGTCCGGCCTCGGAGAGTATACTGGGGAGGGGGTTGCGTTCAGAGTTCCGTGGAGACTTGGATCCCACGGAAGAAGTCAGGGTCAGAGGTCGGGCGCCCTATCCTTTGTGCAGGATGAGGGCGAAGGCGAGAGTGAGGTGGGCCCCGTGCTGCCCTCACACTCTCTCTCACCCGCAGCTCGGGCCTGGTGCAGGCCTCTCCATTGCTGTTGCGGCGGAGCCTGCAGCCCAGGTCCTCCGGCAGCCAGGGATCAGGCTAGCTGCCTTCCCTGGGCGCCCTGTCCTGGAGCCATGGGGCCCACCTAGCCCCTGCCTGCCCAGATGTCCCGGCCCAGGGACTGCTGACCTCTGCTACAGGAGGAGGCCCCTCCACGCCCCCTTGCCAGCCTCAGCAGACAGAGACCCTGGGTGAGCCCCACAGCCCAAAACAGCCTCCCATACCCCCTTGTCCCCGCCTGCTTCCCCCTCCCCCTCCTCTTCCTCCTCCTCTTCGGACTGAACCAGATAAGCCATTGTGGCCACTGGGAGGGGGGCTGCCCTCCAAGCTGTCACCGGCTGCCCCTTGCAGTCCACGGAGTAACCGTGGCCCTCACCAGGCCTGGCAGGACCAGGATGCAGCCCCTTCTCTTCCCCCACGTCCCCACCCAACACCCCCACCTGTGCCAACGTCCAGTCTGACTGTAGAGAGCCGGATGCCAGCTGACCCTGGGCCTGAGGTGGGCAGTGGATGGCCGGGCCTCCTCATGTCCTGCCTGAAAGGCCCCCATGTCATCCTCAAAATGGAGGCCATGAAAATTGTCCACCCTGAAAAGTTCCCTGAGCTCCCAGCGGCCACCCCCTGCTTCCCACCTGCACCCAGGCCCACTCCCACTCTGGCACCCAAGCGTGCTTGGCCCTCAGACACAGAGATCATTGTCAACCAGGCATGTGGGGGGGACATGCCTACCTTGGAAGGAGCATCCCACACTCCACCCTTGCCAAGGCGGCCCCGCAAGGGCAGTTCTGAGTTGGGCTTCCCCCGGGTGGCACCGGTGGATGAGGTCATTGTAAATCAGTATGTGATTCGACCTGGCCCAACAGCCTCTGCACCTTCATCATCTGGGCCAGTGATAGCAGGTGAGCCCCTGGAATGCCCGACCTGTGGGCACACATACAACGTCACTCAACGGCGGCCCCGTGTGCTGTCTTGCCTGCACTCCGTGTGTGAGCAGTGCCTGCAGATTCTTTACGAGTCTTGCCCTAAGTACAAGTTCATCTCCTGTCCCACCTGCCACCGTGAGACTGTGCTCTTCACTGACTATGGCCTGGCTGCACTGGCTGTCAACACATCCATCCTGAGCCGCTTGCCACCTGAAGCCCTGACTGCCCCATCCGGTGGCCAGTGGGGGGGTGAATCTGAAGGCAGCTGCTACCAGACCTTCCGGCAGTACTGTGGGGCTGCATGCACCTGCCATGTGCGGAACCCGCTATCTGCTTGTTCCATCATGTAGTGTCCACCTGCCCACTACTGCCTGCAGGCCCTTGCTCGCCGCTTCTTCGGGGAACTGGCTTTGTCCTGTTGCCCGCTGACCCTCTCTTGCCCACTGTGGTTTCTGGCCCTACCCTGCGTGGCATTGTCGCTGCAGCCAACTTTGCCATTAAAACTCTTTGCCAAAGTTTGCACTTGTTCACTGATTGAAGCTAACTTCTGTGGGCTGTGCCCACGCCTAGGCCCAGGGTAGGTCCAAACATGGTCTAACCATGGCTAGAGGGCGACCCAGCGCCATTCGAGGTTAGCCCTAGAGGGCGACCCAGCTCCATTCAAGGCTAGCCCGCTCTGCTTGTTGAAGGCCAAGCCTGGCCAAGTGTGTTGCTCAGGTCTGGGAGTAGCTGTGAACACAATGGTGCAGAGGACTACTAGTGTACAGCACGTGGGGATTTGGCCCAGCTAGGCAGACAGAACTTTGAGCTGTGTGTGGTAACGCTCACTGGGAGTCCCAACACTCTGGAAGGCAGAACTGTGAAGTCAACATGGGTTGCACAGAAAGAGCCTGTCCCCCCAGAAAAAGTACCTTTTTTCTGGCCAAGGATGTATGGAAATGACCTTTGGACAGCATATGTAGAAGCTTACAGCTGGCTAAGATCAAGGACCCAGCAGTCTTAAATGGCACCGGTCTGCCTATGACTGGAACTGGTACCACTCAAGGGTTGTGAGGAGTGCCAGGCTGGCAGAGATGGAGTAATAATGAGATGGATGTGGTAATGATAGCATAGTAACGACTATTTACTGAGAGCCTTTCTTATACTTGCTATACAGCACTCATTCTGACATGTCACATCCTACATCGTGTCACCAGTGAGCCATGAAGTGAGCTGACATTTGTCTGCATCTCCCAAGTGAGGCCTCCTGGTCCAGTGACATGAACTGAAGAGTCAGTTAGGAAGAGGGCTGGACCTTGGGCATTTGGAGGATTCAGGGTCTGGATGGGCCCTTGGCCCTTCCAATACAAAGGCAATATTGATCCCAGCTGCTCTGGGTTATCTTCTCTGGTGAGATTATCTTAGTTCAGGCCGGGAGCTTTTGAAGGCTAGTTTGTGCAGTGCAGGCCTCTCCTGGTAGCTACTGTGGCTGCTGCTGTTGCTTTTAGGGACACATAAAAGCTTCTGTCTGGAGAAATGAGAGTCTCTGCAGCCCTTGCCTTCTATAAACAGATCTCAGTATAATCAGAAGCACACATTTGTGTCCACCCTCACTGGTTGCACCATGAGCTAGCGGTATAGCCCAGCTTCTGCCTGAGACCAGTGAGATGCCTGCCCATGGCAAGCACACAGGGTTCTTTTCACAGCTCTTCCTGCCAGGCCAGGCTACTTCAGAGGCCGTCCTCGTGTCCTTGGCTTTAGCCAGTATCTAGGCTGCAAGGGTGTGTAAGCACTCTGGCTGGCTCAGGCTCTTAGGTATATCTGGTCTTGGTGATAAGAAGTCTTTGCTGATTACCAGAATCTGAGCATGGACTTCAATGCTTGGCCAGCATCTGGGCTCTGCTTAGTGGCTGGAACGGTCTAGCAGCATGAGGAGCACCCCTAGGAACATGAGTGGCATGAAGATGACTACCAGCCCTAGCAGTTCAAGTGCCAGCAGGCTCAGCAGTGACAATCGGTGGGCACAGGGGCCACGTTCCCGCAGTGCCCACAACCAGGTACCAAGGCTGGGAGGGCAGGGCAGGAAGGGGAGACAGCTCCGTCCTCCCACAGGCCCTGCCAGGAATCGCAGCCGGTAGCGCTGCTCTAAGGTCCCCCAGGGCCAAGGGCCAGGATGCAGGGCTGTGATGGATGCAGTGGGCATTGGGCACTGGGGTCCATCAGCTTGAAGCAGTTCTTCCTGCAGCTGACAGATCTCCCACTCCAGCATGGGCGTCTTCTGACGACATAGTGGACATCGCACACGGCCCAGGTCAGTTCTGGGGTTCATGCCTAACAGCTGGTGCAGGCAGCCCACACACAGGCTGTGACCACAGTTCAGCAGGGTCAGGTGGTGCTCACTAGGCCCATAAGGCTCAGCACAGATGGGACATTCCTCTTCCTCAACCTGGCCCTCACCTTCCTCCTGCCCCTCCACAAGTGACAAGGCCCAGGCACCAGACGGGTTTCTAGTCTCCAGTTCAGGTTCACTGTCTGGAGTTCTGGCACCCTGGGGAACACTGAGATCATCCTCTTCATCTACTGGTGGCTGGCACAGTGGGTCCAAGAGCTCAGGACCCAGAGAAACACAGGGTGAGCTAGCAGACACAGAGGGGGTGTCATCAGGCCCCAGGACAGAGTCACCAGAACAGAAGTCAGGATGTGTAGAGTGTGACTCCAGGGTGACAGCAGGGATTGTCGCAGGTCTGAAGGCTAGTGTGGCCCTCAGGAGCCAGGCAGAGCTTGGCCTCCACCCATTCACTAGAGCACTAACCTCTAGAGACACCTTCGGCTTGCCGACCTCACTGGAAGTAAACTTCACTTGAGTCCCCGAAGCATGTCAACTCCTGGTATCTCAGGCCTAAGAGTAGTGTTGGCTAGGTCTGGTCTCTGTTCCCAAAGTTGACGGACAAAACAGAGGTTCCTTAGCTCCCAGCTGCCCTTGGACCTGTCTGACTCCCCCAACAGGGTTTCTCTTTCCAAGGTTAGAGGCCCTGCCCATGGGCGGACCAACACAGACCACACCCCTCCACCTGATCGTTCTCAGTTCTTTGGAAAGAATACTGTGTTCTGGCTCCTAGCTGGGACCTCCCAATAGCTCTCTAGGCCCTCTCTGGCCGTCATACCGAGAAGGGTATGAGCTTGGCTGAGTTGTGTGGCCATCAGAGGAGTAGCTTGGCCAAGCTGTCAGTTTAAGGACAGAGTCAAGACCACGTTCCAAGCACAAAAGGGACAGACACCAAGAGGCACACAGATATCCCAGTGTGGTGTGATTCAGGCCTTGGTATCGGACAAGGAGGTACACATACACAGCCTGTGCTCATGCCCTAGATCTTTGCCCACCACTAGCAGATGCAGATAATGCATGTCCCACCTACCACCCTCAAATCTAGAAGCAAAAAATGGAAGTGAGTGGCTACCCAGGCAGTTTACTCATGTTTACAGACCTGAAGACAGACGACTTTGCCCATTCTCAATGCTCAGGAGACTTGGCCCCTGGTGGCTTTTCAACTGAGCCTGAGTTGCACAGGTAACGGGAATGGCACGGTCAGAGGGGCAGTGCAGCCCACTCCCAGCTCTACACCCCTTGGAGGGCTTAGCAGGCCCTTGGAGGTATGGACTAGGGTGCAGATTTGGGGCAGAATGAAGGGGACTGAGAGAAAACCAGGAGTGCAGGCTGCACTGGGGCTATGTATGGGACACTGGGTTCCACTGAGTTTGGCTGTATGCAGGGACTGTCTTCCTGGTCAGATGGACCAAAAAAGTTCAACTGTGAGTCTAACCAGTGTTCTGGGATTAGAGGGCGAAAGGTAACAATGGGCCCTCTAGACTCCAGCAGGCTCCCCTGTGTAGCTGTCAGTGTGTGTGTGAGCTTCAAGTGGCTCCTCAGGCCCAGGTCTCAGTCTGGAAGCGCAGTGTCTGCTGGAGCCTGGCAAGGTAGGCAGCTGCATCTGTGGTGGAGAGTCGTCCTTCTTCTTGAAAAATGGCTGTGAGGGCTTCCGAAACATCCGTAGGCATATACTTGGCATTGCTGGGGGGCAAGCCTCAGAAAACTCAGTGACCCTGAAACCCCAATCCCCACTACCCCCTCCCCCGAAGGCTGGTCCACTCCCCTACATTCCCAAGTTGGCTCACCCTGCTAAGTAGAAGTAGGCACCTTGGCCATCCAGCAGCTCCCAGACAAGTGGCCCCAGCTCTCGGAGCCGGTGCTGCACATACACCTTCTGTGCCTGCAGGTAGGTGTCAGAGGCTAAGTCTCAGCCATCCCAACTCCTGCCCCATCTAACGAACATACTCACCTGCTCCCGGGAGAAGGCTGTAACCAGGGTCAGGCAGCCCCTCTGCTCTAGCTCCTGCCACTCAGTCTGCCAGTAGAAGTCCTGATCCCGCTGGCGGCAGCCGAAGAATAAGACGTTTCCTGGGAAACATGGGGCCCCCGTCTAGATGCAGGAATTCGGCTAGACCAGTCTCAGTGGTCACACTGCTCTGGAACTCCTGTACTCACCCATTTGCCCATGGGCCACTCGTTCTTGAATGGCTGCTCGGAAGGGGGCCACACCAGTTCCAGGCCCCACCATGATAATGGGTGTGCCTGGTGTTTTTGGGAACACTAGGCTCCCAGGCCGAACCCACAGAGGCACCCGGACAGGTCCGGCTACAGAAGGGAGACAGCATGTAGGAGGTCAAAAGACAATGGTGAGGTGCTCACTGGGGCTTGAGCGCCTGTGGTAGAAGGAACAGGAAAAGCAGGAGCTTGAGGCCATACTCTCTCCCAACCTTAGAACTATGGATTACCTTGCCCAGGAGTCAGGGATGCTAGCCAGGAGGAGCAGAGGCCACGGCGGGGCTCCTTCAGGCGAGTCTGGTACTTTACCACAGCCACAAGGATCTGTAGCCTCCTGGGGTGAGCCTATGGACACAGTGATGGCTGTAACTTGCTAAAGCACTCCTGCCTGCTACCAACCCCAGGAGGGACAAATGCCCTACACAGTCTCAGCTTTCCCAGCCAGCCTTCAGTCCTACTCAGAGTCCTCACCAGTAGGGATGAAGCAATGGAGAAGGCCCGGGGACGGATCCGAGGGATCAAGTCCAAAAGGTAGTCTGGAGGAATGGCACCCGCCGTGTGTGGGAAGTCACACAGCACCTGGATAAAGGGAGTCTTACTGTGGTGGTGGTGTGCATACTAGAGCTCAGGGGCCCATATCCACCTGTCTGTCCATAAGCCCACCTCCAAGATGGTTCTGCGGGGCCGATTACAGTACTCCCAGAGCTCTTCCTGTCCTCTGGCGGAGCTGAATTCCAGCAGCTTCTCCCGCTCCAGTGCATGTGGGGAGAGACAAGCCAAGAGCTCAAAGAAGGAACGGCGGGGCACGCTGGCAATGTCCAAGTACTGTGACACAAGGTGCCACACAGTGCAGTGCTGAGGCAGCCCTGGTGGGTAAGGGACACCTGCAGGAATGGCATGGAGGCTTGGGTTATTAGGTGGCACCTTGGACCTCAGAGCTGGTGCATCTCCCATACTCACCTGGTTCCCGTGGCTTAAGTGTGAAAAACTGATTGGGGTCCAGGCACAACAGTTGGCAGAACTGCTTGGTGTGGGCCTCCGAGTTAGAGGGCAGAATTAAGACAACATCGCCAGCAGCAAAACTGTATGAAAAAGTCACCAGAAATGTGGGGCTGCTGTGGAAAGGACAGACGAGCTGGGGAATGGAGGGATGTGTACTGTGGGGGAAGATGAAGGGACTAAGGAGACAGAGGCGGGTGGGCTGGAGGTCCAGCTCTCTGAGCTGCCTGGCCTACAGCTTTGGTGTACCTTTCTGAAGCCCTACCTACTGCCTAGCTTCTCCCTGACCACATCAGCTTCCGACAGCCACATGAGCAGCCTGCCTGACTGCTGAGGGCTTTGGCTCCTTACCTGATATTCGACTCTGTAATGTCAAACTCCATCAGCCGAACGTCCTGGAAGTGTTGGGGGCCAGTGACCCTCTGGTTGGTGACCACAGGAGCCAGAAAGGGCTGTAACTCTGAGGGGGGTGTCTGAGGGGCTGAACTGGCGAGGTTCAGCTCCTCAGCCCCTATGCTGGGGACCTCCTGAAGAAACTGGAAGATGAACTTGGAGGGCAAGCTGTGGAAAGTGGAACTATCAGTTGGGTGGGCTGGGGGGATAAAATAGCTTGAAGTCCCTTGATATTCATATACCCAAGGTTCAGACTCACGGGACTCCATGAGGGATCTCAGGAATGTCGAGGGGTACAGGGTACATAGTCATTATCTTCTCCCAAAGGTCTCCTACCCAGGGGTCAATGGCAGCATCGGGCCTAGGAAAGAGTACAGACATTGGCCTCTGTGGGCCCGTGCCAAGATGGGGTGCACAGAGGGATGCTGCCATCAACACTTACCCTAACTCATGCTGGTCGTCACCCAGACACGGAGGCACGAGGGCATTGCCTCCTAGCTGCAGCAGCCTGCGATGGAGCTTCTTGGCCACAAAGTTGAACCTGTGGGTGGAGACAGCAAGACAGGCCCAGAGTGTAAGGAGCAGTAGTGTAGCCAACCTCTTGAGCAGAGTAAAGGAGTATAGGACCTCCCTCAAGAGTCACTTCCTCAGTGGTGCACACTGGCAGCATTCTAGAAGGGGGCAGGGCTTCAGCATGCAGGGGATGAGACCAGAGCAACAGCCATAACCACAAATGGTGGGTCCCTTGATCTCAACAGGCTGCCATGTGGAGGGGTCATTTTATTAACCCACAGCTCTTAAGAGATCAAGACTGGATTCCCTGACCAGGGCTCCACAGTTACTATTGGGGATGAGGTGGGTGTGGGATGTGTTTCTGTAAGAGCTTCCCCTTTGGTCTGTAGAAGACTCGCTGGTCCTTGCATCAGCTTGTCCATTTGGGAACCACATCAATAGTTGGACTCCATCCTACCTTTTCTGTGTATTTACACAGTGTCAATGAGCAGACCCTCTAGCAGAGCAAAGCTGCACTGCCTTCCTATTTTCTGTTCTTCTTGGTTTAGTAAGATATAGTCCCACCTAGAGTTTGTGGCAACCCTCCCATATTAGCTTTCTCAGTGATGGGATTTTAAGTGAGTGACCTATCATACTCAGCTTCCGGTGTCTGTTGTTTTTGTTTTTTAAATTACTTTATGAATTAATTTTATATGAATATACTGTAGCTGTCTTCAGACACACCAGAGGAGGGCATCAGATCTCATTACAGATGGTTGTGAGCCACCATGTGGTTGCTAGGAATTGAACTCAGGACTTTAGAAGAGCAGTCAGTGCTCTTTTTTTTTTTTTTTTTTTTTGGTTCTTTTTTTTCAGAGCTGGGGACCGAACCCAGGGCCTTGCGCTTCCTAGGTAAGCGCTCTACCACTGAGCTAAATCCCCAGCCCGCAGTCAGTGCTCTTAACTGGCTCTGGGCCATCTCTCCAGCGCCATTTTCTGTTCTTTTTATCTAAAGCAATCAAGAACCCTGCTGTGCACACAACTTTTTAGGAGGCTGGAGTGGCCTTCAGTGCTGGATGACACTGGGCCTGTGGAAAACAGGAAACTAGACAGCTACTTGCACCTTTGAGTGGAAATCCCTCATTATCACCCCAGGAAATGAGGAAAGCTAACAGCACTGCTTGTTTAGGGACATAACTATCCACAAACCTTGACAGCGAGAACCCAGGATCCTGCCTAACAAGCTACCTGAAGGCAAGCTGTCCACCTTAGGGCTCTTTTCAAGTTATCAATACTTCAAACTATGTTTGGGGCACAGTGAGGAACAGGGACAGACTGGGTAATGTAGTGCTGGCTGGTCTGAGCCTTACCATGCCCTGAATTCCATGGTGATACTCTGTCACCCTGTCCCTTCCCCAATAGTGGCCTCCTCTGTGCCAAGTCCTTACAGAGATTAGTGTGCCCACTAGGGAGTATCTGTGGATAAGGTGGATGAGCTAACACAGTGCAAGGCCTGGCTGCCTACTCACTTGGCATATGAGGAATCCCCGAGGCCTAGGACAGCAAAATCCATTTGACAGAGGGAGGTGGATGGCAGGCTCTTCCGGAATATGAACCTCCAGAAGTTCTGTAGCCACAGGAAACTGTGTTAGGACCACAGCTCAGGCCAGTTTTCTGTCTGAGGTCCCAGAAGGGAGAGGATGGTATGGAAGGAAGACCATTAGAGCCCAGAACTGTACACTGGCCAATCTGGCCATCTCTCCTTCACATGGTACAAAAACTACAGACAGAAACTCTACACACGCAGAAAACTTATCCTCACTGTATAATATTTCTCATACATGGCGACCTGTAGCTCAATGCCCCATCTAATTGCTAGGGCAGCCTGACACCCTCTTGCCATATACACAATGAAGTATTCTTCTTCTGGTCTGGCGTGAACTTGCTCACCACTCTCCAGCTGCTTCTCTACGGCTGTAGTGGTGGACCAGCCAGTCACTGCACAAGGGCTGGGCCACATGTTCTCACTCAAGTCTTCTGGGCAAAAAAGGAAGATGGGCTGTGCTCCAACTCTCTGAAGGTGTCAACTCACTAACTCATGCCCTTGAACTCTGGTTTACACTGACCTTTCCAGTTTGCTGACTATAGCTTGTTGCCCTCTGGCCTGTTAGCCATCCTTGATGGGTGCCCCTTGCAAGCATGTGGTCACTGTCTCAGGTTGCAGTTTTGCCCTTCCATTATGTGGCATTGTTTATTTGCTTGTAGACAGGGTTTCTCTGTGTAGCCCTGGCTGCACTGGGACCCTCTCTCTGTAGACCATGCTGGCCTTGAACTCAACAGATCCACCTGCCTCTGGAGTGATGAGATTAAAGGCTGTGCCACCACCACCCAGCTGTGTGACACCGTTACTGTCCTTATTAATTGCCTGCCTAGTCCTACCTCATTCTGTCACTTCTCATGTCATCTTTAAGCTCTGGTGACAGTTTTCCTCCATGGTCCAATTTCTGTGTTACACTTGGGAGAACTGCTCAGCAATATCTTCCAATACTCTGCAGGTTTTTTCCTGCTTCCCTACCTGTCTGTCCTACTTTGGTCCTGGTCTCAGCCCAGGAATGCTGCATCCATACTGAATTCTGGGTTCTGTTTGTCTCTCCCTTTCACAAGAGTCTTCACTCCAGTAGACATACTCATTCATTCACTGATTCATTCTCTCTCTGTGACCTATTTGTACTTTAGAAGCTCCTGGAAAAGCTGATGGAAAGCTCTAGGACATGCCTGTCAGTCAATTTCACCAGAAATGGATAAGAGGAGACCCAGTTACTAGATTTTTCCCCTATAATTCCAATGTGTTTCTAAAAAGGATTAGGACAAAGATGACAAGGCCAAGGCCTTCCTGTCCTGCAGAGATGAGGGACCATACTCCCAAGTGTGTTTTGGGATGCTGGGCCTGTAGCCTCTTCAAAGGGCTTCAGCTCCTGTTGTGATTGAGACAGTAACTACTGACTCCTGCTCCTATGTGGGCTATCCACAGACCAGCAAGCCTCAAACCTGAGGCAAGTCACCATTCCCTCACCTCTTTGTCCCTTTCTCATTTTTATTTTATTTTGAGACAGGATTTTCACTCTATAGCCCTGGCTGTCCTGGACCTCACTCTGTAAACGAGGCCAGCCTCAAACTCACAGAGGTCCACCTGCCTCTGACTCCAAGTTTCCTATCACTGCCGGACAAGTTGTTTATGTTTGAGTCATGTTTTTGGTTGACATTAGTTTGAGGCTGGCCCCAAACTCTTGGTCCTTCAGGTTTAGCCTCTGGAGTGCTGAGATTACAGATGTATATTACCATACCTGGCTGATACAGTTTCTTAATATGTAGGTGAGGGCAACCTTGAACTCTCCTGATTCTACTTCATCTTCTCTAGTTCTGAAGATCACAGTGTCTGCCTCTCATAGACGACTACTCTCCTTAGCAGTCACTACTGATCCTAGGGACGCCTTTCAAGCCTTCCACCCTGTCATTGACCTTGTGAAGGGAAACTGTCTGACACTGTCCTTGCTAGATGGCAAGCCTGAAGGATAGGGGCTTTTTTTCAGTTTTATTTTGGGTGCTTCAACAGTGACACTTCCTAGGACCTTCCTAGTACTACACAGCTAACTGCAGTTCCTCTAGATATCTCCTGGCACCGGCCCAACGTGGTCCTCTCATTTCACAGGTGGAATTACTATGTATCCTGTTTCTTGTGTTGTGATTCTGTCCTTCATCTTCTAGATCCCTCTGATACACATCCTGTTGGCTCTACCCTTTTGGCTTCTCTGGAATGTGCCTGGTTTATCCAGCCTTAGGCCACCACCCACCTCAAAGCACAGGGGCACTTCCTGCTTATGGTGATGCATTCCCTAGTGTTATTCTTGTTACCTTCAGACAGGTGGTGGTCTTGCTATACTGACAGCATCACTGTGTCACTTCCATAGTTCCTATAGATTCCGTCTTAAGCCCACATGTTTCACTGTAGCTCATGGCTGAGGAATCCTCAACTTTCTGCCCTTCACACAGGTTGCTTCTCACCACCTTATGCCCCTACTTTTACTAATTTATTTTAGAGACAGTGTCTCCCTACCGTAGCCCTGGCTAGCTCCATCTGCTCCTGCCTCCCGGGAGCTAGAATTATAGGTGTGCTCCTTCCCTCCAAAAAGTTGTGTCCGATTTCAGGACCCCCTTCACTTCCTGAACATCTGGCATTTTCCCCAACACAAGGTATTTCCTGGTAATTGACCATTAAATCTGTTGTTTTGGCCACTGATCTCCATAAAGGAAAAATGTGGCTGCTATGTTTCAGATGGTGCCAGGAATATATGTGCTTGAAAAAAGGAGAGAATTAAAGAAAGTTCTCTGAATGTTACAAAGCTTGAACTTCACATGACTCAGACCAGACTCATGTCAATCTGGGAAACAAAATGGTCAAGGCTAATGAATGGCTACTAAGAGCTATTTCTCTCCTCGGATCTACACAAAGAATATCTCTCCAAGGCACCTCTCATACTCAACATGTTTTGAAGGGAAGGTATTTCTGTGCACACTGGGACTCTTACACGGCAAAGAAAACTGGTCGAGGGTACACATCAGGCCAGCCTTACCTTCATGTTGTCAGGAGGGTCTCCTTGGCCTGTAGTCGCACAAACAAATATCACCAGGGGCTCCCTAATGAGATTCGCCTCAAGGACAAGACACAGGTAGGTGTAAGGTCTCTGGCGGCCCTGATCAGTGCCCTCCCTGAACCGCATCCCACCACCTTCACCTAGGGTAACAGAGTAAAAGTGTTTGGACAATTATTCCCAGTGGCTATCGGGGTTTCTCTTTCTCGGGCCTCAGCCTCGTGCCTCCCTTTTCCCTAAATTCGCTTGGGCCCAAAGGGCCGCATTCAAACGTCCTCCGTCCGAGGACGGGAAGTCCGGTGGAAGGTCTCCGCCGTAGCGCCCGAGCCTCACCACGGAGTAAGAGTCCAAAGCTTGCACGCGGCAACCTAGCCGCCGGCGCCGGGCCTCGCGGCCCAGCCTCTCCGCCTCGTCCTGAGCTGTGCCAGTCTGGCTACCGAAAAGCACCAGAAGCTGTGGAACCTGCATCCCGCACACGCCGGACAGACCGCGCAGCCCGACCAGAACCTTACACCCACTAACTTCCCCCTTCCGCTGTCAACAGGAAATGACGCGTTTCAGTTGCGCCAGCGGGGAGGGGCCGGGAATAGCATCTGGACGTCATAGGCTTCTACTAGCATCACCTTCCAGGACCCGGGTTGGGGTCCTGAGGGCCGCGGAGTCCCTGGGCCGGCGTCCAGGCCGGGTTGGGCTGCTTGCTGCTTCGTGTGTGCAGCGGCGGCAGCAGGGAGTCGCCAGGTCTGCGGTCAGAGACGTCCCGGTGCCGGGCACTGGCGGCCGGTATTAAACAGGCGCTATGTTATTCTCGCTGCGGGAACTGGTGCAGTGGCTGGGCTTCGCCACCTTTGAGATATTCGTGCACTTGCTGGCCCTGTTGGTGTTCTCCGTGTTGTTGGCACTGCGAGTGGATGGCCTGGCTCCGGGCCTCTCCTGGTGGAACGTCTTTGTGCCTTTTTTCGCTGCCGACGGGCTCAGTACCTACTTCACCACCATCGTTTCCGTTCGTCTCTTCCAAGATGGGGAGAAGCGACTGGCTGTACTGCGCCTCTTCTGGGTTCTCACCGTCCTAAGCCTCAAGTTTGTCTTTGAGATGCTGCTGTGCCAGAAGCTAGTGGAGCAGACTCGGGAACTCTGGTTCGGCCTGATTACCTCTCCGGTCTTCATTCTCCTGCAGCTTCTCATGATCCGGGCTTGTCGGGTCAACTAGCCTCCTGCAGAGGCTGTTAATGGAGCACTGTGCAGCTGGAGTTCTGGACATCCCAGTCCAGACCCTGGTGCCACACTGGTGGAGCTTTGGTCAGAAATCAGTGTCTGCTTGTGCCCAGTTTACTATCCAGTATTCTTTATATCTAAGATGGTTTCCTCGAGCAAAACTTAAAAGTGAAGCCTCGTTTATTAAAACTTATTTCCAGTTATTCATGTGCTGAATTGCTAGTCAATACTGAACTTTTCCAACATTTGGAGACTGCATTTAAGTAAAATGTCCTGATAGGCTCTGAATATTTCCTATGGTGATGTACCCCTTTATAAATCAGCTTGTTCATTCAGCTGCACTGACCTTAGAGTGTACTCCTTCCAGGCCAGACTTACTTATTCGATTGATAACGTCTGGCAAGTACTAGCCTTTTGTTCATTCCACCTCACATAGAGCAGACTGTTGAAAAAGAGCATGAATACCCTATGTGGGTAACTGCCATCTGGGAAAAAAAAATACTGGTCTCAAGACTTCTCAAGATTTCCTGGCCCAACAGATTGCAGTTTCCCCGACTTTCCCACCCCCTTGTGGCAGGTGTCATTAGTACACTTGAGACAAACAGACCTAGAAAAGGAAGCATAGACATTCGGAACAGGTGCTCACTTGCTCATGGAAGTAGAGACATGATACATAGGAGCTTGGGAACAGCTGGAGTTTATCAGCTTAAGGTCATGTCAAGGTTTATGTCAGTCATGTGTCAGTGTTTGCTGGTGGAAAAAAATGTTTCCTGAAAGTAACAATAGGCATTAGGTGAATGTTCAGCTGTTCCTCGCTTAACATTGTGGACAGGAGTTACAGGGTTGGGGATATTAGTGCACAATGGTAGAGCACCTTGGGTGTTAGAGTATTTTTGGAAAATCCCCGTTTCTTGTTGTAGGCGATGGGTAACTTGCACTACTAGCTACCCCAGCTAAAAACAATGGGCTGGACTTTGTAGAGTATGTGACACCAGAACCCTGATTTATTAGTGTGTAGCCATTGGTGAGCTCTGATGGCAGTGCTGCAGGATTGGGATGACAAATGATCATCTGGTATTGTGCAGCAAAGACTTGCCTCAAACTTGCTTTGTAATCAGTGATGACCTTTAACTTCCTGTTTTATGTGATTCTGGAATTCTGCTGCTGAAACAGGAACTCACTATGTAACCTTGACTGAACTAGAACTCACTCTGTAGAACAGGCCTCTAATTCATAGAGGCCGGCCTTTGCCTCCCAAGACTTAGGATTAAAGGCAGGCAACACCACATCTAGCTTAGGCAAGGATCCTGCCAACTGACTGCATTATGGTTTTTACATTTAAAAATAATTTCTGTGTGTGTGTGTGTGTGTGTGTGAATGCAGGTGTATGCATATCATACCACTTACGCAAATTATTTCTGTCAGCCTTGTGATATCAGGGAGCAAAATCAGGCAGCCTGGGCGGCTTGCAAGCGCCTCCACCCACTGGGCCATCTCGCAAACTCTAAATTTTACATTTTTAAAGGATTTGAAACAGGATGCCACACTGTTTCCTGGTGTAAAACAAAAAAGAAAAGGGACATTTGGATATAACTTTGTTGATTGATTGACTGTTTACCTGTAATCTTATTTTGAGAGGGGGTGGAGACAGGAGGATCAAAACTACATTGTCGGGGTTGGGGATTTAGCTCAGTGGTAGAGCACTTGCCTAGCAAGTGCAAAGCCCTGGGTTCGGTCCCCAGCTCTGAAAAAAAGGAAAAAAAAAAAACCTACATTGTCATCATTGGCAGCATAGCTGGAAGCCAGTCTGGGCTATGAGAGAGAGGGAAATCAGGAGAGGGTAACAGGGAAACAGGAGAAAGTCTAAAGGAACATCAACAAAAGTTAATAGTTGACAGATCAAACGTGACCTGCAGAATACAGGGTTCCTCAGTATGCTTAGCAATTTGAGTGGCATCATTCTTCTGTTTTGTTTTTTGAGACAGGGTTTCTCTGTGTGACAACAGCCCTGCCTATCCTGGAACTCCTTTGTAGACCAGGCTGGCCTTGAAATTACAGAGGTCTGCCTGTCTCTGCCTCAGTCTCCTGACTCTCCTGGGATTAAAGGCATGCACCACCACCACCAGCTGACTAGGTCATTCTTTTACAAGAGAAAAAAGGAAAGAAAAAAAAAAAAAAAATCTGTGTGGCTGTGGAGCACAGGTGCAATGTCCATGGAGGCCATAAGATGGCACTGTATCTCCAGGAGCAAGTTACAGCCATCCAGGTGCTAGGATCTAAATCCAGGTCTTCCCTCTACAGAGCAGCAGATGTTAACACCTCACCAGTCCCTGGCCATTTATTTTGGACGAAGAAGAGACTGTCCTGAGGATGTCAGAAGGTTGGTAGTGTGTCTGGTCTGTAGCAGCCTTCATTTGTAACAACCAGTAGTTCATTCTGACATTGCCATGTTTCTGTTGAGAATCACTAGAAAATAACTTCGTGTGCTCCTTTGCAGAACAAGTGTGCTGGTCTGTGCTCCAGCACAGCAGGTTATGCCTCCTCTGTTGGGGACAAATCGTCAGGCATGTCACTCACTGAGGACATCAGTCAAGGGGTGACTTGTAAGGTTTGCCCCCAGCTAGGAAAAAATGTTTCTAATCTAGGATTGGGCTGATTTTTTTTCTCAAAGCAAGATACGAGGTGAGCTTTGGAGTGGTTTTCCTTGTAACATTTCTTAGATTTTGTTTTGTGTGTTCCTGTTTTATTTTGGTAATTTAGAATTTGAGTATAAAAGGCATGAGTACTAGAAGTTCTCTTTGAAGAACTTCTCTTTGAAGAAGTTCTCTTTGAAGCTGAGACTGTGGCTCAGTAGTAGAGAGTTCACCCAGCATGCAGAAGGCTCTGGACCCAATCTCCGACACTACAGGGTAAGTTAGCAATGTGGGTTTTTTTTTTAAGATTTATTTATTTTATTTTTTGGTTGTGAGCCTAGCCTTTAACAGCTGAGCCATCTCGCCAGCCCTTATTTTTTAAGATTTATTTATTTATTATATATGAGTACATTGTAGCTGTCCTCAGACACACACATCAGATCTCATTACAGATGGTTGTGAGCCACCATGTGGTTGCTGGGATTTGAACTCAGAACCTCTGGAAGAGCAGTCAGTGCTCTTAAACTCTGAGCTGTCTCTCCAACCCTGAAATTCATTTATAATCTCCAGTTTATATTGATGGAGTGGACCAGCAGGCAACTTAAAGATAAAGGAAGGTGGTGTGAGCTGTAGATTTGCCATTCAACCCAGAAGCCTAAGGCACCTACCCCTAGTTTGAGTCTGTTTTTGCAAAGGCCCACATTCCATGAGGCAGAGTCCCTGGAAGGCAAGAGGCACGGCGGGCAGCGGTGCCAGGCCTCAGCTGGCTGTGGACTGTAAGGCAGGTGAATGGAAAACACACCGCCAGTCAGCAGCCTCCAATTTTCTAATCCCTCCAAGCAGTTGCCCTACTGTGTATGCTGGGGAGGGAGCCGCATTATGCAGCTCTACCTAAAGAAAGTTTTCACTACTTATCAGCTGTGAGGTTGTAACCCTTCAGAGTCACTACCCCCCTACCCATTCTTGGAGGTATGCGTTTCAATAGGAGTTAGTGGGACCTTTACCCTTGTTTTTGTACTTCTCTGCATGACAGAACTGCCTAAATGTGTAACGTGTGTGTGTGTGTGTGTGTGTGCGTGCGTGCGCGCGCGCGCGCGCAGAAACAAGGCTGCTTCCTTGCCTCTTACACATAATGGATACCTGGCAGAACCGTGGGTGGCAAGCTGTAAACCAGATATTCATACACGCAGTAAGTCTGGGACCTACAAAACCAAGATTCTCGAAAATACACTCTTTATTCCCCGAGTGGATCTCAGAAGCAGCATTTCTAGGTCCGAAAGGGAACCTTGGCTGCCTGCCCACAGCGGTTCAAGGACTCCAGATTGGTGCGGAGCCTGGGCCTAAAGGTGGAAGGCCCTTGCAGCTTGTATACTGAAGTCAGAACTGTGCCAAGGTCACCTAGGTCGCAAGGGTCCGCTAGGCGATACCTGCTTTAATTACAAGCCCTACTTTAATTGGGATCCAAGGCGCCGGATTTAGAGCGCAAAGGCGGAAGTGAGGAGCAGCCATTGAGCAGCGCTTCACTGGGTGTCCACAGACTTTCACCAATAGGGTCTGACTAGTGCCGGTTGTAGTCCAATGAAAATGCTAAAGGGGAGGGGTTTAGTGGGTATTCTCCAGTCAACTGGGCTGTTTGCTTCTGCTATAGGTAGGTAGTCCTGCCCTTAGGTCCGAGCGCGCTTGCCCAATTGGCGGCTACCAAGGGGGGCGTGGCACGGCGCGGTACTGAGGCAGGTAGCTGAGAGTCAGTCCGACGCGCGATCGCCGTGCAGTCCTGTCGCGGCCGCACGGCCGCAGCATGGCCGGCCTGGGGCGGCTCGATCCGGGGCCGCGAACCGTGATGCCCGCCTGGAAACGGGAGATACTTGAGCGGAGGCGAGCTAAACTGGCCGCTCTGAGCGGAGGCCCGGGATCTGGAGCGGCACCGGATGGGCCTAACGAGCGGCTGGTGCTGGCGGAGAGTCTGGGTCCACTAAGCCAGAACCCGTTCATGCGACTTGAATCGGAGAGGCGGCGCGGGGCGCGGCCCGCTCAGCAGCTGCTGGAGCTGTACTGTCGTGTGCCCGGCGTGCGGACCATTCGAGCCGACAACATCCTCATCATCGAGTCAGCGCCAGGGTTCCCGCCCGCTGTGCCGCCCGCTTCGAGCATCCGCGCTGCCGAGGTAGTGGTGTACGAGGAGCCACAGCCCGGCCGGGTCAGCCGCCTGCTAGAAAAGTTCGACTCGCCTGCTGCGCCCCGCCGCCGCGGGAGCCCAGAGCGCTTCCGCCCTGCGCTCCCGCAGCTTCCCGTGGCGCCTGCATCTGCTGCCACGCGCGCTCCTACCAATCGGTCGTTGGCTCCTGCCCCACCGGTGCTCCCTAGCCAGCCCGCACCCCCTATTTCGCCTGTCCCCGTTGCCCAGCGCGCGGGTCAGCGCTCTGCCTGTTGCGAGCCCGCGCACCCCGACGGCACTGCCGGCCCCGGGGCCCGGCGCAGCGACTTCCTACAAAAGACCGGCAGCAACTCCTTCACTGTCCACCCCCGAGGCCTGCCCGGCAGTGCGGTCAATCGCTCGCTTTCTAATGGACCCATGACTCAGGAATCCCCTGCCGGCCCTGCCAATGGGTTGTCGGGCTCTCCGCCTGTACCGGGCAAGTGGAAGCCAAAGGTGGAGTCAAAGGAACCCTCCCTCCACCCACCCCCAAGCCCTGGGACCCCAAGTGCCACTCCAGTTGGGCCCCCTGCCTTCCTGGCGCCCAGCCCAGCCAGTGCCACTCCCAGTCAGCGCCAGTGGGTCTCCTCTGCCACCAGCGCCAATGACTCCTTCGAAATAAGGCCATCCTCCAAGCCAGACATGGAAACTATCCCAATTGGGGACCTTCAGGCCAGAGCCCTGGCCAACCTCAGAGTGAACTCCCGCAACTCCTTCGTGTTGATCCCCAAGCGCAAAGCCCCTGGGAACTATCCTTCGGCGGCGGGGAGGCAATTCGAGGAGCCAAAGGGGGAGGTGGGCTGGGCCTCTCAGAGCCAGGGGCTCGGATCCCAGCTGGTGTCTACAGTGGATGGTGCACCTGCCCTAGAGAAGAGTTCCTTGGCTGCTGAGATGCAGTGGGCAGTTAGGGAGGGAGGCTGCCCCAGGCCAGCCATTTCTGACACAGACAAGTCTGTTAGGAGGCAGAGGCCAGCCTCACCACCTCCATTTCTACCAGCCACTACTGAAGCTGAGCCGGCTGAAGGCTTGGGGGTTCCTGGCTTGACCAAGAATGGCCAGGAGCCTGTGAGGCCAGGACTTCCAGTCACCTTCATTGATGAAGTAGACTCAGAGGAGGCGGCCTTTCAAGAAGCCAAACTGCCCTCTTCAGCAGTTGGTGTGCCTTCCCAGTACCACCTGCACCCTTCCACACCTGGGCACACCTCAGAGCTCCTCAACCGAGGTAGCAACACTTTCACAGTAGTGCCCAAGAGGAAGCCAGGGACCCTTCAGGAGCCACACTTAAGTCAGACTAATGGGCAGTTCCAGCAAGGGGCAGAGGAACAGGATGCTGATAGCCTCTCGGGACCCCACACTACCCTGGAGAATGCCCTAAAGAAACGATACCCCACTGTGAATGAGATTGAGGTGATCGGTGGTTACCTGGCCCTGCAGAAGTCCTGCCTCATCAAGGCTGGCTCCTCCAGAAAAAAGGTAAGTGGTAAGGAGAGGGCTGCTGGCACAGATGCCTTCTCCATAAATCACAGGAGAATGGGGCTGTGTGCTTGGGCCCAGTCCAGGGCCTCTGTGAACTTTGACAGCCCCAGGCTGTAGTTAGCCTACTGTTTACTTCAGAGATTTGGGAGAAGTAGCCAGGGAGTGCAGGGTTCCAGCATCCTTTTGGAAAAGGGTAGTTTTGCCGTCTACCTTCAGGAATAGCCTAGCCCGTTGACTCTGGCCTGGCCTTTGATTTGGAGGTAGCTGGCATATTCCTGTGGAGTTTAGTTTGGACAGATCTCCAGAGCCTGGCTGTACATAGTAAGGATAAGGCCAATCAGTTTTTTGCAGGTCCTCCTCACTTTGAGGTCAGTCTGGGCACACAGCCCATAAGCCAGTTGGAGGGAGTTCTCAGCACCCTGGAAGGTCCAGGAGCCAGAGCTTGGCAGGCCTTTTCCTTCTGCAAGCATGGATTGAGAACCCAGGCTTCATGCCAGACATGGTCAACAGGGCCTTGGGCAGAGAAACTCAAGAATAATCCCCTAGAGGCTCAAATGACCAGGGTGAGCTATATTTCCTGGCCAGCTCTGGCCAGTGGCTTGGAGCCCTCTGGGCACAAGGAAATCATTCCTCCGATTCTTCCTGATTGTTCCAGGGTCTGTGTTTGTCCCCTGGGGCAAATTCCAAGACCTACCCCACATGACTGTTAGTCAGCAGGCACAGGGAAGTGCACCTTTCCCTTCTGCTGAGATGGCACCTGCAGTGTCTACATTTACATTCACCCTGGTTAATGCTGTTTTTTGGGGAGACCTTTTTGTCCTAAGCCATGTCACCTCCTCACTCTTTTTCCCTTACATTTTGTTTCTTGCCACAGTTGGCCTTGCCATCATCTCTCCTGCCAATTCCACCTGCCATGTCAGGCATCCGGGGGGATTTTGGTGGGGATTCTGGTGGAGACTCAGGGCTGTAACATTTTTTTTTTCCACATAAGCTCCCACTCTCACCTGTGCTCTTTACCCCAAGTCCTTGGAGCAGATTGATCCAGGCCCTTCCCTATCTTTCGCTGCTTCCTGATCCTGATGTCTGTGAGGTGGCCGTCCCCAAGCTTGTTGAACAAGTGAAGTGGTGAAAGCCTATACAGCTGAGGAAGCTGAGGCTGGGGAGCTTCACGAGGCCATGGAGCGCGTAGCACAGGAGCTGAGTCCATGTTCCAATTTCCAAAGCCTTGCTCCTATCCTGGGACACTTGGCTTCTTGAAACTGAAAAGCTGCTCCTAAGGGCCTGGCTCTCCTGTCCCTGTCTAGGACAGCTGCGAGAATCACCCTTGGCTGGGTTAAAGTGAGAAGGGCAGGGCTGCCAGGTACAGTTGTTCATGCAGATCTCAAACACTAAAGCAGGACAAGGCCTAAAGGCTAGCAGGGCTGGGGTAGGACCCTGGCCAGCATCCTGGCTGTCTGGGCCAGACGGAGGGAGTTGGGGGTCCAAATGGTTGATGCTTCCTGTGACCAAGTGGCCTGGGCAGGGCTTTCTGTAGCAGCACAACCTGCTGGTTGTGCCATCCTGCCTATGCATGCACCAGCTGCCCTGCCCAGCAAGACACAGAATGTGGGAGGGGGAAGGGCACAAAGCTGCCCAACCTTCAGAGCAGTGTGCAGGGTGAGGCCCTCATGTACTTTGTCCTTCCCTGACATTTCTCCTACCTACAGCCCCCAGGAAAACCCAGGGTGCTCCTTCTGAAACCCAAGTAATTGCCCTGGTGAGACTCCTGTTTCTTCCTGTGGGAGTAGGTGGTCCCAGAGGACCTTCAGGCAACTACTGCACACTTTGGTTTCCCTCCCCACCATGACTGGGACCTGGTGGCATTGCTGCTGGCTTTCCAGGGTATGACTGAGGAATTGATTGCTCTTCACTGGGATGGCAGTTTAGCAGAGGGTACATGACTTCAGAGGGACCCAGCCCTGCTCAGGTAGTTAGGGTTGTTACAGCCTCTGATGGTCAGTGTCTCTGAGAGACAGCCCGGCAGGAACATTTTCATTTAGGTTATCTATTGGGAGAAAGAGGCCGGCTGTCTGTGCCCCTCTTCCCTGAGTTGGGATGTTGCAGCCTCTCAGCCCCCACTGTTTCCCCGTGTCCTTTCACCTTTCCTTCCCTTATTAGAAGCACTAGTGGCTCCCACCTGTCTGGCAGCTGCTTCCTCTTTCCCACCTCCTGTTCCTGTACCACGCCCTAACATGTTAGTGTCTGCAGGGCTCAGCCCTCCACCCTCCCCAGCAGTGTGACCTCCACCCTCACCTCTGTGACCTAGTTATGGCCCTCAGCCTGGCTCCCATCTGAAGGCGGGTCTGTCCTTTTGGCTCTTTCCGAGCCATCATCATTTTCCAGTCTGCACCTGCCTCTCCTAGTTGAAGCTGGCCTGTGTGTCCTCTCACCTGTTTTCCTCTTTTTTCTTTTCTTTTTTTCAGAGCTGGGGACCGAACCCAGGGCTTTGTGCTTGCTAGGCAAGCGCTCTACCACTGAGCTAAATCCCCAACCCCACCTGTTTTCCTCTTGATTCAGTCTCTCTCACCCAACTCTTTCTCATGAGTGACCCCTAGATGGTCTTTCTGGAGCCCGGAACCCCTTATTCCTGAAATCTCACTGGTACAGGGTGTGCCCTGGGGGTGTGTAGCTGCTGTGGCTCTCACAGTTGGGTAGCTCTGGTCTATTGTCCTGTTACCCTTGGGAACTTTGGCTGGGGGCCAAATGGGGGATGGGAGCCAGGCTGCATGCAAGGGAGTGGGGGCAGGGTTTAGCTAAACATCACCTCTAGCTGGGCCAGTTGAGCAGTTTCCCTGCTTTGAGTCCCAGGGTAGACACCTTTTGGTAACCCAAGCTGGGTGTGTATGGGTAGGGCAGGTTGAGGGAGAACAAAAGGGCCCTGTGAAAGCCCAGAGGTTCCATCACCTGCCTGCCACATTAGGTGTGCTGGGTAAAGTCCCCCAGATATTGGTGACTAGATACTGGTGACTGTGACAATCCCTGTCTGGACCTTCCTCACATGCCTTCCTCACATGGCTCCACCCCTAGCAGGGGTTATAAGCATGAGTTACATGTGACCCACTGACCTGTGCTGGAAGGGGAATGAATACTGGTATGCCAGAGGAGACAAGGGAGATAGTGACTGGGGGCCTGGGCCCCAGCTGAGGCAGGCTGGCTTAGGAGCTGCTTCCCCACCCCCAGCCTGGCCAGGCCGTGCCAGGCACTGTCCCACACGTGTCTGTCCCCTCAGCCTCCCTGCTGGGAACTGGTCATGCAGACTAATGAGGGTGTGCTAATCCAGCTGGGTCTTGGCATCTGGCCCTGTATTCTCAGTAGTAAGGAGATGGGCTTCAAGGGCTCCATCCATGGGGCCACTTTGTTATAGAAGGTTCCAACATGTTAGGCCCTACACTATCCCGGGCTCCTCCTAGGGTACTTATCTCAGAAGGCTAGTCAGGAGGGCCAGGCGACATCATCCCTCAGATCCCACCTAACTTGTCTCCAACATGATCTAGTCTTCAAGGATTAGCTAGACCTTGAGGCCAAAGCAGGGTATAGCATGTGAGCATCTGCTTTGCCTGCCCCAGGAGTGTGTTCCCATTTGCCTATCAGTGTGTATAGATGGCCAAAGTAGGGAGGGCCTGGGAGAACAGACGTCCCCAGCAGGTCGAGAAGCCAGGAGCTCCAATTCCGGGGGTTTTTCCTCCTGGTCCAGGGCAGGGTATCTTCCGATGGGCAGTCATGTGGGCAAGTGTGGCCATTGATTGAGAGGGGCAGGAGGCAGGATGCTGGTTCACAGTCTAGGTGTTCCGCTTTATGGGCCCTTGGTGTATTCTGTGACCTATGCCAGGGTCACTTTGCTGCCTCAGGACAGGCTCAACTCCCCTGCCAGGCTAGTCTCCCATCCGGTTGGGCCTCTGGCTCCTTCCAGGGGAAGAGGGGGAACCTGAGCTGGCTGTTGGTGTCTTGTGCCTAGGAGTTTAATATTTCGAGCCCAGCAAGACTGCTCCATCTGCTGTAGGCAAGTGCTCATGTTCATCACAACCCTCTGCTGAGCTCTGCAGAGGACTGGGAACCTCAACAGTCATCAGTTGTGGAGGAGGGGCTCCCAGCCCAGGGAGCAGACAGGAGGATCATGACAGGGTTGCCCACAGCTTTCTGTCCCTTAAAACCAGGCCACTAGGAGAGAAAGGAGACTTTGATTATGAAATTCTGGAGCCAGTGAGGCACACAGTAGGGTAGAGGAATTGGGATCACTGATGGGATTGCTAGTACCCTAGACTCTATAAGTGGGGCTCCCCACTAGCACCAGCAACCCAACCGAAGCAGGCCCCCGACAGTGATGGTTGGTGCTAGGATTCTTTCATGCACGGACACCCAGAATGTGGAATTAGCGTTAGGAGCTGCTGCAGGCAGAGGGTGGGTAGGTGGAGTCTACAACTCTTGGTGGAAGGGTCTTCTCTCCCTGTTTAGCATCTTTGCTTAACGGAGTGGCAGGGCCCCTGCTGACGTGGCTCTCACTCCTAGATGAAGATCTCCTTCAATGACAAGAGCCTGCACACAACATTTGAGTACCCTTCTGAGAGCTCTCTGGCCCAGGAGGAGGCAGAGGAGGAAGAAGAGGAGGAGGAGGAGGAAGAAGGAGAGGATGGTGAAGAGGAGGAAGTGGGGCCTGACTCAGAGAAATCCTTCACAGTTCTCTTGCCCCGGGCCACATTTGTAAGCAGTGTGGGACCTGAGAGCAGCTCAGGTAATCACACCCGTTGGGATGGGCAGCCTGGGAGTGGAACCTGGACCACACTTCTAGGTACCCATACCTGTTGCCTTTGGATTGCAGGTCTGTCCAGCTACACTCCAAAGCATTCCATGGCCTTCAGCAAGTGGCAGGAGCAGACACTGGTGCAGGCTCCAACTGAGGTGGAGCTCCCACCAAAAGAGGTCATGGTAAGCTGGGTGAACCCCCAGACAACCAAAGGAGGCTGACTGGCTTGGGGAAGGGTTGATGCGTGAATGAGCCTTAGTGGCTATATTCTATTCTTTTTCTCAGCTCACACCTGCCAGTCAGAATGATCTCTCGGACTTCCGCAGCGAGCCAGCCCTCTATTTCTGACCCCTGCAACTGTCAGGATGGCCAAGACTTAGCCCCAGGTGTGGTGGTCCTGGAAGCCAGTCAATACCCAGGAGCCCTGACTGTATTCTGTGCCCCTTCCACCTGGCTCTCCCTGCCTTCTTTCTGTGTTGTCTCCTTCTGCCTTTAGGGCCAGATCTGAATCTCACGCCAATGAAGAACAGGTGGGAATTGCCTGTGGGACAGGCTGACATCTGTCCATATTGTCTCATCTGTGATGAGGTGGAGGCCTGAGCAGATCTTGTCCCAAGGTGCTGTTGGACATTTCAGCCTCTACCTTTTGGGGAGTGGCCACTGTCAGGAGTAAGAGGCTACCATAGCTATTTGTTCTTTGCCGAAATCCAAGCTCATGATTCTACTATGGTGGACCTCAGCCACTCCTCATGAAAGATGGCAGGGTGTTTTTTTTTCTCCCCTCAGATATTGGAATCAATAAACAGCACTGTAACAAGGCTGCTTTTGCCTTCTTTACGAAGCCCTCAGTCTAAGAGCAAGGTAGAGGCCTAACTTGAGCACCTGTGTGCAAAAAAGCAAAACGTGAGCTCAGTCTGGCATTGTTACACTTTGAGCTCTTGCTGGTCTGCCTCTTACTCTTGTTCTCTCCCCACTGCAAGCCTGGTACTTTCTCCCTCAGAGCTAGGACCATGGGAAGTGGACCTAATGTCTGGACTGTGCAACTCCATGACCCAGGGGCCTAGATGCCAGATGGGAGGAAGGTGGGTGCTGTAATTGACAGGATTCAGTGCAGGGCCAGGAGCCTAGTAAGGTAGCTAGTTGTGTATCACACAGGAATGGGGCTAAATGGAAACTTGGAAATCTTTTCTCACATTTGATTTGGATACCTCCTGACCTATAAGCCTGTAACAAGGCTGTAGCAACAGAGTTCCCAAAAGTCTAGGGAGATGCAGAGCTGCCTACTTGGAAATTGTTCTCAGAGGCCTTGGCAGCCAGTGCTGAGATAGGGCCATCTACAGACACTAAATGTGTCTCCTTTTCCTGTCACCTAAGAGCAAATACAATGCTTGACTAGGCTCAAGCAGAGTGTGAAAATGTATGTTTCTCTCAAGAAAATAAAAGCCCAGTTTTTTTTTTTTTTTTTTTTTTTTTTGTTTTTTGTTTTCCAGAGCTGGGGACCGAACTCAGGGCCTTGTGCTTGCTAGGCAAGGCCTCTACCACTGAGCTAAATCCCCAACCCCTAAAAGCCCAGTTTTATAGGTACTTTTTTTGTTTAAGAAAGGGTTTCACACTGTGTCCCAAACTGGTTTACAGTTTACTATGCTCACTTGAATAGCCTTGAACTTAAGGCTTCTTCCTCAACGAAGGGATGATAGGTGAAAACTACCACAGCTGTTTTCTGGATCTTCTTGGTCAACAAATACTTCCAAACTTCCCCAGAAGCTGTGCAAAGGGCTGGGTCATAGGGCACATGGAAACAGGAAGTAAGCAACAATGTGGTTGGGAGATGGGTCCTGGCAGCAGCAGTGTATTGGACCAAACAGAACTTTGTACTGAGAGATGAACTGTCCCTGTCTCTATCTCTGAGCCAGGCTCTGTATTGAGTACCATTGTACAGCAAAGCCCCTCACAGAATAGTAGTTTGTGTGCTGAACTTGGGGAAATATCAGCAGCAGCTTTTCAAGGAAAGTTCCAGGCTAGGGCTGACCTGAGTGAGGTGAGAACTTTTAGCTCTGTGCTCTGAAGATAGGAGAGTCAGGGAAAAGCTGCAGGTCTTCCTCCTACCAACAGGACACATGGTAGCTGGCAGGCCATGCCACAGATCTTGCAAAACAACCTTTATTGAAACACCAGAGGTCATGGGGATGGGCCCTAAGGTTTTGGTTCTGGAGCCAAGATTCTTTCTTCAATATGCCTGGCCTGGGGCCCTAGTGGCTGAGGAGACAAAGTGAGGGGCTCCCACAGTACCTGGACTAGGACCGAGACATTCCTGGCAGCCCAAGGAGATACAGGAGCTTCAGAAAGAGGCTCCTCATGGAGCTGACCAGGAGCTCAAGGTTCCAATAACACATGTGAGTGCGGAGCTGGGAACACATCTTCCATTGGACTGTCCTGGGGCTTGTCTTGTCACTCAAGGCAGGTGGAGGTCAGAAATTGACACTCAGGGCACCAGAGATAAAAGACATCTGAGGCCATGGAGAACAAAGATGCTTTAGGACAGACATGTTGGGGAGCAGCCATAGGCCACGGCTGAGACAGGGCTTGTCAGCTGTCTTTGCCTCCACTACTCTTCTGGTCTGAAGCCGTGGCTTTAGTCAGGTTCCCAGCTTCTCTTTTGAGTACACTAAGCAGAGTCTGAGAGCTCTCCAGGATCTGGGGCCAGAGAAATAGAAGGGTGTTATTTCTCTGGTAAGAAGATTCCCACTGCCTCAGCCTCTGATAGTGGAGGATGGGAATCTCAGTCTGGCCATCTGTGCTGAGTCAACGGGTTATGGAGGATGGTGGGGGCAATAAAATTATCCTCCCTCCTGCACCTGTCCCAGAGCTCTTCCACCCTGCAAAGCCAGGCTGAGTTAGTTCACCCACCACTATGGTACTCTGTCCAGCACACCACTGCTCACTCTCTTGGATCCCACAAACAGCCCACTGTCCGGCCTACAGCCTCTGAACCACAATGGGCCCTACCTAGCCTCAGATGGTAGTGAGGCACTGACAACGCATATCTGAGAGCCCCACCTTGAGGTAGGCGGCCTCTGTCTCCGCAATGGTCCGGTCAAACTCGTTGCGAGAGGCGATCTTGCGCGCCAGGTTCTCGTTGACGCGGGCCAATTTCTCCGTGAGCTGCCTCACCTCATTCTGTAGCCGCTGCTTTTCGTCCTCCTCCTGCTGGATCTGCCGGCACAGCTCCTCTCGTTTCTGACACAACTCTTCGATGCCTAGGGTGGGCGGGAAGACAGAGCTGTAGGTTGGGGCTCGTGAACTTCGGACCCCGACCAGCACGACAGAGGGGAGGCCGCAGAGCGGAGCTCGTGAGGCATGTCGACGCAGCCTCCCGAGTGTGTGGGTTGGCCGGCCCCCGGCCCCGCGGCCTTCAGCGCCCGACGCTCACACTTGACCAACTCGTTGTTGTAGTTCTGCAGCGCCGCGCCCTGTTGGGTCATGGTCGGCACCGCGTCCGTAAGCCTCAACCGCCGCCTGCACCGCCAAGCCCGCGCCTGCGCACTGCCTACACAGCGCGCGCGAGCAAGCGAACGTCACGACTGCGCCACAGCCCGCGCTTGCGTCATCACCGTGCGCTACGCTGGGCGGGTCTGTTTTGTGGACAGTGATGGAGGCCGAGGGTGTGGCGGTATCGGTGGCGGCGGCGGCGGCGGCGACAACGACAATTGTCGCCACGGATGACTGCGACTCTAGGCCTGGACAGGAGCTCGTGGTTGCCTGGAATACTGTGAGCACCGGTCTGGTGCCGCCGGCTGCGCTGGGGCTGGTGAGGCCGGGGAAAGGTTGGCGGGCCTGTGCAGAGTTGCCACGACTTGTGCAGAGTTGCCACGACTTTGTCCTTTAGGGAGTCCATCCTTGGGTCCTCATAGCTCCCGTGCTCTGCCCGTAGTGGGCTTGCCTCCTTCCTCAGCTATCTGATTTGTTTGGTTTCCTGGCAGCCCTTCGGCTGCTGTTTTTTTCCACACCCCTCCTCTCCTTTTACCCCTGTTCCGCCCCTCTGCTCACGGTTTTCCGTGCTCCAGGCATCTTCCCGGACCAGCGGTGCAGTTCCACCAAAGGAGGAAGAGCTTCGTGCAGCGGTAGAAGTTCTGAGGGCCCACGGTCTGCACTCTGTCCTGGAGGAGTGGTTCGTGGAAGTGCTGCAGAATGACCTTCAAGGCAACATTGCCACGGAGTTCTGGAATGCCATCTCCCTTCGCGAAAACTCTGTCGATGAACCCCAATGCCTTGTGCTGCTCCTGGATGCGTTCGGTCTGCTGGAAAGCCGCTTGGATCCCTATCTGCATAGCCTAGAACTCCTAGAGAAATGGACTCGTCTGGGCTTGCTGATGGGCGCTGGAGCTCAGGGTCTTCGGGAGAAAGTTCACACTATGTTGCGGGGAGTCCTGTTTTTTTCCACCCCTAGGACATTCCAGGAGATGGTCCAGCGCCTCTATGGTCGTTTCCTGAGAGTCTATATGCAGAGCAAGAGAAAAGGAGAAGGGGGCACAGATCCAGAACTAGAGGGAGAGCTGGACAGCCGGTATGCCCGCCGCAGGTACTACCGACTTTTGCAGAGCCCTCTGTGTGCAGGATGTGGCAGTGACAAGCAGCAGTGCTGGTGCCGGCAGGCCCTGGAGCAGTTCAACCAGCTCAGCCAGGTCCTGTAAGTACTGCTTCCTGGCCATGCCTCAGTTTCTTTAAAAAGATCTCTGAATAGAGCTAATAAACTGGATGGCGAGGTCTTTTTCGCCTATACTTGTGACCAGGGATTATTGTGTATCAAGTGTATGCTGTCCTGGACATAGGCCTAGGGTGTGTGTACAGTGTCTTTCTGGGAAGACCCCTTCGGGTAAAGGACACATGTGTTGTGGGTTCTCCATAAGCGGGGATCTCCTCCAGGCATAGGCTCAGTCTGCTGGAGCGGGTTAGCGCTGAGGCCGTGACCACCACCCTGCATCAGGTGACCCGGGAAAGGATGGAAGACCGCTGCCGAGGAGAGTATGAGCGCTCTTTCTTGCGTGAGTTCCACAAGGTGAGAATCTCCTCCTTGGTCTGTTTCCTGTTAAGGGCAACGATGGGGTTGGGGTAGACCTAATAGCAAACAGTGGAGTGGTGATGGTTGAGATTATCTTGCTGCCGTATAGAGGCCAATCTTGGACCCTGGTGACAAGGACAAATCTGGTATGTACCAAATAGGTCTGTGCATTTAAAATAAAACCTTTAAATCCTGGGCCAGAGGTGGCTTCAAGGAGTTTCCTCAGGCAGGTGTGGCAAGACAGGTCTACCAGACCCTTTTCTTTCCACTGTCCTATAAAACATATGTTGACTTAACAGTTCCCTTCAGGATTAACCTATAACCAGTCTGGAGCTAGGCTGTCCTCAGTGAATGCCTCTGGTTGTCCATACTCTTGAGGTATGGTTTGTAATTCTTCTGTGGGGTTCCCAGCATTGTGAAGAAGCCAGGTTGAGCTCCATGCAGTCGTGCACCTTGTTTCTGCTTCAGTCCATACCTCCCACTCTTTGAGTGTCTGTCTGCTGCAGATGCATATTAGCCATGGTAGGGAATGATCAAAGTGGGTGTCCCCGCAGTGTTAGCCGTGTAGAGTCATGAACCTGGGAACTCCTGGGGCAGCTGCATTGAACCCTGGGCAGTGGAGTGTAGATCTGATACTTCTGGCCTCCATGCACAGGTCGGGGCTCCACTAGCATCCTGCCGAAGCTGTGTGGTTGCTGAGTCAGAATGGAGCTTTTAAATGTTATTACACCTCATACTAATGATCTTTCACAGTGGATCGAGAGAGTGGTTGGTTGGCTTGGCAAAGTGTTCCTTCAGGACAACCCCAGCAGACCAACTTCTCCAGAAGCTGGGAACACACTGCGTCGTTGGCGCTGTCACGTACAGAGATTCTTCTACCGAATCTATGCCAGCCTACGTATTGAGGAGCTTTTCAGCATCATCCGAGGTTGGTCCTGCTTCTTACTTTGCAGGACCTACCTTTCCCAGTCATTTTCTTTGCCTTACCTGCTGCTGTTGGCAGGGTGATAAGCTGAGCAGAGTGGACTTAAGTATAACATGTAGGAAAATATAGTGTCAGGTTGTAGAGATGTCTCATCAGTTAAGATGGCTTGTTGCTCTGACAGAATACTCAGGTTGTTGTCAGCACCCGTGTGGCAGCTCATAGCCATCTGTAGCTCCAGTTCCAGGAGATCAAGAACCCTCTTCTGCCCTCCACTGGTACCAGGCATCCACATGGAGCCTATACATCTGGGCAGCAAACAGTCCCTGCAAACAAATACTCACATGCATAAAGATTTTAATCTTTTTTTTTTTTTTTTGGTTCTTTTTTTCGGAGCTGGGGACCGAACCCAGGGCCTTGCGCTTCCTAGGCAAGCGCTCTACCACTGAGCTAAATCCCCAACCCCAAGATTTTAATCTTAAAATTTAAGATTTGCAGCCGGCATTGGTGGCACACACCTTTAATCCCAGCACATGGGAGGCAGAGGCAGGCAGATGGTTCTCTGTGAATTCAAGGCTGGCATGGTCTACAGATTGAGTTCCAGGATAGCCAGGGCTACACAGAGAAACCCTGTGGTCTCAAAAAATCAGGAGGGGGAAAAAAAAGATTTGAAGGCATTTTTACTAATTGCATTGCAAGAGTCGTTTGGCAACATTTTATTTCCATTTTCCCAAGAACTAGTACAACTTGGGACAGTTCAGCTATCTACCATGGAAGGGATGACTGTGTTGTGTGAGTCAAAGCAGCTGTTGGAGCTTTAAGTGTCATTACACCTCACACTAATGTACTAATGATCCACAGTGGATGGAGAGAGTAGTTGGTTGGCCTGGTAAAGTGTTCCTTCAGTGAAGCAGTCATATGTGCTTCTGGTTAGATGAGCCATCTATAGTCAGATTGGCCTCCAGTGACAGTTAGTGACAGTAGAATGTTTGGTACCTGATGGATGGTTCTTGTCTGAGCCCTGCCAGGTTGTGTTTCTTGTGCTGTGTGTATCCTTTAGTGCTTATCACCCCTTTTCATTTACCTATCCCTATGGCACCATTCTCTTTCAGACTTCCCAGACTCTCGGCCAGCCATTGAGGACCTTAAGTACTGCTTGGAGAGGACGGATCAGAGGCAGCAGCTCCTCGTGTCCCTCAAAGTGGCCCTAGAGACTCGACTCCTCCACCCAGGTATTGTGTGGCCACTGTGGCCTGACCATTCAGATAGCCCTCAGGGTTCACATACAGTTCCCAGCCCTGAATTTGTAGTCCTGAGAGAGGAGCATGTTATTAAGCAGGGAGAGCTGGGCTAACCCTGAGCTTTATCTGTTTTTGGAGGAAGTCAGAGCATGATTTGGTCTGGGACTGGTTTGTGATCTTTTTGGAATAGGCTGCTTCTTAAGGGCAAAGTTTCTATACTAATCTCAGAAGGTTGCAGTTCATCATAAAAGCCTTTTTTTTTTTTTTTTTTTTTTTTAATGTAGACGAGACTGGCCTTAAACTCACTGCCTTTCTCTGCTTCCCAATAGCTGGGATTAAAGGAGTACACCACCACACCTGGCTTACTAAAGACTCTTGGGTCTAAGTTGGTAATCAAACATTCAAAATTTACTGCAGTAAAGAGCACTGACTGCTCTTCCAGAGGTCTTGAGTTCAAATCCCAGCAACCACATGATGGCTCACAACCATCTGTAATGGGATCTATTGCCCCCTTCTAGTGTGTCTGAAGACCTGGACTCACATAAAACAAATAAATCTTAAAAAACAAAACAAGGGGCTGGGGATTTAGCTCAGTGGTAGAGCGCTTACCTAGGAAGCGCAAGGCCCTGGGTTCGGTCCCCAGCTCCGAAAAAAAGAACCAAAAAAAAAAAAAAAACAAAACAAAACAAAACGAGCCTGTAGGGGACATTCTAAACTCAAACCGTAACAGACTGCGTCTATAAACACTCTAGAGACTGCGTCTGTAAATGGAATGAGTAGGGCAGAGGCAAGAAGGTAACTCACTGCCGTCGGCTTGAATGAGGTCCCTGGTGATCGTCAGACACCCAGCCACATGGCCAGCTGCCCATTCAGGTGTTGGCGTTCAGGAGACTGCTGTCCAAGCCGTTGTGTGATCTCTTGCTCTTATCTCTAGGTGTCAACACGTGTGACATCATCACACTCTACATTTCTGCCATCAAGGCATTACGTGTGCTAGATCCCTCTATGGTCATCCTGGAGGTGGCCTGTGAGCCCATCCGTCGCTACCTGAGGTGAGTGCCACTGGCATTTGGCACTTTGTGCTGACTGCTGGTGTTTGCAGAACCAGAGCAACAGTCAGTCCTGAGTGTCAAACAGATGAGGCTCTGCCTGGGTAGGGCTGGATTGGCTCAGGGTAGGGCCCCCGCCCTTTTCCTTTTGCTAGTGTTAAGGTGGTTGTCCGCCCCACTATACAGAGTTGCGCTGTGTGTATATGTATGTATAAAGAGTGCTCTGGTGGGTTCCTTGGCAAAGCTGGTCCTTAAGCCCTTCTTGGTAGCTCAACCCCTGCTTTTTCGGAGTAGTACTTTTATTTTTATGACTCGGGATGGGCATGCTTTTAGCACTTGCTAGTTGGCACCGGCCACATTAGCATGGGCTGTAGCAGATGTCATGATGCCCATGCACATTGTTGGGACAGCAGCATTCAATCCTGGCAGGACACGGGAGGACACAGTACGGCAGATTGTGGCTGGGCTAACCGGGGACTCGGATGGGACTGGGGACTTGGCTGTTGAGCTGTCTAAGACTGACCCGGCCTGCCTGGAGACCGGCCAGGACAGTGAGGATGACTCTGGCGAGCCCGAGGACTGGGTCCCTGACCCTGTGGATGCTGATCCAGGTCAGTGCCTATTGGCCTCACCCGGCCTTTTCCTGGGTTTCTTCAGTGGTCTCTTGGGTTCTGGTTATGGATGTTGCTACCCAACCCTGATTATATCAGAGGCAGCCATTGCCTCAAACTTGGGGTGCGTGTGTGAGAGGTCAGGGCCATGCGTAACACTAGCTGGTTTGTTATATGTACCTCACTGGCTACCTTAGCTAGCTATAGAAGGTGCCTTTGTGGGTTATACCTGAGAGACCAGGTTCATAGGAAGTCTGCATACCCCACTCTGCTGTGATTTGATCCTGATTCTCATGTATTAAGGTGGGATTCTCTGCCCAGGTCCCATCTTTTGCTTGACCATACTCTGCTGGGTTATCATGGGCTGTGGATTCTTTGTCCTGCTGAGGTCTTAGCATGAACACAGCATCTTCAACCTTTTAGAGGAAAACCTTTGTTCTCTTCCTTATGGCTGACTGAGGATCCTTGTGAAACAGGAGGCACTGTTTATCAGAACAGTTGCCTTAGGAACCAACCCCAGCTCTGCTGGGAGACATTAACCCCAGCTGCCTGGGGCATTTAGAGCAAGCCCCCCCCCCCCCCCGCCCCGGGCCGTGCAAGACTGCTGTATCCAGCAGGTGAACTCTGAGGTGTCACTTTCCTTGTCAAAGTGCAGTGGTACACATTAGCTCCTCTGTACTGTGCAGCAAAGTCAAGTTCCAAGCGACGCTCTTCAGACATCATCAGCCTGCTGGTCAGCATCTATGGCAGCAAAGACCTGTTTATCAATGAGTACCGCTCCCTCCTGGCCGATCGCCTCCTCCACCAGTTCAGCTTCAGTCCGGAGAGGTAAGGCAAGGAACTGGTTGACCTCCAGGGGGTGCTGAGGCCTAAGCCTTCACTTGGAGGAAAGCACATGACTAATATTGACTGCCCCTATTGGCCAAGAGTTGTAGGAATAATTAATCTCTATTGGGGCTTTCTACCCAGTCTTATATCATTCAGTTCTTCTGTTCCCAGATAAAAGAGATTTTATCTATCTAAAACACTAGAGCTGGGCAGATATCAACTCTGTAAGCTATTATGTCTACTTTCTTATTAATAATTCTGAGTTAAACTTGTTGTGTTTCATCTGGGACACTCAACTATTGGCCAGCTCTCACAGCCATGGTATCTTCTCTCCAACTGCTTTTCTCTTTCTTCCTCGCTGTCCTGCCTCATACCCCAAGCCAAGGAACCGCAACCTTGTCTACCTCTCTTCTGCCCAGCTATAGACTGTAGCATCTTTTAATAGTTTTAAATTAAGGAGCAAGGCTACACATATCATCACTTGGTGTACATGAGGATCTCCTCATCCCTGAGACAACCAGACTTTGGGTGGGTGGGTGGGGGCAGTAATTATCATTACAATACATAACAAAGACCAAACCTCAACAGCCAGAATGACCAAACTTTGGCCCTAGTCTTTTGCTTCCTGCTTTCCCTTCAGCCCAGTGTTTCCTGAGCAGGTGGGTTGTCTGGTCCAGCTGTCTGCTTAGGGTATCAGTTGAAATGGAGTCACATTGCAGCCCCTCACAGAAACTTGTCCTTGCAGGGAGATTCGTAATGTGGAGCTGTTGAAGCTGCGCTTTGGAGAAGCCCCCATGCACTTCTGTGAGGTCATGCTCAAGGTAAATACCCAGGACTGCCCCGAGAGTTGTGCCTACCATCACCATTAAGCCCAGGCCGTTGATGAGGTATCCTTTCTTAGGACATGGCAGATTCCCGCCGCATCAATGCCAATATCCGTGAGGAGGATGAGAAGCGGCCTGTGGAAGAACAGCCACCATTTGGGGTCTATGCCGTCATATTGTCCAGTGAATTTTGGCCTCCCTTCAAAGATGAGAAGCTGGAGGTCCCTGAGGACATCAGGGCAGCCCTGGATGTTTACTGCAAGAAGTATGAGAAACTGAAGGTACAGCCAGTAGGCCTCTGGGTAGTTTGTGTCTCTGATCAGACCATCAGACCCCACATAGAATTAGCCCATGTCCAGGTAGCACAGCTGAGCCCTAATGGTGTAGAGGTTAGAGTTCAGGGAGTGGTATGGCCAAATTCAAGGATCCTTCCTGAGCTGGTGTCAGTTATGACATGGGAGGCAAGAGTCTAACGCAGGTGGGGCAAGCGTCCTACTCTGGGTCATACATAAATGTGGGGCCAGCCTTGTCGGGTCAGGCTGGACACTGACGCCTCAGGCAGGCGTGCCATGGGGGCATCTGCAGCATCTTGTTCCTGATGAGCATAGTGCTGAGGCTCGTGCTTCTTCCTGGGATCAGAAGACCTTACGTGGCTTCATGCTAAGGATCTGTGCCCCTGGATGATCCCTTTGAGTACTTGAGGGGCAACAAAATCCAGTCAGAGGCCCTGACTGGAGAAATTAAAGAAGGGGAGTGTCTGTGTCAGTAGCCGTGAGAACCTTGCTACCTGGCTGAGTTTCTGAAAGAGTCTAAATATGGTCTTTGGCCTTTACTGACACCAGGTGAAAGTGTGGTTACTGGTCACCAGTATGTCCTGTTTTGGTTGAGTACCACAGCCCTACCACTTCCTGGCCAGTCCTGTGTACTCAGTGTCCTCTCCTACTGTTCCTCTGACCTATTTTGGTATGAGGTCCTCGTTGGCTTTGCTAAGTTTTTGCCCTGGGTCCTAGACATGACTTAGATGCGTCTTGTTGATCAGATCCAAAGAGTTAGGATGGCCATACACTAGTGTGACTCAATTTTTGGTGGTACTAGAATGGCTCTGGTAAACCCTAGGGCTGTGCTAAGAGGGCAAGCCTGTGGCCACAATAAAGTTATCTTTCACCAGCCAAGTTCCTAAAGGATCTGGCTGGGTTTGTGGGTGACTGACTATGCAGCCCATATATTGTGATGTATTGTGACCCTTTTTCAGGTCATGGCTTTAGAACCAGTGTTAGGATAGCTAAACTGGATGAAACCAGGGGAAGCCATTGATACTGCCTGTTTCTCTATCTGTAGAGTGAGTTTATTGGTATACTTCTCCGTTAAGAGCTACAGGGGTCCCAGAGGGTCTCAGGCCATCAGTTTTGCCACTAGGTCAGAGGTACCAGTGTCCTGGGTGTCCTTATGACATACTGCAGACACAGGTTTGCCAGATTAGAGCTGTATTGCTGAGTTGTGATGCCCCAGGATGCTCTAGGGAAACCATTTTTCCTGCCTCTCGCAGGAGCCCTAGCAGACCTAAGTAAATGGACTTTTTGTTTGTTTGTTTTGATTTTGTTTTTCGAGATAGGGTTTCTTTGTATAATCCTGGCTGTCCTGGAACTTACTCTGTAGACCAGGCTGGCCGCCAACTCAGAGATCCGCCTGCCTCTGCCTCCCGAGTGCTGGGATTAAAGGTGTGCACCACCCTTGCCCAGGTGGTAAATACATGTCTTTATGTCCAGGTTTTCTCTGTCTGTTCCTCTCTTCTTAGGATACCATTTATAATCAGATTAAGGACCAATTCTACTGCAGGACAACCTTATTTTAGCAGATTACTTATTTAATGACTCTGTTTCCAAATAAGGCCACATTTGGAGATAGGACTTACAGTGTCACTGGACAGTCAGTGTCCTGAGCTTTACTACTGTCTCTTTGAAGAGATACAGTTTGACCCATGGCAGTCTGTAGTTTCTAAAATTACTACTCTTCCCAGGAGCAAATTAGCCAATACCAGTATCTCCCAAGTAGCATCCCAACTGATGCTAACCACTTCAGCATCAGTTCTTAAAGTCTCTTCTAGTCCAGGGGGGCAGCACATGTCTATGATCCTAGCACTCAGGAGACTAAAGTAGTAGGACAGCAGGTTTCGTGTCCAGCTTGACGCTGTGACATTGTTTTGATCAGAGTCCATTGTTCAAACAAGCCTAGGTCAGAAATGGGCATTCCCAAAGGAACCTAGAAGGATCATGAGCCGAAAGCAAATCTGAAACCCAGCAGGCAGAGTTCACAGTCTGGCTCAGGCTTTGGCACCTGGCTTGCCTTGCAGCCCCGTGTGTACTCTCCCGTGCTGCTGTCACTTCATTCACGGTCAGCACTGCTGCTGGCATAACATTCAAAACCTTGGTGCTTTCCATGAAATGTGCAGTATCCAATTTATCAAGTAACGGCGTGGTCCTGAGCTGGTGACGCCTGTCCTCCCAGCCTTGGAAGGTGAGCACAGCAGCAGCATCCTAGTTTGAAGCTAGCTTGCTGTACATAGCAAGTTTCAAGGCAACTAGGGCTACAGAGTAAGGTCCTGTCTTTAAAAACAGGAAAAGAAAGGGAAGCGGTGGGTTGGGGATTTAGCTCAGTGGTAGAGCGCTTGCCTAGCAACCGCAAGGTCCTGGGTTCGGTCCCCCGCTCAAAAAAAAAAAAAAAAAAGAAAGGGAAGCGGTATCTTCCTGGCCATGCTGTGTGTTCTAGTGGATCTACAAGTCACAAGTCACACTCATCTCAGCGAACGTCTGGCCACAGCCTGGTGGTTTTCTGCCAGCTTCCCCCAGCGTCTAGTTTGTTCCTCACTTCGATCTGCGCTCTCACCAGAAGGTCCTCTTAATGTCCTCATCTCTACCAACATTATTCTCCACAGTCTGTGCAGTAACTCTCTCTTCTGAACCTTCACCAGCATCATCTCACCTGCCATATCGTTACAGCCCATTGGCTGTAACAGATCTAGGCTTTAACTTTCATGTGTTTCCCCAATGTACAAACAATTATAGCAGTTTCCCTCCCTCTCTAGAACATTTTTTTTTTTTTTTTTGAGACAGGGCTTCTCTGTATAGCCATGGCTGTCCTGGAACTAACTTTGTAGACCAGGCTGGCCTCAAACTTAACAGAGATCCTCCTACCTCTGCCTCACAAGTGCTGGGATTAAAGGCATGCATCATCCATACAGCAGAATCTTCATTTATTATGACTTCTTTAACAAAATGTCACAGGCCGAGTGGTATTAAACATGAGAAAAGTATTGTTTTAGTTGTGGGAAGTAGAAGTCCAGTGTCAGGGTGGGCAGGCCCGTGCTCCTCTTGATGCCTCTAGGAAACTTGCCCAGCTTTTGGTACATCAGCATGTGTATGCCTTTCATAACCGCTCTCTGCTGTGCTTTAAGACCTACCCTACTTCACTGTGACCTCTTTTTAACTAATTACATCTACACTAACTCTCTTTGCAAATAAATAGCTCATGGTCCGAGGTACTGAGACATGAGAGGGACACAACTTATCATCAGTGTTCATTGTTATATCATGGTTGTTCCAGAACTGGAGACTGGAACCAGGTCTCCTGGTCTGGCTGCTGACTACATGCCTGCCAGGGATGGCCCTGGTACAGGTCATTGGTGCAAGAGCCATTCCTTGCTGGGTAGCCTGGTATAGAACCTATGCCTTGTTCATCTGGACCTGCCTGGAACCCACTGGACTGTTCTTGATGATTCCTGCCCAGGCTATGCGGACACTCAGTTGGAAGCATACCCTGGGCCTGGTGACGATGGACGTGGAGCTGGCTGACCGCACCCTGTCTGTTGCGGTCACCCCAGTGCAGGCAGTGGTTTTGCTGTATTTCCAGGACCAAGGTGAGTCCCTAGAACCCCATCTGGTCTGCCTTGAGCACACTACCTTGGGGCTAGTGCTAGACACTGCTGTCTGATAAGCTGTAAGGTGACATACTGACCCCCACCCCCTCCAGAATTTAGAGGTAGCAACCATTCTTTTTACCTGTGAGTAACAGTTACAGGACAATGCACATGCATCTGGGGGTCCAACTGGCTAACAGCTATTGGAGCAGGCATATCTCCAGGGTACCCTGCATTCTGTGACTCTGCACACAGCCAGCTGGACCTTGGAGGAGCTGAGCAAGGTGGTGAAGATGCCCGTGGCACTCCTACGAAGACGCATGTCAGTGTGGCTGCAGCAGGGTGTGCTGCGGGAGGAGCCTCCCGGCACTTTCTCTGTCATTGAGGAAGAGCGGCCTCAGGATAGGGACAACATGGTGCTGATTGACAGTGATGATGAAAGTGACTCGGGCATGGCCTCCCAGGCTGACCAGAAGGAAGAGGAGCTACTGGTATGTTGGCCATTTCCACATTGGGCTGGGGTGGGCCAGGTAAGTGGCCAACTAACCAGGTCTGGCTTCTGTTCCTAGCTCTTTTGGACATACATCCAGGCCATGTTGACCAACCTAGAGAGCCTCTCTCTGGAGCGCATCTACAGCATGCTCCGAATGTTTGTAATGACTGGCCCTGCACTGGCTGAGATTGACCTGCAGGAACTACAGGGCTACTTGCAGAAGAAGGTCCGAGACCAGCAGCTCATCTACTCTGCAGGTGTCTACCGCCTGCCTAAGAACTGCAACTGATGTTCCCCTTCCAGGCTCTGACCTGCAGCATTCATGCCTGTGCAACCCCTGGATGGACAGCTAGGGTACCTTCTGTCCCCATGTTCCTGTGCCCAGCCCCTACCTGTTCCCTGCCTAACACCTAAAGAACAAATTAAAGCATATTAGCTCATCCTTTCGTGTATTTTGTTAGGCCCCATGAATACAAACAGGTTTGTCCTCTATAGCCACCCTACTATAACCCTACAGGGCCTGGATTCCCAGCAGCAGGTAATAGAACCACCCAAGAAGCCAGGCTTACCTCAGCCTGAGCTTGTGTGTTTGGGCAATAGATTCCCCTAAAGCTATGTTCTGTAGCCTGCCCTAGACATATGCTGGGGCCTATTTCAGCAAGTGTGAGTGGGGTTGGCAGCTCAGAGTCTCCTGAGTCAACTTTGGCCCCATCCTGCTTTTGTGGCCTTTAAAAGGAATTCTTGGGCCTTCACTATGTGGAGTCAATGTAAGGCTTTGTGCTATTAGAACATTTATACTTGATCAGATCCTCAGGCGAGGCAACCTGAGTCAAGTACACTCCTATGTCAAGGGCTGCCTAAGGCCAGATGCTAGTGACCAGGGGATTATCAGACCTCTGTCCTCTTTTCTCTACCGGCCATCCTGCTTGGAGCTTATAAGTATGAACTCAGATTCTCTCATGTCCCCTGGAGCTCCCGTCAGAAGTATAGGATGAGGGCAGGGGCGAGACTGATTCCCGGGGTATAATAATCCTTTCCCCCAGGTTAAGGCTCAACCACTCTTACAGGCAAGGCTGTCCAGACACCTGTTGAGGACACATTGACCCTGCCCTCAACCTTAGACAACAGAATCTGGTAGAACAGTGTGGGCTTCTGTGTCCCTGTTCCAGAACAGCTGTTTTCAGTCAGGAAATACTGACCTGAGGAAACAAAAGCCCTTTGGAATCATTGTTTACACACTCAGCTCCTGCCCAAGGTGGGTTCCAGGCCACAAGCCACACCAGCTTGAGCTTTGCCACTACCCCAGTCCCTTCCCAGTCCCCTCAAGCCCAGTCTGCTACAGAACTACCACCTCTGAAGGGGACTCTTCAAAGGTCCCATTTCACTCTTCCTGTTCTAGAGTGATCGTCGTACCTCAGATTTTAAAGGGTAGAGGCAGGTAGGTATTAGGCATACAACCTTGGTCATAGCCCAAGAGTTCCCAGAAATCTAGGAAGCCTTGCTCACAAGTACTTCAGAAATGAGGTGTGCTCTCCTCAGGCTCCTAGTTCTGAGACCCTGCTTCCTACCCCACTTAAGTGCCATTGATGCAAGAACTGCTTCTCTGAGTTGTGGCAGCAGAGGCCCTGCAGGTCCCTCCACCCAGTGTTCCTATCTGGTTCACACCACCAGGCCACAGACGGGCGTGTCTTTGTCCTAACCAGGATATAAACTTGCTGGGCTGGCTTGGCAGGGTGACAGTGCCAGCCCTGGGCCTCAGGCACACCTTCTGTTCTACATTCCTTTGGACTAAGTTTGTGGATGTGTCCTAAAGACCAGAGAAGTCTTGGTTCTCAACATCATCCAACCAATTCAAAGCCCATGTTTCTTGAAGACCAGCCCTGGGGGGTACCTGTGTTACCTGTGAATCCACTGGATTCCCACTGTTCCCTTCCTGGCTCCCTGTTGGCTCCAGCTGGCAGGAGGCGGGGCTCAGTCAGCTGCAGGGCTGACATTTCCTCCTCCTGCCCTTAGTTTGCTTGGCATAAAGAGTGGCAGCAAGGTGGGGCTGTTCTGCTTCCCAGCCCAGGGCACCAACACCAAGTTCAGTACAGAGATGTAGGTTAACCCTGACCATGCTAGCCTATAGGCAAACTCTCTCCCTTGGGCAGTGACTGATCCCTAAGGCAACAGACCCTCACGGCACTGAGCTCTGACTAACAACACTGCATGTGCGAGCCAGAGTGCAGTCAGTTCTGAGCCATCTGCTCTTTTGGGGGCGGGGGGGGGTGTTCTGAGGAGACGGTGAGGTATCCTGCTCAGGCAAATGTAGCCAGTGACTCCTATCCCAGTGGATGATCAAGGATTCCTTAGGACACTAGTAGTCCTCTAACCTGGGCTTTAAAGGCTATCTGAGCTCAGTTCTCCAAAGCAATCAAGGGCAAATGGATACATAGACCTACCCCCTGCCTCCTCATCCTGCTTGTCTCACCCTGGGGATGGGTTTATTAGCCGGGAGTTAGGTAGAACTCTGACTCCACTTAGAGACCTGCAGTCCTGATGTTAAAAAGCAAACTGAGACCATGGTCCTTAACACCAGATGGACAGCAAAGTAGGTTCCTCACCCACTTAATTAGAAGTTCTATAAGTCCTTAAAGCTGAAGCTCTAATATCCCCTGACTCAGACCTAGCCAGAGCTTGCTAGCCCTGTGCCCTTTACCTGCTCCATTCAGGGCTTTCTGCCCTGGACTCCTGGAATTCCAGCATCTGAGTATGAATGAAGTTCAAGTCAGCCTGAGTGCTCTGAGGCCCTGCCCCCACACCCTCTGCCTCACAGCCCCACTGTGAGGTCAGCACCTTCCAGTGAGTTCCATCTAGAGGTGTGTGGTGGGGCTGGGGGCTGGACATGGACTCCTGCCCAGCTGGCCCCCTTGGCCTGATATGTCTGTCCCTTGTGCTCATACCTGCTTCAGGTGCCTCCTCCCAGTAGCCCTCCAGCCAGAGCCCCTCCCCTTTTCCAGGCAGGGCAAACCATTTGTGTCCTTCTGAGGGTCACAGGGTGGGGTGGGAGGTGGACCTGAGGGTCCTCCACAGGCAGGTGACTAGCCCCTGGTCTTGTGGCCTTGTTTCTGCAGCTGGAACCTACTGTGAATGCAGCCTCGGTCTCAGCCGTGAGGCCCTTATTGCCCTCATTGTGGTGCTGGCTGGTATCAGTGCCAGCTGCTTCTGTGCCCTCGTTGTTGTGGCGCTTGGTGTCTTTCGGGCCAAGGAGTGCGTGAGCTTTGGATTGGGCACAGTGGGAGTGAGGCTTTAATTCTGGCCCCAGGCTGTTAGTCATGCTTTGAGGGGCCTCTTCCTAGGGTGGTATGTCATGAGAGGCTGGGGATAGTGTTTTCCAAGGTGCGTGTTGGGTATGAGGGTTGTAGGAAGATGTTGCAGGGGACTTCCAGGCGTAAGAATGAGCATTTCTCCAAAGATCACACCTGCCTTTGTCCCCCTCAGTGACACGTGCCCTGGACACTCGGAAAACAGGTAAGTGTGTCAGAGGAAGTCTCAGAGGTGAGCTGTGTCCCCTCTCCGCCCCCTCCTGAAGTGCAGCTCACAGCTTTATTGAGAGCAACGTCCTCATGGGCTGTTCGCCCCTGGGTGGCCAAGGCCTTGTTGGACCATGCTGATGTCCATCATGCAGGTTGGAGGAGCCCTATGGGGTCCAGGAAGATCAAATAGACCTGCACACGGTGCACGTGGAGTCCCACCTCATGGACCCTGATCTGGAGGTATCCATGATGCAGTCCTTGGAGAACCAAACCCTCACGGCCATGACTGCTCCTCTACAGCCCCCTCCACCCCCTCCCCCTCCCCCCCCACCTCCAGTGTAGTGGAGAGCAGCTAGGCTGGAGAATTAAACAGTATTTAGTGATTATGTGCTGTCCTTCTTGCAGGTCCCTCATGAGGTAATGTTTGTGCATGAATCATGGTGGTTGTCTCCACCCTGGGTTACTGAGCCATACCTTTGGGGTTTCTAGCTCCTAGCCCAGCTGGCCAGTTCAGCTCTTTCCTGCATTTGCCTACTATTGATCTTAAAGAGATGACTGATCCTGGACCCTCCTACCTTCCCAGATTCCCCCAAGATAGGCCCTGTAAGCTGGCAAACCAAAATGGAACTGCAGTGGCCAGACTGAGGCCAGTGCCCTTTCCGCTGACACTGTCCTCAGGAGCTCCAAGCTGGAGAGGGTTGCAACATCTTTCCTACACTCCCTCTTTTGCCTTAGATGTGTCGTCCTTCCTACACTTCCAGGTCTTTCCCTTGTGGTTAGGCTCCATCATGTGTTTATACTTTCACCAATCCTCTGCCAAGAGACCGGGATTCTTTTAGGATCTGTGGGGTCCTTTTGCCGAATAGGAATAGAAATTGTGACTGGGGTATGGAGCAAGGCACTGCATGCTGCATTCTATGATGCAGAACTGGTGGCTTTGATCCTGCTTTTTAGGTCTCAGTGGGGAGGCCGATGGTCTCATCAGCTCTATACCGGGCTCAAGGCCAAGCCAAGACTGGAGCTCTGGACAGGTGGTTGGCAGTACTGGGCATTGGCTCTGTGCCTAGCCCCCGCCCAAGTTGAGGAACCAGCAGTGGGACAGAAACTGTTTTGCTAGGGCGGGAGAGTTAATACTTGTGCAGGTGAGGCAGGGACAAGCTCTGGGTCACCTGAACTCCGAAGCCACACAGGGATCAAGGTCCCCTCCTGTTCTCGAGCTGCCTCCATGAGGGGTTCTTTTTTCTCGCGGCTTCCGCCGCAACTCTCTCTGCTGCTGCTGCTGCTGCTGCTGTTGTCGTGGAGACGAGTCTGGACCCAGGAGCACATTGGAACTGACCCTTCCAAATCCCCGGTGGCCCCCGTATGCCCCGAGGCATGTTCATGTTCACCAGGAGGCAAGGCCAATTGCTCCGCGCTGGCGCTGCCCGCGGTACCGGCGGGCCTGAGCTGGCAAGTACGCTCACTGCTGCTGGATCGCAATCGAGTGAGCACACTACCTCCAGGTGCCTTCGCCGATGCAGGCGCACTGCTATACCTAGTCCTGCGGGAGAACCGGCTTCGGTCGGTGCACGCGCGAGCTTTCTGGGGTCTGGGAGTGTTGCAACGGCTGGACCTGAGCTCCAACCAGCTGGAAACTCTGTCTCCTGGCACCTTCACGCCGCTGCGAGCGCTGAGTTTCCTCTCCCTAGCGGGTAACCGGCTGGCACTCCTGGAGCCCTCGATCCTGGGCCCGCTCCCTTTACTGCGGGTGCTCAGCCTGCAGGACAATTCACTATCGGCACTCGAGGCGGGTTTGCTGAATAGCTTGCCTGCCCTCGACGTGTTGCGCTTGCATGGCAACCCCTGGGCGTGCAGCTGCGCGCTGCGCCCGCTTTGCACCTGGCTGCGTAAGCACCCGCGTCCCACTTCAGGTGAGCCATCTGGGGCACAGGGCGGATGATGTTTGTTGCCACTGCTGCCATCTGACGCCGCTCCTGTGTCCCGCAGAAACTGAGACCCTGCTCTGTGTGTCTCCAAAACTTCAAACGCTCAACCTACTGACAGACTTTCCGGACAACGCCTTCAAACAGTGCACGCAGTCACTCGCTGCGCGAGACCTGGCGGTGGTCTATGCTCTCGGGCCGGCCTCTTTCCTTGCCAGTTTAGCCATCTGCCTGGCATTGGGCTCGGTACTCACTGCTTGTGGTGCACGGCGCCGCCGCCGCCGCACCACAGTGCGCCACTTAATAAGGAGACAGCCAGACCCCGAGGGCCCAGCCTCCCTGGAGGATGTTGGGAGCCCTACAACAACAGCTATCCAAGCCTAAGGGTTCCGCTGTTGTTTCTAGCGCTCCTGTAGCATCCCGCACTTTGAAAACTGTCCCCAAATCCCCGATCCTCCCTTCACATTCCCTGTAGGCGTCAACAATAGACAAAACCCGGAAATTTTCTGACATTCCTTTAGGCATCACCACTGAATACCGGGATTAGGGGTGGCTGTGCGCGCCCGGTGTCCCTGGGGCAGACACTGGGACACTGGGAGAGCTGGTCATGTACAAGGTAGTGGGGTGAGTGACACCGGACTGGGAGGCAGATGGCGCTCCCTGGTGCCCAAGGTGCGGGACTCATCACGAGCCAGCGTCTGAGGAAGCCTATTGTGGCTGCGGGCAGAAGAGAAGGCTCAGCCCTCTTGGAGTCTGGAGCCCTAGATGTCTGGGAGCCAGAAAGCACCCCTGAAGCACTGCCACTAGGGCAGTGAAGGCTAGCCCTGGGAAAGGTCAGAGACAACCCAGTGAATGGGGTGGGGAAATGTCGTGGGAGGGTGGTGCAGCAGGAGAGAGGTGGAAATCAAGTTGCAGAGAGCAGGCGCTGGAGGAAGGGTCGGGGGTGACCTAGCAAGCTGGGGCCATAGGCCCCCACTGTAGCTTGGGGTAGTGGCTGGAGGAAGGATGGGGCTGCCATTTCTGCTCCAGACTCCTCCGACCGGGGCCACTTAGGCCCCTCACCCCACTGCTCAGAGACCTCAGGGCCCTGCCTCTGCCGGAGCGCCCTGTGGCCCTGCCCAGCCGGCTCAGCTCTGGCCCATCCTCAGCCGCTCTGGTCCGCACCTTGGTCCTGCAGGGGCTGCCCGCCAGGCAGCAGAGCAGGCGGACGGGAGGCCCAGGGTGGGCAGTCTCTGGGGCGGGTGGGCTTCCCTCAGGCCTTCCCGAGCAGCAGGACTCATCAGTGTCCTTGGCCGGGCTAACTGGGCAGGTGGGCGCCTCCGGGGGGCCTCACACCACGGTGCTGACCGAGGGATCTGAGAGGTTGAGCGGGCCCGTGATATCAGTGGGATGGTACTGCTGTAAAATAGAAATACACAGACAAGGCGGCCCGTTAGCTCCGACGTCGGGGGCACGCGCGGGGCCGGGACAGGGTGGACCGGCCAGCCGGCCGACCGGTGGGCAGGCGGGCACGGCCTGGGGGAGGCTGGGAGTGCTCCTCCCCCGACCCCGTCGTGCTCCGGGGCTCTGCGTGGGCCAGGCCGCTGTCCCGTGCGTCTGTCTGCGGGGGAGGGGCAGAGGAGGGCGGGCGGGGCGTCTCAGCTCTCCCTATGACGGGAACACAGCTGCAGCTGGCCCTCCTCCCTCTCAATAGCGCGTCGCGGCAGCACTGTGTCTTTTTGGTTTTGCAAAGCGCCGCGTCCACCCCCGGTGCTCTATAAATAAGAACCAACAATCAATACCTGCTGGCCCCGCCGGCCACCAGGGATCCCAGCCCTGAGCGCCCAGTGCTGCCCTGGCCCGGACCGGCCACAGGACAGGGGCAGAGGATCTCAGCAGCTGGACCGACCCCACCCCACCCAAAGGAGCCCCCACCCCGTCCTCCCTCTGAACAGCACCCAGGCCCAGAGACAGGGTGGGAGCTGGGCTGTCCTCCCCCACCCAGGCCCCCAGAGGTCAACCCTGCAGGGTGGGGCCAGCTCCAGATGGCCCGGAAGAACGGGTCCCTGGTGCCCAGGGAGGCTCAGGTAAAGATTGAACTGAGAGCAAGTCCCCAGAAAGGAACCATGTAGATCTCTGAGTTGTACCTGGCCAGCTCCAGATGGGGCCTCAAGACTTAGCGACACCCACTGAAAATGGCCTGCCACCCACTTGCCCCACTTTGGCCACCTGGCCCCCCCAAGTACAGATCATCTTCTCTGTCAGATTTCCCCTTCCCATACAAATTCCAGCCCACAGCTCCCTTGGCCCTGCTCTCCCTCCCTTGTGCCTCCTTATGGGGATTCTGGCTCAGACCTTGTAGCATAGACCTTGTCCACTTTCCCTGGTCTGGGTGACCCTACAGATAGTGTCAGCACCAGCTCCTGGAGCCTCAAGTTGGTGCAAACCATAGATCCTTACTCCTCATCCACTCTTTCTGACTTAAGGTCCTTGTGGGTCTCTAGTACTTTTAACCTGGCATTTTGCTTCATGCCAAATCCTGTCTGTATGTCTTTCTTCCTGGGCATAGGAGTCTAACTACAAAATCAGATTTCTTGTGGGACACCAGCCCCTTGTGGGTGACACTCCCCACTGGTAAGAGGGCTTCCTGTGGGCTAGAGGATAACTCAGTAAGACCAGCGTGACTCTAGCAAAAGGGGAGTCTGTTGGAAGCTTTCTTCTGAGTGTGTATTCCTGGTGCGATGATGTACTGCCCAAGGCCGGGAACAGGGTTCTGACTCTGAAGGCAGGAGGTCTGACTCTGACAGTGGCCTGCGGCAGTGCTTGGGGGTTTGAGCTGAAGCACTGGTCTTAGCCTCCCCCTCCTGGGCCTCCTTCTGAGAACCTGTTTTGCTTAGGTATTCAGGCCCCAGTACTTTCAAGGATACCCTATCCATGTTCAGATCACCTGGGCACTCGCTGCTGCCATACCTCCATCGGGGACCTGTTCAACACGGCAACACCCCACTCCCCACCTGGCAGTCTCCCTGTGACCAAGGGTCAGTGCCAATGCTGGGCCCCAGTCGTCCACCCAGATGGACCCAGGCCCGGCCCCCAGCCCCCGGCCCACACAGAGACCACATGGAAGATGCAACACGCATGGCTCTGGTGAGACAGGTGAGACAGGTGTCTGGGGGGCGGGGCCAGTGGCCAGACAGACGGACGGAATGGGACATCACAGCTATGCCCTGCAGGGCTGTTGCAGGGCAAGAACGAAGGCATCAAGCCCCGTGTAGAGGCAAGAGAAACAGGGATGAAACAGACGTGGTGTGGCCTCCTGGCAGGGGCAACCTGGGATAGGGCTACTCTGGTTCCCAGGGTCCGGGTAGCCCAAAGAGGCAGTGAGGCTGACTGACTGACCAACAACATGACACAGCTTCCAGATGGTGTGTGGGTCATGGCATGGGGAGAGAGGTGGGCAGACTAACGTGGAGACACATGGGGAAGCTGAGGACCAGCGAGGGTTTGAGGAGAGGTCTGGAGCGTTCTAAAGGACAGCACCCTTTAATGGGTGGAGGGTGAGTGAAGGACTTGGCACAGATGGCCAGGGTTGAAGATGGGGCAGAGGTGGGATGGTAAGGGAGAGGGAGACAGACACGGGGCAAGGGAGGAGTCAGAGACGCGGGACTGGGGTGCTCTTCCCCTTACCGTGTCTTTGGAGGACCTACGTCTCTTGAAGCTGGAGGCCAGGGTGGAGGTGATAGCCCTAAATGTGGCTTTCTTTTTAGGGTCGGGCTCTGCTCTACCACTCTTTCTATCCTAAAATGAATATGTATAAGCGATTAGACAGCTAAGCGTGGCGGCCACACCTGCCCTTGCCTGCTCCTTGGGGCCGCTGCCAGGCCTGGCCGGTCACTCAGGCCCTGACTCCTGCCTGCCTCACTGTGCTCAACAGACGGACCAACAGCCAGACTTTCAAGAGTGGCCTCTTCTGCCCGGGGTTGGGCCTGTCCTTGCTTGTGCTGGGTCTGGGCTTGGGGTCCTGATGGCACTCTTCCTGGGATGTCCGCCTGCTCCCTGGCTCCTGGGTGGCCCTAGCTTGAAGGCATCCTGAGGAGGAGGAGCCCCTGAGGACAGGAAGTGCTTCCCCTCAGGCCACACCAGCCTTTCTGTTCAGAGGCTGCTGACCCCAAAGGGCGCACACCAGGAAAGGGCCAAGGACCCGAGGAAGTGTCCAGTTGGAATTGGAGTGATAGACAGAGGCAGATCCGGGGACGCTGGCCTGGAGTCAGATGGCCAGCATGGCCCTGAACAGTTGTGGCCAGGTCCCCAGGGGACCTGTAGGGCCAAAAGCAAGAATGGGTGGATGAGAGGTGTGGGGGCTCCCATAGCCCTGTCCGCCCACAGCCCTCATTTCAATGTCAATGTCAGCTCAGAACACAGCTACAGGGAGACACCCAGAGAAAGAGAAGAGACGAATCAGAGCCTAATCATTGGCCACTAGTCTTCAGGCCTCTGAGCCTCACTGCCCACCCTGTCCCTTTCCCTGGTGGACTCTGACCATCCCACATGCAGACTCATTCCTGCAAACCACAAATCCACATGGATGTGGCCTGAGGCAGATCAGCCCCATTTAGATTTGGAATCACAAAGCAAGACACAGCATGAAAAGGGGTCCCCAAATGGTGTCAGAGGTGCTTGGATGATAGAGGGCTAAGTGCATCTCACATTCACGTGCTATACACAGGAGGGCCCTTGTCTTACCCTGCCTGTTTGCCTTCCTATGGATTGGGTGCCAGTAGCTGACCTTGGAGACAGAGGGGCCAGGCAGAGGCTTGAAGCAGGGTACATGGCTTCCCTTGACCCAGCTTGGCAGTGGGTGGCCACCTGCTGGCAGCCACTGCCTGTGCTGCCCCTGTGCCTTGGGAACACTCACCACTGCCCCTGGCCATGGCTCCTAGCACCAGTCCTGCCCATGAGCCAGAGCCAGTGCCACGGCCTGTAGGGATAGAGTAGGGCCGTGGCCTGGCGGGGCCCTGGACGCCAGGCCTCGGAGGGTGGCCTGTCCTACCTGCAGGTTCTTCCTCCACACGTTCACGGCTGCAAAAGCCAGCTGCATCTGCTTCCTACGGGCATCCTTGTGTCGCTTGTAGGCGATCTCAATGAAAATGAGGAAAATCCCAGCTACGATGCCTCCAGCCACCAGCATGAAGACCCCTGTGTGAAGGGACCTTCAGCTGCCTGCCCAGAGATTAAAGCCCCTAATCCATCCCGGGGTCACAGCAGCATGAAAGGCACACCTGCCATGTTCTCAAAAGTGAGGGTTGCAGGAGCATTGCTGCGGGAGTCGCATTCCTGATACCGAACCCATGTCTTATCCAGATCTTCCATGAAGCCATTCTCATGGGACCTAGGTAAGTAAGGGGAAAGGAAAGGCAGGGCTGGAAGCAGGGGTGGGGCTGGGAATGGGCGAGGCATTCAGGGGGAGGACTGGAAGTGGGCAGGGTTCACAGCAGAGGCAACACCGTGGACCAGGACTTGCAGTCCAAGTGGGCCTTTTGGAGTCGGGGAGGCCTGTAGCCTCAACTGGACTGGTAACGGGAAGGCTCTGCCATGGGGTTGCTGCCTGGTTTGGGTGGAGTGGATCCTTGAAGGCTGTTGTACCACGTGATACAGTATCTAGTTAACAGTTGCCAGCTGGGGTGGAGTAGTTTGGTGTGCTGCTGCTGCTGGGGCATGGGGGACTCATAACCTTGTGGGAGGCTCTTGGGACAAAGTGGAGAAGGGAGAGGAGGTTTCCAGCATGGGGCAGACTCACTTGAGTATGGACAGGGAAACGTTCTGCTTCCAGGGGCTGTCCTTGCGCATGCCGATGCCAAAGCCTGAGCGGAAGAACAGCTCACCCGTGGTCACCAGATCGCACTTCTGTGAAGCCTCAAACTCCAGCACGGCCGAGTCCCAGATAAAGGCGTGCAGCTTGCTGCCGGCAGGAGCAGAGTCAAAGGAGCCCCGAGTAGCCCGTTCACCCCACCCTGCTCACACTGCAGTAGACAGTCTTCGCTTGTGCTTCCTGGGTGATGGGCTCCCCTTTGCCTGTCCCTTTACTGTCCCCCCCCCCCAGCCAGGGCAGCCCTTGGTCTGCTTGCTTACTTGTCCCGCACAGCCTGGATGGCCTCAGCTGCGCTCTCGTAATTGTGTTTTTCCATGTGCCGGTACATGGTACTCAACTCCACCTGCCTCCGGAAGTAGATGTCCACGGAGCTCTGCTTTACAGTTGCGTAGATGAACTTGTCTGAGGGGTTTCTGAGCTGCAGGGACAGAGACCTCAGCTCATGGCTGCTCCCCAAGCCTCACAAGAAACAGGCACTCCCTCTCGCCCCTCCCTTCCCCCAACCCCCAGCCCAGGGGCCTCACCCTGGGGTCATTGATGCCCGTGATGCGCTCCTCAGGCCGATCCAGCACCAGGAAAGCTGCCAAGTTGGCAGTGTAGGAAGCCACTATGATCATGGCGAAACCAGCCCACACCATGCCTAGGATACGTGCAGAGAAACTCCGGGGGGCACCTGTGGCCAGAGACTTGGGTCAGCTCCTAGAAAGCAGGGAATACAGCCACCACACAGGCCCTGGGCTTAGCCTCACCTTCCCCAATGCCGGAGTTGAGCAGGACGCCCCAGGAAAACCACATGGCAGAGGACAGGGTCAGTGCATCTTCCTCCTCCTCCTCACTGTTCACCTTGAATCGGCCAAAGGGACTGCGGAGTGCAAAGAGAAGGCGGGAGAGAGGACAGGAGAGGCAGCTCTGCCCGGCCCTACCCAGTTCTGCCCTCCCTACACATGGAGGGGTCTGGCTGTCTGCATGGTGCTCACCTGAAGCGGTCCAGCAGGTACAGCATCACAGCCACCACATGAACTGACAGTCCTACTAGCAACCACAGTGTGCTCTGAAAAGGCTGCATAAATGAGTCCAGTGTGCTCCTGGGAATCTCCTACAAGTGACCAAGGGTCAGTGTCACCAGGGCCATCCACCGCCCCATCCCATCCCCACCTGGTCCCTGCCTACCTTCTTGACCAAAATGGTCAGGCCCTGGTACTTGAAGGGCTTGGAGAACTCTATGTACTGCGCACGCTCATTGTTGATGGTCAGTGGTGCCACAATCATGTCCGCTTGGCCACTGAGTAGCTCGCCCATCATTCCGTTCCACTCCTTTTTGTTGCTGTTGTTTACCTGCAAAGAGACGGAACCGGTGGGGCTGCAGATGGCATGGCCACGCCCCTTGGAGACAAGAACTATATTATAGCAGACCTAGGACACGGCGAGCTTGTCTCCTGCTCCACACCTGGCTCACCTCTAAAGCCCAGCTCCACCCAACAGACCCCTGCTAAAAAACGCTCCATCTAATCCACCTCACTCACAGGACCTTCCCAGCAATCCCTTCACTCCAGGCCCTACCCCTGCTGTCCACTCCATACCCGCTCCTGTGTGCCAAACTTGCCATCTGCCACCAGGTGCACCTCATAGGTAAAATTCATGGTCCGCGCCAGCTTGATGAGCAGGTCTATGCAGAAGCCATAGCAGCACTGGGGCACTGTGTGGCGTGCTGTGGGTGGGCAGTTAGGGATGTTAACCGTGGGTGCCTGACTTGGAACCCTTTGCCCTGCCACACTCTGCCCAGCACTCACGGCTGCCTGGGGACGTGTCATTAGGCCCCGTACAGATCACCTTCTTCACTGGGTCACCATTGACTGTGAACTCCTCTTTGCATGTCCCATCACTCATTGTGGGCTTGACGTACACGAAGGGCTCTTGGTGGATTGTCACTATCTGCACGGAAAGATAAGAACTAGCCTGGACCGCCTGGCCCTGGTTGTCTCTGGGTGCCGGCTTCTCAGTACATGGCAACCCCTTTTCTTCATGCTTTTCCAGGGCTGTGTCAAATCCCAAGCCTAAAGCCTCCCCTGATTGTCAGCCAGTCCACATCCTTCTGACATGGTTGGCATTGCCTGCCTGCTGCCCTTGGGAACAGATCCGGGTCTTAGGGACTGGGGGTGGGGTGCTGAAGCAGGGCACAGACATCCCCAGACATCTGCCCTGACTCCTCAAAAATGCCTCCTGCAAATCTGTGTCCTCCCCCATGGCCCCTTCCCCTCAGACTGCAATCTACATTACTCCATCATAGCACTGCTGGGCAGTGAGTGTGAACCAGGTACTCTCTCTGACCAAGCAGGGAGCAGAAAGACTGTGTCCTTTCCAAAGACACCCTGGCCTCCCCTGGTATGTCACCTTCAGTCTTTGATCCTTGTCTTTTAAAAAACTACCCTTAAGTCATGATTATATGTATGTATGTATGTGTTTCCGTGTATTCATGTATGTGAGAAAATGCACATGGAGGCCAGAGGTTAATGTCCCATGTCTTCTTCCACCACTCTTTTTTTTTTTTTTTCTTTTTTCTTTTTTTCGGAGCTGGGGACCGAACCCAGGGCCTTGCGCTTCCTAGGCAAGCGCTCTACCACTGAGCTAAATCCCCAGCCCCTTTTTCCACCACTCTTATTATTTACGTATTTATCTTTATTTTATGTGTGTGAGTGTGTGTTTGTGTGTGAGTGTGTGTTTGTGAGTTTGAGTATGTGTGTGAGTGTGTGTGTATGTGTGTGTGAATGTGTGTGTGTGCCTGAGTGTATGTGTGTGTATCACATACATGCAGGAGCCCACAGAAATCAGGAGGCATGAAACTCCCTAGAACTGAAGCCACAGATGGTTGTGAACATCATGTGGGTGCTGGGAATTGAGCCCAGGTCCTTTGGAAGAGCAAAAAGTACTCTTAACCTCTGAGAGGATATTGTGCTAGCCCCTATTTTATCTTAAAGATTTATTTGTTACTATTTTCAGTGTATAGTGTTTTGCCAGCATGGGCGTCTGTACTCCAGGTGCATACAGTGCCCACAGAGGCCAGAAAGAACATTAGATACCCTGGATCTACAGATACAGATGACTGTGAGCTGCTGGGTAGGTACTGGGACTTTAACCCAGGTTTTATGGGAGAACAGCCAGTGCTCTAAACCACTGAACAATGTTTCCAGTCCCACTGTTTTTTGTTTTTTTGTTGTTGTTGTTGTTTTTTGTTTTTTGTTTTTTCTTTTTTCTTTTTTTCAGAGCTGGGGACTGAACCCAGGGCCTTGCGCTTGCTAGGAAGCGCTCTACCACTGAGCTAAATCCCCAGCCCCTTGTTTTTTTAATTCTTATTGTTATTATTATTGACAAGTCTTCTTCTAAGCTTGGAGCACAGTAATTGGCTAGGTTGGTTAGTCAGTGAGCTTTGGTGACCAACCTGTCTCTGGCCACTCCTCCCACCAAGGACAGGGTTATGCCGAGTACAGTGTGCAGCCATGTCCAGATTTTGACGTGTGTGTTGGGATCCAAACTCATGTGATTCACTGGGCTATTTACCAGTCCCCATATTTTTTTTCGGAGCTGGGGACCAAACCCAGGGCCTTGCACTTGCATACGTTTGTTTTTTTTTTTTTTTTTTTTTTTTTTGAGTCAGCATCTTGTAGCTCTGGCTATATAACTTTGGCTGATGTGGAACTTGCTGTGTAGAATATGCTGGCCTTGAACTCACAGAAATCCACCCAACTCTGCCTCCTGAATACATGGATTAAAGGTGTGTCCTACCATCTCAGAATTGTTTGTTTTGGGTTTTTTTTTTTTTAGAGAATTATTTATTTTATGTATGTGAGTACACTGTCCCTGTCTTCAGACACACCAGCAGAGGACATTGGATCCCATTACAGATGGTTGTGAGCCACCATGTAGTTGCTGGGACTTGAACTCAGGACCTTCGGAAGAGCAGCCAGTGCTCTTAACCACTGAGCCATCTCTCCTGCCCCTGTTTGTTGTTTTTTGTTTTTTCAAGACAAGGTTTCTCTGTGTAGCCCTGACTGTCCTGAAACTTGCTCTGTAGACCAGGCTGGCCTTGAACTCACAGAGATTTGTCTGCCTCTGCCTCCTGAGTACCAGAATTAAATGGGTGTGTCACCACTGCCGGGCATGCTTTTCTTTTCTTTCAATTCTTTTTTAAGACAGGGCCTCATAGACAAAAAGGAAAGTACAGTTGGGATGTAATACATGATTAATTAATTTTTAAAAATAGAAAAAAATCTCTCCATAAGATTAGGCTGTAGGCCAGCCTGTAAAGCATTTTCTTAATCAGCCATTGAATGAGAGAGAGCCCAGTCCATAATGGGTAGAGCCACCCTGGGCTGGTGGTCCTGGGTTCTACAATAAAGCAGGCAAAGCAAGCCACAAGGAGCAAGCCAGTAAGCAGCACCCCTCCCTCCAGGGCCTCTGCATCAGCTCCTATTTCCAGGTTCCTGCCCAGTTTAAGTTCCTGTCATGACTTGCTTCAATAATGGAACACAATATGGAGGTCTAAGCCAAATGAACTCTTTTTCTCCACATTCCCCCACAAAAAAGAAAGCCTCACAGGGTCAAGGCTGGCCACAACTTGCTAGGTAACTGAAGAAGACCTTGAATGTCTGATTCTTTTTTGTCTACCTCCAAAGTGTTGGGTTTAAAGGCATGCTCCAACATGCCTAGTTAATGTTTCTCTTTCAAGGGCACCTCTGCAGCCTAGACTTCAGCCTTGACATTCTCACTCCCTGTTCTTTAGGGTCCACAGTCTTATAGTTCGGGGACAGGTAGACATCTGGGTGATGTCAGAGTGGAATGCAGTCAGTTGCCAAGGGTCTGCATCAGATGCAAAGAACAGAGGGGAGCCCAGGCAGGAGTGGACAGCAAGGCAAGGTGTGGTGACAGGCCGTGGAGGAGGAACCTGTCACTGGGAGTCTTGAGAAGGAAAAGTCAAGGGAAGGAGGCATGACCATATTCATATATTCTATTACATAAGTATATTTGCTAGTGCTGTCGAAAAATTAGTGAGGGGGTTAGACTGTTATGAGCACCTGAAGATCTTACAGAAGACCCAGTTTCTGTTCGCACCACCTGCATGGTGGCTTACAACCATCCAGTTACAGGCAATCCACTATCCTGAAGTCTGGGCACCAGGAAAGCACATGGCACCCACATATAGGAGCAGGTAAAACATTCTTACATGTGAATAAAACTGAACCGACCAGTGAGGCGGGACATCCTGACAGCCACTGGCACCTGGATGGGTCCTTCTGGTTATTGGTACTTGGCTACGGCCTTCAGCCCCCCTTGCCCCTTGGTTTATCAAGACAGGGTCTCTTGGTGTAGCCCAGGCTGTCCTGCAATTAGCTGTGTAGACCAAGCTGGCCCTGAACTCACAGAGATCTGTCTCTGCCTCTGGGATTAAAGGACGTGCCACACCACCCAGCACTCTCAGACTTCTCAACATCAGGTGCCTGAACTGCAAACAGATACCACATGGGCTTCACCAGGTGACACTCGCTCTCCTATAAGAGATGCAGGCAGGTACTCACCGCAGAGTGAGACAGTGGCCCCGCTGCAGGGGTGAGCTCAGAGTTAGCAGAGTTGAGATATTTGATGAAAACACTAAGAGAAGGTTGGCTAGGCACATGGCAGTGCAGAGCCCGCCTTCAGTGATCTACAGTATCAGAGCCGGGAGTGCTGTGGCTCACGGTGAAGAGGAACTCAGAGAATAGCCCTTAGGCAGAGGGAGGGGGCCATGGATGAACCCAAGGAAAGTGCAAATCAGGCTGAGGAGAGGCTATAGAGGAGGAAGCCAGCTCAAGAAGGGGTTCCCTGGATACCCAAGGAGAAACGGGACACTTAGACAGTAAGTTCTAAGCTAAGCTCTGCACTGGGGCCCAGAGCACACACTCACTGTCCCTCTGCCTCCCTGCTCTCCTTGGACTGACTAGAGCTGGTCCAGGATGGAGTCCTGCAAAGACCCTGTGGGGCAGAAACTGCTGCTCCTCTTTTCCCCACCTCCACTCCTGCTTCCTCTGCCATGGCTGCCAGAGCCAGGTGTTGGCACGACCGCACCTCCTCTATCTGTGCTCTAGGACTTCATCCCCTCTCCTCCTGGCCTAAGGAATAGATGGGGATGTTGGGGTACATCAGCGGGGTCCCCCACCTTTAGTCTGGTGGACATCTGGTATCCTCGAGGTTTCTCTGTCTCTCCTCCTGGCCAGATGATCTTCCTGTCATTTGGGATGACCTGGGGGTGGGAGTATGAGATGGAGGGTGGCCACGCAGGGGTCTTGGCCCCAGGACCCTAAGGCCCCAGCCCCCACCCCCTCATGACCCCCACCTACATGGGTACCATTGTAGATGCCCACTTGCACCAGCTTGCGGTTCTGCAGGTTCATGATACTATAGTTGGCAAACTTCCGGTCCCCATCCTCATTGAATTCCACACGGCCAGTCACTCCGTCCGCATACTTAGAAGACATCAGCACCCTGGGAAGAGAGGCTAGCTTAGACCTGACAAGAACACCCATCCTTACTGGCTTCTGAGTGGCCCAAGCTCCCATCCCTTCTGCCCCAGTCTCGAGAAAGGAAAAGATTAGCAGATGGTAGGTAGCTCCTCACTGAGTGGAGGACATGGTGTGTGCCTGCCAGCACCAGATGGACAGCTACTGCATCTGAAGCCATGTCAAAGTCTTCTCTGGATTGGGACATGTGATTGTCACAGCTGCCATCCCAGTTTTACAGGGAAGGCAGAAGCTCAGAGAACTTCAGGCCCATTTGCCATCAAATAGGGGACGTACACGGAGCCTGTACCTAGCTGTAGCCCCTGGGTGGCTTGCCTGGCTGTATGTTTGCTCAGTGGAGCATTTCAGAGAGCCTGTGTGCATGCAACTGAAGTATAGGGTCACTCCTCTGAGTGAGCTTGTAGCATTCAGATGTCATGTTCCTCCGAGTTCCTGTGCATTCACTGGCATGTGTATGCAGCCTGTAACCGCACTGATACATAGGAAACCATTGACAGTGGCTCTGGGGTCCTGCAGCCATTATTCCCTCGGTCAGCCTTAATCTCTACTGTCCATGGATGCCTACTCTGAATTTCTGAGTTCCTAGAACATCCCACGGGAAAGACAGAAGATGTGGGTTGGAGAGATGGCTCAGTGCACTGATTGCTCTTCCAGAGGTCCTGAGTTCAAATCCCAGCAACCACATGGTGGCTTACAATCATCTGTAATGAGATCTGATGCCCTCTTTTTAAACTGTTTTTTTTTTTAAGATTTATTCATTTATTATATATAAGTACACTGTAGCTGTCTTCAGACACACCAGAAGAGGGCATCGGATCTCTTTACAGATGGTTGTGAGCCACCATGTGGTTGCTGGGAATTGAACTCAGGACCTCTGGGAGAGCAGTCAGTGCTCTTAACCGCTGAGCCATCTCTCCAGCCCCCCCTGATGCCCTCTTCTGGTGTGTCTGAAGACAGCGACAGTGTACTAATAAAGACAGAAGATGTGGTACTGGGAATATGGATCTGCGATGGAGGTGACTAACCATATAACATGTCCTAGATAGGGAACGGCTGGACCACCCCTGAAAGAGTGAAACACCCCCTACCCATCCCCACCCCTGTTTAAGAACAGCCTATTCCCCCACCTACTGAGAGCAACCCTGCCCACCTCTTGAACAATGGTCCTGTCTTCCAGATGTTGGTGTTGCCCACGCAACCCCGCGGTGGGTCAGTGATATTCTCCTTCTCTAGGAGTTCGTGAACTGCCTGTGCCACCACGCCCACGGCGTCACTGATGTGGGCTGACTCATTCTTGCCATTGATGAGCTGAAGTCCGATGATGCCTGTAGGGGACCCTGCAGCTTAGAGACTGGACAGGCCTACAGTCCCAGGCAACCCCACAGCCCAGCACTCACCATCAGGAGCGTAGCGCAGGGCGTTCCCAGAGATCTCGCGTTCCCCGACCAGCCACACGTACCCAGAGCCCGTCATGTTCAGCATTGCGGCTGCGCGGTACACTGTGGCAGCGTCGTCCTCGCTGTGGGGCAGACCCGGTGACGAGCCAGGACTCCAGTCTCCCTACCCCAGCCCCAGCATTTGCTCTGGGCAGCGTCCCTATGCCCACAACCCTTCCTGCAGCCAGACCTGGCGGTCTGTATAGGAGAACAGGCGGGACCCAGGACCTTCCCAATCTTAAATCGCTGGGCTCCTGCCTTGAGGAGGCAGGAATAGGGTACGAGATGACTTCCTGAACTCTTGATGGCTCACTGTTGGGCACATGCTCTCTGTTCCAAACACTATGCTGGAACCATCTCCACAACCTTACAGGAAGACGTTTTAAGGGTCAGGCTACATAGAGGTAAGTGGCAGGGTAGGGTCTGTGGTAGGTAGTCCACTTCAGCTCCTGTGTGTGACCCAGTGAGCTCTAGGCAAGCCTTGTGTACTTCTGTTGGAGGGTGTGAAATGACTAGGTAAGGGCCCTGGGCTGAGTAGGACCTAGTGCTTTAGCTGAGCATCCTGAAGATACTATTGGGCAGAAGAGAGACTGCTCCCAGGGTAGGTATAACCCCTTGACATCCAAGACCAGGGCCACCAGGACAAGCCTCACCTTACAGGGCCATGTCCTAAGTGCTTGAAATATCCTCATAAGTAATTCCTATAGACAGTGAAACAGGGGACCTAATCACCTAAGACTAGGGCTGCCAGGTCATAGCCACGACTCTGGGGTTTTTCTGGTTTCCCATAGCCAGTGAGGATCCTGTCCTTACCCTGCACCTGTCAGACTCTTCTGTTCAAAGCCCAACCATGACTAGCACTTTGGTTCACCAGCACATGTTTGAAAAGTACAGTGAAGCCACGTGGATTACCTAATATTGGGTTATTTTCTTTGTTAAAAATGCTATCTCGGGGGTTGGGGATTTAGCTCAGTGGTAGATCGCTTGCCTAGGAAGTGCAAGGCCCTGGGTTCGGTCCCCAGCTCCGAAGGAAAAAAAATGCTATCTCGGGGTTGGGGATTTAGCTCAGTGGTAGAGCACTTGCCTAGCAAGTGCAAGGCCGTGGGTTCGGTCCCCAGCTCCGAAAAAAAGAAAAAAGAAAAAAAGAAAAAAAATGCTATCTCAAATTTATTTATGTGTATTAGTGTTGCCTCTGTGCATTTATGTGCACTAAACTAGTGCCTAGTGCCTGTGGCAGTCAGACGACAATGTCAGATCTCCTAGAATTGGAGTTATGAAGGGTTGTGAGTCACTGTAGGTGCTGAGCACTGAGCCTAGGTCCTCTGTGAGCACTGGGTCATCTCTCCAGCCTCACTGACTTCTTTTTATGCCAGTTGATTCATAACTAAGAAAGTCCCCAGTTCCCCCGAGAAGCCAGCTCCCAACTCTCTGAATGATTAATTAACCAAAATAAATGCTCTAAATGACTAACTTGGTGATGTAAGTAACACACACACAGACACACCAACCTAGGTAGTACTTCAACAAGAATATATACCAGAGTCAAATGTGGTAGCATATGACTTTAACCCCACCACATGGGACGTAGAGGCAGATTACGCTCCACAAGTTCAAGGCTGGTATACGCAACAAGTTCAAGGACATAGAGGGGCTCTGTCTCAAAACAAATAGAGAATAAGATGTGACTGAGGTGCTGTGCACTGAACATGGAGGGGATCACCCGGCACCACACATGCCCAGGAACAGATCTGTTGTCAGCTCTACCCACCGACTCTGACAGAGGACCCCATCTTCCCAGCACAACTCAGAGTTATACAATGTTGCTTGGTAGAATGGCTGTGATCAATGAAGTTGTTAGAGATAGGAGATCTGATCAATCCGTCAAACCTCAGCAGACCATTTTACAGAACTAGTGATGCCAGTGAAGACAGGGTGAGGAGAATAAAGACTGAAAAGCTTTGGAGATGAACTCTGCATATCCTATGGACAAATGAAGTCTGGAAAACAAACTCTATCATGAAGAAGGGGCTAAAGTGTGGGGAGGGCTGACGAGCTCAGCAGTGGGGACCTACTCACTTGGCATGCATAAGCATGGGGTTCCACAGGCTCTCCGATGTTTAAAAAGCAGTGTGGATGCTATAACAACATACATGTAACATGCAGTATATTCACGTGAGGTATACAAACGGTAGGAATGCGGAGCATGCCAATGTGTGCACGCTGGTATGCGAGTGCTGTGTGCTTGGTGGGTGGTGTCCAGGCACCCACATACATATTAGTATCTCTAACCACCATGACCCTCCTTCCGATGACTCTGTGAGAGAGCCATGCTTGGCAAGCCTGTCTTTGACCCTTGGGTCAGCAACATAGAGTAGGCCCTTCTTGCCCTATGTCCCAAGAAAGGGGAGGTTCCCTTCAGCTGCAGTGGCTAGCTCTGGAGATTATTAGCCAGGAAGTAGCAAGTGTCCACTCTTCTGCTGGATGTGGTGGGATCTGCCTTGTGTCTTGTTTGCCCGCATTATGAGACGGAAGTCAAGCAGATGTACTTGACTTTGCCTGCTAGTGAGTAAGGATGCTTTGAGAAACTGACTTCCTCAGGACTTGCTGGACTTCTGTGTTAATTCACTTGCCCACCATCCCGAACATTCGTTTACCCAAACCGAACAACTCTCCTTCAAGCCCTATGATGAGAAGCATAAACAATCAGAAGATAAGAGGGTATGGTGGGGATTTCCTGAGCATGGCTTTCCTTGGTCAACCAGGGCTGAGCTTGCTTTCCAAGGGTCTTCTCTGCCCTGCTCTCTTTTCTGGACACATTTCTCTCTCACTTTTTCCTTCCGTCCCTCTCTCCCTCCCTGTGATTGGGTCTCATGTGGCCAAAGTTAGCCTTGAACTTGCCAGGTAGTTGATGATCTTGAACTCTTGACCCTTCTGCCTCTGGAGGGCTGGGATTACAGGTACACACCATAATACCTGGCTCTATGGGGTGCGGAAGATTGGACCTAGGGCATTGTTAATGCAAGGTAGGTGCTCTGAGCGACTGAGCAGCCACATCATCTGGATGCATTTTTTTTTTTTGGTTCTTTTTTTCGGAGCTGGGGACCGAACCCAGGGCCTTGCGCTTCCTAGGTCTGGATGCATTTTTAATCCATTCTCTAGGAGCCCTGGACCATCCCTCACCCGAAGTATGCCATTAGAATTGGTGGTTCTCAACCTGTGGGTTAAGACCCCTCTCAGGGTCAGGTATCAGTATTCACATTACAATTTATATAACAGTAGCAAAATTATAGTTATGAGGCAGCAATGACATAGTTTTCTGGTGGAGATCAGTATGACATGAGAAACTGTAGTGAAGGGTCTCGGCGTTGGGAAGGTTGAGAAGCACTGAGTCGGATGAACAGCCAAGGCAACTGGTCCATGGCTCTGCAGGGTGTGCAGTGGTGCAATTGGCGCCTGCTTCCTGACACTCCTGCGGGGTTGGTGAAGCTGAGGCTGTTACTCAACACCACATCTGACCGCTATCACCCTCAGAGAGGGGCAGCTGGTTCCAGCCCTACCATCTGAGTGAAGATATGGTCTGCTTTTCAGGCTGCATCCTGGCTGCCCTCCCCTGCAATCTGTGAACATGGGAAGTGTACATCTGTCTGTCGACCAAATCTGCAAACAGATATGTATCCTGCTCCTGAATCTGGTCATCCCTTTCCTGCCAGCACAACAGCAGGATTCAGGGTATTTCCCCAAAGCTGGATGATGTGCTGTGGCAGACTGGACTGGTTCCACCTAGTCTTCTCTGCTGTCTCTAAGGCTGCCACACCATGCTTCCCATTTTTCCTTTCCATGTGTCCTAGGCTCTAGTCTTCCCCTTTGCCAGAATTCCTAGTTGTTTGTGAACAGGGAGATTTTACTATGTGCTCGTTCACAATATTGAAATGGGTTGGGAGGAAGGCCCTTTCCAGAACCAGCCTGTTTTTCATGAGTTCACATCAGTGGTTTTGTCTCATCTGTTCACCTGCGTGTGACTTTCGCTAGGCTCCTTCTCTGTCCTTGGCCCTCAGAATATTTATATATCTATGTCTCCAGGCCAGGGGCTTCCTAGTACTGTATCTCCAACCTCCAACTCCCCAAAGCTGAGTTAAGGCAAATGGCAGATGGTCCTATTCGACTGCTAAAGGGGGAGACCCTAGGGAGGAACGAGCAGAGGATGGAGAGTTGGCTGGGCCCCAGGAGAGAAGGAGGAAGGCAGGATGGTGTAGGGCTGTCCTTGGTGAAGATCTTATTTTTTTTTTTTTTTTGGTTCTTTTTTTCGGAGCTGGGGACCGAACCCAGGGCCTTGCGCTTCCTAGGTAAACGCTCTACTACTGAGCTAAATCCCCAACCCCGAAGATCTTATTTTTTAAAAAATAATTATTTATTTATTTTACATGTATGAGGACACTGTAGCTGTCTTCATGCACATCAGGAGAGGGTATCCATTGGATCCCATGACAGATGGTTGTGAGCCACCATGTGGTTGCTGGGAATTGAACTCGGGGGCCTCTGGAAGATCAGCTGGTGCTCCTGACTGCTGCTCACCTCTCCAGTCCAATCTTCTTATTTTTTTTAAAGACATTTATTTTCACTTCACATCATTGGTATTTTGCCTGTTTGCATGTCTGTGTGAGAGTGCCAGATGCCTTGGAAGCTACAGACAGTTGTGAGCTGCGTGTATGTGAGTGCTGGGAACTGAACCCTAGTCCTCAGCCAGTGCTCTTACCCAATGAGCCATCTCTCCAGCCCCGAGTGAAGTTTTGTTTTGTTTTTGCTTTTCGGATTGAAGCTCATTTTGCCCAATAGTGCCCCACACCTAGTCCAGAGGGTGGACTTGGGCCCCAGACAGAATCACAAGGATGAGATGAGGAAGCCAGCCTACTCACCTTGCAGAAAGGATGATGACCCGGGCCTCCAGTTCCCGGGCCTCCATCAGCAGAGCCGTCACATTCTTGGTTCCTGGGTCAAACTGCAGCACCTTCTCTGCCTGTGGTGTGAGCAGGAGCATTAGCAGGCAGTTGGGAAAGGGAACATTGTGCCTCAGTGGCAAGAGTGGGGCCAAAGCTGCTAGGAGCCCCGAGGCAGCTTCACTAGAGCTGCCTTGGCCTGTCCTTGCCACCTACCCTGTGAGCCTGCCTCCTCACTCTGCGCTGGCCTGTCCTTGCTGTCTGTCTCTTCTTCAGCCTGCTGGATGTCCTGTTCTCAAGCTCTGCTCTTTTCTCAGTCTGCCTTCTCCAGGTCTCTCTTTCCATCTGACTCCTGTCCTCGTTTTTTGTTTTTGTTTTGATTTTGGTTGTTTTTTGTTTTTGCTTTTGTTTTTGCTTTTTGGTTTTCTTTTCTTTCTTTCTTTCTTTCTTTTTCTTTTCTTTTTTTCTTTTTCTTTTTTCTTTTTTCTTTTTTTTTTTTTTTTTTTTTGCACTGAGCATGCAAGCTGAAGTGGACCGAGACTTAGAAAGAGACGTGCAGCGAACAGGAAATAGAAAAGTTTTGGAATGCAACTGGGAACAGAGATGGGGCTGACTTTTCCAAAACCTTGGGAGATCTCAGCTCAGACCTGATTCCTCTTGCTCCTATAGGAGCGGCCCAAACTCTGAAGTGACCAGGTGGGCAGGCTCCCTCCCTGGGTTCCACTAGGAAACCCTGGCGGACCTGGAGATTCATGCACTTCCCAGAGCAGCGCCTCCTGTGACCGTGCTTGTCTTGTGGATGCGGGCCAGGGTCACGGCGGGTGGGCTATGGGCACCCACACCGCTCACCCCTGCCCTCTGCTGCCTGCCTGCTGCCTGCCTCACCACCTGTCTCTCCTCACTGCTCAGGCCTGCGGCTCGGCTCGGCGCGGTGGGGCCAGAAAGCACCCAGTGGCTGAGGCACCGCAGGCCGGGGCTCGCTAGTCGGTGGGTGGCGTGCACGTCCATGCATATATACCTTGGGTCCGCGCTTGTTGTCATAGGACAGTTGGTCGAGGTTTTCATAGTTCCTTTTTTTACTCTGATGAATAATGTGCACAGAGAAAATATGCAGACACAGAAGAAGATTATAAACGGTTGAAAATGACGGCGCTAAAGCAATCACACCACCTCCTCGGCACGTCTGCAGACGGGCACGTACCTGGAGCTCGCAAACACCGAGACCCGGGGTGGGGCTAAGGAAAGGGGTGGAGTTGAGGGGGGAGGGGACACAGGGGCAAGGGCCACAGAGGCTCCCTGCCTTGGAGCTATACTCTTGGAAACAGTCTCTTTCAGGAGAGAGGGCAGCCCTGTCCACACCACCCTTGAGAGTCCCGCCTGCCACCCCCCACCCCTGTCATGCACCTGCTGTGTGGCCCCAGCAGTACCCACCCCCACCCGAATCAGTTCTTAATGAAAGAGGGCCCTGTCCCTATGACCCTCCCACTCCTCCCCCAACTCCTCCCTCCTGTTCTCTTCTCACTAACCAGAGTGCTCACACCCACATGCCCACAATAGTGTCTGAGACTGAGTGTATATATGTGTGTAGGCCTGCAGAGGTGATATTCTCCTGCAGGTAAATCTGTGACAGTCTGTGATGCACGGGCAGGCTGTATAGATTAAGCATGTGCGTGTGTGTGAATGTGCGTATGCCTCTGTGTGTGTGTGTGTGTGTGTGTGTGTGTGTGTGTGTGTGTGTGTGTGTGAGCAGGTGGGTGGGTGTGCAGAGGTCAGGCTGATGAACATGTGAGTGGGTTGGTAGTATGTGTGGCTTTGATGGACACAGCAGAAGTATGAAGGAACCAGCCAGGAGCTGGGATGGGACTGTCTTCAGAGAGGCGAGCCCTTGGTGTTAATAACCAGCCCTCCTTCCCAGACTCAATGGACCACCCTAAAAGATGCACCTGGGCCTATCTCTAGCCTGAACTCCCACCCCCAACCCATGCCCTCTAGTCCCCCCAGAGGCCTATGGGTGTGGGGGACAATGGTTGGTGCTAAGTATGATGAGGCCAGCTATGATTTTGCAGGCAGAACATGCTCCCACCCGTCTCCCTCCCCCATCTGTCTTTTGGGGCCCCTCCCCAGCCTGGGCCTCCTCCTCTCTGCAACCTGAAAAGCACCAACCAGCTGCTTCTGGTGCTCTGTGTCCTGGGACTGAGGGGGTCAGGGGACAGGTGTTGGCAAGGAAGGGCATAGGGGTCGCTTGGACCCCCTCTACCTCAAATCCTGGCTCTGGTCTCTGGCAGTTCCACACACTGAGGGCCAGGCTGAGATGGGAGTGTATGTGTATCCTGAGATCAGTGTCTACATAGTCCCATGAGGGATGCAGAGCTAAGCTCTGAGGTGGGAGGGAAGGGGAGGGGCACAGTGTAAGTCTGAGTAGCCGAGGGGCTGCAGATGGGCGGGGCTTCAATTAGGGCCATGAGCAGCCATGAGGCAGCAGGCTTTTAGATGGATCTGGCCTTGGTGAGAGACATGGATTGCACTCCTGTGCTCTGTGGAGGAGGCCGTAGAGGGTGCTCCTGAAAGGTAGATGGCATCTGGCAGAGAGGGGCTGAGTCGAGTCTAACTGGGGCCTCAGCTGGGGCTAGGGAGGCCTGAGGCTGGTTGGGGGCGGGATAGGGGTGTTTGCAGAGCTCCAGGTGGTCCAGCCCTCGCGCAGCAGGGACTGACACGAAGGAGATTTCGACTAATGGCAAAAGCAAGTGAAATGAGCCGAGGACAGGCCGGGGCGGGCGCCGCCAGACGCAGTGGTACTGAGCATGCAGGATGGAGAGAGAGTGTTCACAAGGAGCCACAGATATGGCACGGCCCGCCTGTTCCTGCTGGACAAGGACCTCTTCAGGGCTAGGGCCTCACCTTGGACTCCCGTTCCTCCAGCAACGTCTCCAAGCGCTTCTGCGCTGCCCGTCCCTCGTGGTCGTCGCTGACCAGCAGGATGATGTGGTTCCAGTTGTAGACTCGCATCATCTCAAACCAGACGCTGGACTGGTGGGAGTAGGGCGGCACCGTGCGAAGGAAACTCAGGTGGATACTCTGTGGGTGGGACCGAGAGGCTGAGGCTAAGTAGGCTTTCCCCTCTCCCACTGATCACTTCCTCCCACATGCCCTTCCCCTTCCCCTGTAGCATCTACTGTGAGAGGCTTGGTGTTTTCTGGAGCTCCCTGGCATGGATGACTGCCACCTTCCCACCAGAACTCCCTGGAAAGGTTGACCACAGAAGCTTCTCCAAGACCTTAATGAGCCTTACAGGGCTTCCAGCTTTAATAACTGTATTTTGTGCTCAGCATTTGCCTAGTGCAAACAAGGCTCTGGGTTCTATCCCAGCAGCTGGTAAGAAAATAACAAATCCATTTATATGTAGTAAGTCTTCTGTCTTGGGGTCAAACTTTGCCTTTCTTCCCTGGAGCCAGAGGCTGTGGCTTACTAGTGCCTTGCTACTCAAATTACCCTACTGCCAGGGCTTGTCTGTCTACCTGAGTGAACATGGCTCCTTCCGCACCGTCATGATTCACACTGCTCTTGGCCCTCTGATGCTTCTAGGTTAGTTTTTTACCGGTTCCCTCTTGGTGGTCAGGGGCAGTGCATTGTAGGGATAGAATGTTCACCGCCTCTGCAACTGGCTGCAGGCAACTTGTATTACATTTGGTGCTGCGGGCCTGCTCTTTCCGACCTGTGTGATGGACAGAGGGCTGACTTTGAGTTGGAGCCATGAGGGGCTGGAGTGAGCCTGTGATGTTTGGTCCCACTGTTGGCCTGTGGTCAGTCTCTAGGTTGGTCCAGCTGTGTTATGGGGCCTCCCAGCTTCCTGTTTGTCCTGGCTACTTCACTTCTTATGGTTATTAGTTTCTTTTGTATATGAGGGTAAAAGTGCTCCAGAGGAAAAATGGCCAAGAGGCATAGATCCAGATGCCATGTTCCTCACCAGCATACAAAGAGTGACTTAGGTGCCTGGGTATGTGAGGTCCTTGACTGAAAGTCTGATCATCTCCCGATGGACCCTCCCACAAGTCCTCCCTCTGAGTCCCTTTTGTCACCACATCCTGGGGCCTGAATGGCAAGTCTCCTTGCCTTAAGGCAGATTTTTCAAGAATGGTAGGCTCTGATAGGAAGACTCTGGAGGGCATGGTGGGTCCTGGAGTCTACTCCACTGCCTGCCAGCCCTCTGACTGACCCAGGCACCAGCTTGTGGTTTCCAAGTGGCTCCCCAATGACTGTAGACTGTCCGAGCCTGCAGGTTATGGGGAGGAGGCTATGGTGTCTGTTAGGTCACTGGATGTCGGGAAACCCTGATGCTAAGGTCAAAGTCTGACATTATGGGCTGGAGAGATGGCTCAGTGGTTAAGAGCACTGACTGCTCTTCCAAAGGTCCTGAGTTCAATTCCCAGCAACCACATGGTGGCTCACAACCATCTGTAATGAGATCCGATGCCCTCTTCTGGTGTATAAAGGACAGTGTGGTCTTATACATTAAATAAATAAATCTTTAAAAAAAAAAAAAGTCTGACATTACTAGATTAGTGGGGTGTGGGATGATGTCACAGGTGAGGCAGGTACAAGATAGAAGGAGGCTTGTCATTGGACAAGAAGGAAGGATGGGTGGGAGAAAAGTTTGAAGGAAGAGGAGGAAACTGGAACAGAAAGGAGGAAGAGACGGGAGGCGGAGAGAGAGAAGAAGCCATGGCAGGTGATAAGATTCTGCTCTGTGTATTTATGGGTTGTTATTAATGTTCTTAAGAGATGGATGGTACTGGGCTTTGTATGTTTAGGTGGGCAATTATATCTTATTAATTGGGTCAAAGGTTATTGTGTTGTGTGTTTTTCATGTGTAGATTTAAGTGTAATGGAGTATGGGGTGGCTGGTCTGGGCCATCATGGAATTGGAATGTGTGTTTCTGGCAAGATATTCAGCAGATATCTTGGGGCACTGTGGTGCCGGACCTAAGGGGGGTAAAAGACAGTAGGTACTTTTTTATTTTTTACATTTTTACAACAACAGTGGGGCCTCCTCTTCTCTACCTGGAGGACACAGGACCCCTACACTTACCTGATGAAGGTTAGGTAGGGATGTCCTAAGATTCCTGCAATGCCTCCCCATGCTAAGGAGGCCTTCAGCCCTCCCTGGATATCCTTATGCCCTTCCCCCAAATTATATAACCCTTGGTTCACCCCAAATAAAGTGTATGCATACAAGCCCACCCTGAATAAAGGTGGTCTTTATACACAAGCTAAGATGAGAGTTGTTTCATTGAAGATCGTGCGAGAAGGCCGTCTCCTAAAGGAGCTGTAACACTAGTCCACAGAAAAGGCCTCCTCTCTCCACCAACCCCCCGCACCCTCTCACCACCACCCCCACATTCACTTCCAGTCAGACTGGGACCCTGCAGAACTCCACCCACTCCAGACTCAGCATCATCCTTCTGGCCCAGTGTGAAGTGAAATCTGGACACTGTGGGAGGGAAGGAGCAGAGGATTCAGAGCCACAGCCTGAAGCACATGGCCTAAACCGGGTGGCTGGGTTACAGTCGGCAGCGTCTCACAGAGTCCTCTAGATGATCTAGAGCAAGTCTCCTGGGTCTCTGGGCTGTGGTTTCCTATAACTCAGTAGCTACTTTTCAGCTTTTGGGCCCAAATGAATTAAGGCCAACCCAGCCTTTGGGCCACAAGAGCTCTCCAGATGCTGGGCTGAGACCCTTTAGTCCCTGAGTATGTGACCTCTTGCCACAAGCTGCCTGTTCTGTCTGTGTCCATCTCCTAAATGCACTTCATTTGGCAAAGCTGGGCCCCACAGCAGCCCTGTCTGCCATGAGTATTTCTCCATGCAGGTATCTGCTGCTCCTAGAAACTTCTCTCCAGGGCTGGAGAGATGGCTCAGTGGTTAAGAGCACCGACTGCTCTTCCAGAGGTCCTGAGTTCAAATCCCAGCAACCACATGGTGGCTCACAACAATCTGCAACAGGGATCCGATGCCCTCTTCTGGTGTATCTGAAGACAGCTACAGTGTATTCATATACATGAAATAAACAAAATCTTTAAAAAAAGAAAAAAAAAATAGAAACTTCTCTCCAACCCTTTTGCTGCTGCATACAAAGCCCACTTGTCCCAGGAAGCTCCCTGTTCACCCCTTGAAGCCCTCTTCTCCCCAAAGGAGGTGTTATTTTTGTCTGCCATTGGGAAGCATCCTGAGTGCATGTGACTGCACAGGCATCTGTGAGGATGCTGATGGTGCATGAGAGAAAGAGTGTGGGACTGTGTGAGAGACTGACAGCATGAGCACATGGGACTTGAGTGTGCATGCTAGTTGTTGGTGAGTACGAATGCATAGGAACATTGCGTGTTAATGTGAGGTGAGTGTGAACACATATAGATATGTATGTGACTGAGTTCTCATAGGCCTGCATGTCAGTGTGATTGAGTACGGGTGACTTGTGTACCAACGCCTTTGAGATCCAGTGGGAGGTATGGATGTGTGTGTTACTTATTGCTACCTGGAGATGACCACAGGGAGAGGAAGATAATCGGTTCTGAGTCTGGGGTCAGGCTTACCTTGTCAGAGTAGATGGACATTCGGGTAGTCAGTCCCAGGACAGGGATTCTGTAGAAGCCAGCTGTGTAGGAGACAGGGGTGGGAGTGAAGTGGTCGTTGGGAGTAGGCGGGTGGCTAACTAGGATAGCGTAGACCTGTGGACACAGGAGACAGAGTCAGCTCTGTGGCATAAGATGGACACGGTACTAGGATTTGAGATCCCAAGTAGCCAGAGCTGGAGCAGCACCCCAGGGGCCCAGGCGGTGCCATTTGTGCACAAAGTCCCACACATCTAAGACACAAAAGAATGAGCCACTGTGCTCTGGTGATGGACCCATTGTAGGGGGGGGCAGTACTGAGCAAAACTCTAGGGATGTGGAACACACACACACACACACACACACACACACACACACACACACACAGAAGCATGCAGAATTGCAAGCATCCTCTCTTCTAACCAGGGCTCACTCTGATAAAGTGAAGTGGGGTAGGGTTGAGGGGGGCACAAGTTCTGAGCAAAACTAGCATGTTCTCTATATTTTGGGATGTAAGGAGTGCTTCTCACCCCCCTCACCATGACGCCCAGCCTGCACCCTTTACATTAGTATACATTACCATACATTAGTGTATGAAGGTATGCATGTGACTATGTAGGTGTTCATGAGCAAGGGCTGGAACATGTATGCACTATATGCACCAACATGTCTATGTTTATATATGTCTGTCATGATGGAAGCAGGGTTTCTATGTGCACTGACCATATAAAGCAGGGTGTCCGTGGATACACAGATGTGTGTGAGTGAGCACGTGCAGTTGACTGTGTCATATCGAGGTGCAGTGTGGGCTAGTGCCATGTGCACGAACATGTGTGTGAGCAGATATGTTCATGGATGTAGACGTTCTTTGAAGAACATGTATGAAGAGACTTGGCACAGTCCCTGTCCCTGTCCTCATTTTACATAAGTTGGTGCAATGCAGTGACCCTCATGGCTTCATTGGAATTCTGCAGTGAGTTCAGCCAGGGGCGGACAGCTTCACCAGCAACATGTCCTCCCTACAGCACGCTGCACTGCTCCCACTCTGGTGTCTCTGGCATGCGCAGTCCTCACTGCCACCCCTGCAGACGCTGCTTGCTTTGGCACCTGGGCCATCCTTCGCAGACCCATGAATGGGGGAAGGGAGGAGAGGTAAGGAAAGAAACAAAGATAGCCCTAGGCCTCATCCAGTCAGTTCCCTGAAGTGCTCCTCCATCTTGTGCTCAGAATGTCTAGAACCAGCACTGACAGGATGGAACAAATCACCGATGATAGTCACATGACAACACACACGGACCTCTGAGGATGAGTCCCGGGGGAACCAGCAGACACAGACATTTGTCCCAGGCCTCTCCAGGGACCAGTTGGCTTGGAGTGGTCTGATAAGGAGACTGAGAAGGACCAGAGAAGGATCGAATGAAACTGGGGCAGTAGAGGAGGATGGAGAAGCAGGGGAGAGGGGAAGTAGTGGTCACCTGGCTAGAGATGAGGTCCTCACACACTGACAGGGCCATCTGTATGGCGTTGGGCTTGTGGGTGACAGAAGTGGCGTTGAGCTGTATCTTCCAAGAGCCGTGTCGCTTATTGGCCTGGTTTACTGCCTCGCGGAACATCTGTTCATGCTTGCGCGTGCTCAGCACCGCGCCGATGTTGACGATCTTGGGGTCGCAGGCGGCGCGGGCGAAGGAGCAGGAAAAAAGCAGGGCGAATGTCAGCAGGTGCATGGTGCTCATGAGCTCCGGGCACAGCGGGCCTGGCTCTGGGTTGCGCGAGTGCGACGACCTCGCGATGTACGACCCGCGGGCCGCCCGCGCGCGGTCAAGCGCCCCCGGGTTCTCTAGGAGCCCCGGGCGAGCGCGGCGGATGCTGTCCGAGGTGCTGAAGCGTGTTTGGCGCTGCTCGAACACCCGCGCGGAAAAGGCGGAAAGGACAGCAGCGCGGACTGCGCGACTGGTCCCGATGCTGCGGCGACTGCAGCAGCTGCGGAGTCATGAGCGGGACCTACGCGTTCTACCCCTCCCACCGCCCCCGCTTCCTGACGCTGAGTCGAGTGCGCGCCTCCTGACGCGCGCCTGCGTTGGCGTGAATGCTCGGAGCGCGCGCGCGAGTTGAGGAGCGCCCACGAGGGTGTGTGCACGCGCGTTAGCATACAGAGAACTAGGTGCAATCATCCGTGTGGTCCCAGACCTTCAATAGCTGACCCGGGAAGGCTACAGGGGTTTCTCGTCACCATGTGCAGGTGCTTCTTAAGTGTGTTTCAACAAGAGGGGGTGGGTTGTAAATGCTGGAGTGTGTGTACTGGATTGTGAATGCTGGAATATAAATCCTTACCCATAGTTTGTAATATTTTGGGACTTGGTTCTTCCAAGGTCAGAAAGAGACCCTGTCCCTCTATACCTCTGGGGGAAGGATGCTTTCCTTCTGACAGGACTCAGTATTGTAGGAGAGTTGGGTACACTCTAGAGGCTGAGATAGGATTGCTAGAGTTCAAGGCCAGCCTGGGCTACATGGTAAGTAACAGGGTCTGTCTATAAATAAATAAATAACACCAAATTGGGGGGAAGGGAACACCACACCTTCTTGGTTCTGTTACTTAGACTCCCTTCTTGAAGAATAGGTGTGACATTGGCTCCCCTACCATAGAGTGGTACCTTCTAGGAGACCTGAAGGAGGCTAAGGACAGAGGGAACTGTTTACAGCAGCTAAAACAAGGTTAGACAACAGGCAGCATGTCGGGTAAGAGCCTAACATATCTGAGTTAGGAGTTTTGTATTCCCTGCTTCCTCTCTTGGACTGCTCGCCAACATGAACTGGGTCTTGCTCCCAGCAGTCATTTTCCAGAGCTCTCCTGTTCCTCATCCGGCAATCCTAATTCTTTGTCCCCCTTCAGCCATATAAAGTACAGCCCTTCCCAAATTCTAAAAACAGCTGAAGCTCCACCCCTGCCAGTGACATCATGATTTCCAATAGCAACCAAGGATTTTGCAGGCTTTCCTGTAAATGCTGCTTCCTAGGGGTCAAAGAAGCTGGTCTCCTCCACACCTATGTGCTGAGCAGCTCAGGGGAGTATCCTGGACCCGCAGGTCCGCACCCCTCATACCTCTCACTAAAACTGTCTTCCCCTGCAGAGGACAGGCCGGCCTGTGGCACTGTTTAATTCCCTGTCTTGGCTCCCTTTCTTCCCTCTGCTGCCTGGAGGCTTCATGTCTGCACACTCTCTGTTCTGGCATTGAGGGACACAAGGGAAAGGGCCAGCCTCGGGGCTCTGATGCTCTAACAGCTTTCAGCAGGCCCAGAGCTGGCACCATCTGCACAGAGGTTGGGGCCATCTCCAGACATCTGTGGCTTCTGATGAGGCTGTACAGGGTGGGCCTGGGCTCTGTTACTCCATGATAGGGCAGGACCCACTGTTCTAGCCTATGAACCAGACTGTTCCTACTGACATGACAGCCCTTACTGTGGAATATTCAGCCATCAGTAGGCAGTTGTTCCCAGATGGGAATCTGAAATTGACCATGGGAGAGCTACTTATTTAGCTCTATCGGGAAGATTTGCTGACGCAGCAGCGTTTCCCTCTCCCCTTCCTGAGAACCTGTTTGCCAGCACAGAGCTCTTCGTGGGCTCTGGGTCCTCAGTCTTTTGGTCTAAACCCCTCAGGAAGGTCCCAATGATTAGGGCAGGGAGGAGGCAGAGCCTGCCTTACCCATCATCTGTCTCTTTTGACTCTGTTCCCTATTATTCCCCAGGTGCTTCTTTTATACTTACTCCATCATGATTGGCTGCAGTCGTACAAGCCACCGATCTTGTTTCTGCCTGCTGCGATAACTGTCTTGGGCTGAGACCCTGCTGGGTCCTGGGGAGATAAGGGCTGTGAGCATGATCAAAGATGCTCAGCATTGTCCTGTGGTGGGTCCCCAGGTGGTGGGTCCCCAGGTGGTGGGTCCCCAGGTGGTGGGTCCCCAGGTGAGGATTGAGGCCCAGTTCTGCCCCCAGGCCACTGTGGGAAGTTCCATTGTGTAAAGAGCACCAATAAAGGAGGCCGTGGGTCCTTACTAGTCTACCCATACTCCTCCACTGCTCTGGCAATTGCAGCCCAACTGTGAAGGGGTTTGCCCTCTCTGACTCCTGGTTTTAGTCCATCAGACACAGTTCATTGACCTCAGTTCACAACAAATATGGATTTTGTTTGTTTTTGTTTTTGCTTTGCTTTGTTTTTTGGTTTGGTTTTGTTTTTCAAAACAGGGTTTCTCTTTCTTTTTCTTTTTTTTCCCAGAGCTGAGAACCGAACCCAGGGCCTTGTGCTTGCTAGGCAAGCGCTCTACCACTGAGCTAAATCCCCAACCCCTAAAACAGGGTTCTCTATGTAGTCCTGGATGTTCTGGAACTCACTCTGTAGACCAGGCTGGCCTCAAACTCACAGCTCTTCCTGCTTTGCCTCCCAAGTACTGGGATTAAAGGCGTGTTCACCACTGCCTGGTGAAACGGATGGATTGTTAACCAAACCCAGGCTGGAGCACTGGGTTTCTCTCTCTCTCATATCTCAGATCAGAAGTTGGGAAAGAACTGAGCTCTGCATCCTCTCTAGAGGTGGATGAATCCCTGTGACTCAGGCTTGGCTCAGGGTCAGCCTAGGGATACATTCTCACCAAGTGGAGGCCAGTTTGAAAGGAGGAAATTAGAAAAGAGAGAAGTAGGAGCCATGTGCAGATATCGTTATATACTGACCCCGTGGTCAGAACAACAGGCCATTTCCTGGAATTCAACCGATGGAAGATGTTTCTGCTTAGACTGGAGATTCGGACTGGCCAGCATTAGGCCTGGCTACCAGGTAAAGTGACTGGGTCAAGGCTTCTGTGTTGACCTAGAGCAGCCAAGGGCCTCACAGAGAACCACCTATCAGCAGCAGGAGTTCTAAGGCAGCCTATATCACCTATATCACCTCCTGACCACATGCCTCCATTACTACCTTGTTCCTCCCCATCCCTGTCCCTGTCCTCTCTGGCCCTGAGTGTAGACAGGAAAGTCCCAGGACATTAAGTGCTCCAGGTGTCAAGCTTATGGTTACCACACGTTTTGAAGTAAAGATAGGGCAGAGAATCCAGTCTCTAGGTCTCATTGAGGCTCTCGGCTACTGCGGATTGGGTGGTTTGGGCTGACTTCTTCACGTCTCATGTCAAATCAGCCAGTCAGACAAGAATGTCCTATTAAGGGTTGCCTGGAGTCTCTCTCTTCTCTGGGTAAGACTACTAAATAAAAGACAAAGATATCAAGGCCACCTTTTTCCTAGCAAGCCTGTGCATTTGTGCACACGCATGCACACACACACACAAATACATACACACACACAAATACATATACAGTATTTATGTGTGGGGTGCACATATGTGTAGGGTATTGTGTATGTAGTCATGTATATGGATATCAGTGAGTGTGTGTGTGTATGTGTGTGTGTGTGTGTGTGTGTGTGTGTGTGTGTGCATGTAGGCCAGAGTCAACATGTGGTATCTTCCTCAACCACTCTCCACATTGTTTTTTTTAATTTGTGTGCATACCTTTGAAAGCATGTGGAGGTGAGAAGACAACTTGTGCAAATTGATTCTATCCTTCCATTGTGTGAGCCCCAGGGATAGGACCCAGGTTATCGGGATTGGCTTGACAACAAGGACTTTTACCAAACAAGCAATTTTGCTTGTCAGTCACCTTATTTTTTTTTGAGACAAGGCCTCTCACTGAGCCTGAAGCTTACCAATTTGACCAGAGCAGCTGACCAGGTCTCTGTATCTTTTGGACCTAACATTCTTACTCTGGGGTTACAGGCTAACCTGGCCTCATTTGTTATGTGGTTCCGTGCACGCACAGAAGCACTTGACTGTCTGTGTTAGATCTCTAGCCTCTGGCTGTCCTTATAAGTAGGTCAGGAACACTGTTTTTTTTTTTTTTTTTGTTTTTTGTTTTTTTGAGTTTAGTTGCGTTCTCTATAAAGGGATGTTTGTACTTTAATGGCCTGGCATCTAGGTTCTGGGAAAAAAATGCTATTTAAGGGAAAAATTTCCAGCAACCTCTTTCACTTTGTAAGGGGGAGGGCTCTCCTGGAGCCAGGAGGGAGGGTCCACTGTTCTGTCGCACAGCTGTGTGTTAGTCTGTGGCTTTACTGCTTTACTTACTAGTGGTGCTCAGTCCCAGCTTTAGAAGAAATTGCCAGGACCCCCAGGAAAACCAATAACACTTTTGATTATGACCAGATGTTACTCTGTGTCCCTAATGTATAAGCTCTTAAAGTTCTTTTGCTCCTCCCATAATTCCTGGGGCTTGTCAGGGGCTCTCTCCTCTAGGGAAAAGATGGCTCAGTGGTTGTGCTGGATAGTTTAATGTCAACTTGATACAAGCTAGAGTCATCTGAGAGGAGGGAACCTCAATTAAGAAATGCCTCAGGCTGGGCCAGTCACAAACATGTCACACACACACACACACACACACACACACACACACACACACCCAGCTCCTGCAGGAGAGAATGGGTGACAGAGAGACAAAAGTGCATGCACTGTGGAGAGGAGCAGAACTGGTATCAGTGGCACAGAGCAAGCTCCTACTCTGTTTGAGGTCCTGTCCTGGATTCCTCCAATGATGAACAGCGATGTGGAAGTGTAAGCCAAATAAAGCTTTCCCTTGTTTTTTGATCATGGTGCTTCATTTCCGCATTAGAAGCCTTAAGATGGCGCTTAAGAGCAAGTGCTTGTTGCTCTTTCAGAAAACCCTGGTTAAGTCCCCTAAATCCATGTAGTGGTTCATAACCATCAGTAACTCCAGTCCCTTTTCTGGCATGCACGTGGTACACATATACACATGCAAGCAAAACACTCACACAAATAGAATCAATAAGACATTTGAGACAGGGGCTTTCTATGTCACTGTGTCTGGCCTTGAACTCACAGAGCTCCACCTGCATTTGCTTTATGAGAGCTAAGATTAAAGGTGTGTGCTGCTCTGAGAACGATGTCTATTTTACATAAAGAATTAAATCTTGGGTCAGTGAGATGATTCAGCAAGTGAGTGTGCTCTTGTCAAGCTGGAGGACCTGAGTGTGACCCCTGAGACCCACACAGTGGCCGTCACACATGTGCCATGGCAGGTCTCTGCTAACAAATCGTGTAGGTCTAAAACCTTTTTTAAAAAAGAATTAAGCCAAGGGGTTGGGGATTTAGCTCAGTGGTAGAGCGCTTGCCTAGGAAGCTCAAGGCCCTGGGTTCGGTCCCCAGCTCCGAAAAAAAGAACCAAAAAAAAAAAAAAAAAAGAATTAAGCCTTGGTTGAATATCAGACACTATAGTGTGCAGTGTGTAGAACATCTTGAATGATTGATTTGATTGGCGTTTTGATTGTACAATCATCAGTGTTAAGATTATTGCTTCCTACATTTAGGGCCACCTTAAAAATGGTCAGATTCGGGGTTGGGAATTTAGCTCAGTGGTAGAGCGCTTGCCTAGCAAACGCAAGGCCCTGGGTTCAGTCCCCAGCTCCGAAAAAAAGAAAATAAAATGGTCAGATTCAAAGTCAAAATACACTTAACAATTGTTTTGAAACTCAAGTCAGGAACTCAAATGAAAGGCCCGGTGTAGTGGTGCACACTTTTAATCCCAGCGCAGAGACAGGTGGATCGCTGAGTTTGAGGCCAGCCTGATCTTCAGAGTAAATCCCAGGACAGCCAGGGCTATACAGAAAGACCCTGACTCAAGGAAAGAAAAAAAGAAAAGAAATTCAAATGAAACTTTAAAAAAGGAAAAATTTTTACATGATGCAATCAAAAGATATAGTCATTTAACACGTGTTTAGAAATAATGGTAGTGGCACAGTATCTGTTTCATACAATTAGACCATTCTGTGACTGTGAGGAAGAGAGTTTGTGGAAACCCTGGAATTCATAACTCATGTCTGGACCAAGGCTTTGCAGGTAGCCTGTTAGTATTCCTGGTGACATCATGTGACGTATAAAGCACACGAGTTGTTTGTTGACCAGGGCTTCAGTGAGTTTGCACTGTGTCAGATGGATAGCCCTTACTAGAAATACCTCCAATTGATTATGTATTTGATTTTGAAATAATTTTTAGTCACTGTGCATTCAGAAATCTTTCAGGCCCGGTAAGTGTTTTACAACTGCTACGTTCATTCCCTACCTTCCACGTAAGAACGTACGCTTATCCCTACAACTCAGAGATCATCCCTCAACTCAGTTGAGTGACATGGTCCTGTGGGTCACAGGAACTTCTTGGTCTCTTTGGGAGAGTTTGCAAGCCTCCTTTTCCCTGGGAGCAGTAAGTGCCCTCCCTCCCTCCCTCCCCAGGGTTAAACAGGAAATCGATCAATGCCTGCAGCTACAGGTCTGCAGCAGGAGAGCAGTACTCATGGAAAGTCCAGGACCACTCGTCTTCACTGCTGGAGCTGCTGAACATGGATGGACATCTGGGCTGAAAGAGAGGAACCCTCACAGATGTGCCACACGGGAAACACCAAAAGACACAGGTTGAGACTGGCTTAGGGACAAGGCTGGTTCTTAGAGCCTGGCAGCAAGAGGAGCTGTTCCAGATGAGTCTGCTGGACATGTTCAGTGGTAAAGGAAGGCCATATTGCTTTTTTGTTTTGTTTTAAAACAGTCACAACGAACCCTGGATGGCCTATAATTTGTCACATAGCAAGGATGACTTTAGCTTCTGGTTCTCCACCATCATATCATAGGTGTACAACAGTATGCCTAGTTTTTGGCTTTCATAAAATTTTGGTGGTGCTGTAGATTGAACCCAGGGATTTGTACGTGCTGAACAAGTGCTGCGGCACTGAACTCGACTCCAGCCCTTTGCTGTATCGCAGCCACTGGGTTTTGAGGTTATTTGTTTGCTTACAGGTTTTTAAATTTTATTTTTATTTTGTGTATATATGTGCTTTGCCTGCATGTACTGTTGTGGGGTATGTACCAGAAAAGACTTCTCAAACATGGATTTAAGCCAATAGAAAGGGGGCTGGAGAGATGGCTCAGTGGTTAAGAGCACTGACTGCTCTTCCAGAGGTCCTGAGTTCAAATCCCAGCAACCACATGGTGGCTCACAACCATCTGTGATGAGATCAGATACCCTCTTCTGGTGTCTGAAGACAGTTATAGTGTACTTATATATAATAAATAAATAAATATTTTAAGCCAATAGAAAGTCTTTATCAGCTAGCTGTCAACTACACTGGGTGTTTGGGATCCCAGTGTCGCCCCAAGCCTTCTTCAGGGCTGAGAACCGCTGCTCTTAGGCCCCGAGATCCATTTATCATAGAATATAATTCATTCTTATTGTAGCTGTCACAGGTCACGAATTCCACTGCCTTTAATCATAAGGTCAGTCTCTGGAAGAATCTGACCCAGTGCTTGCAAAGATGGCACTGTCTCAAGTTTCATTCTTTACTCCCCTAAACACAGGCTATGAGAATTGTAGGGGTGAGGGGTTCCCCAACACACCATGACTTGTAAGAGCCACAAATATGCCACTGCTACCTACCCTGATAGAGTAGGTACCCTCATAGAGTCTTTAAAATCCACCAGACAAGACTTGTTGCTTCCCTGCTGCAGTTTGTGAAGCTTACTCTAATCTCTCTTAGGATTTCTTCTTTGATTTTTATTTGTTAAATAAATGTATGCTTAAATTTGGGTCTTTCAACTGGATTTTCTTTTTTGGAGCACAGCTGTAGCTCTGGCTGGGTCTGGAACTCTGTCTGTAGACCAGGCTGGCCTAGCACTCACAAAGATCCACCTGCCTCTGCCTCCCAGTGCTGGGACTGAAGGTGTGGCCACCACACCTGGCTTCAGCTGAATGTTTTCCTTCAAGGAAACAAATCAAGATACCCATGCAACAAGGCCATGTCTCAACAAGAACAAGAAAAATCACAAGCATCCTTTATGTATATTATGATTGAGGCGTGAGGGGCTGAGGAGATGGCTCAGTGGTAAAGAACAAGCACTGTGGATGAAGGGGGCTCCCAGTGTGACGGCTACTATAACTCCATCTTATGCTAGGCATCTAGCTTTGTACTCAGTAGCTCTTTGTCTGACTCCGGTCCCTAGAAGGTAAGTTCCCAGTGAACTGGACTCAGTGACATCCTTCCACACACACCTAGAGATGCACAACAGTGACCATCTGTGTGTCATGTTGTGACCAACCACTTCTTTTTTTTTTTTTTCTTTTTGGTTCTTTTTTTCGGAGCTGGGGACCGAACCCAGGGCCTTGTGCTTCCTCGGCAAGCGCTCTACCACTGAGCTAAATCCCCAACCCCAACCACTTCTTTGCTGCTGTAACTTGCCTATGCAGACGTTTTTGCCTGGCAGAGCAAAATGGCTCTTGAGCTGCTTGTGCAGATACTCAATCTCCTGCAGTTTTCCAGGTTTTCATCTTTAAAAAATTCTTCCCTCGGGACTGGAGAGATGGCTCGGTGGTTAAGAGCACTGACTGCTCTTCCAGAGGTCCTGAGTTCAATTCCCAGCACCCACATGGTGGCTCACAACCGTCTGTAATGGGATCTGATGCCCTCTTCTGGTGTGTCTGAAGACAGCAACAGTGAACTCATATACATAAAATAAACTATTTTAAAAAATCCTTCCCTGGGGGACTGAAGAGATGGTTCTGTGATTCACAACACTGACTACACTTCCAGGTCCAAATCCCAGTACACACCTCACACAGCTAACAATTATTGGTCACCCAGGGGAAACAGTGCTTTCTTCTAGCCTTCGTGGGCACTTCATACAAACAGTATGTACACACGCCTGCAAAACACCCATAGACATAAAATAAAAATCTCAAGAAATGATTAAGAACAACCCTTTCCTCACGTGACATCTCTCATGTTACTCCTAGGTTTGTCTCAGAAATTGTCCTGCTAGCCTTAATCAATACCATAATCAATGAATCTTTTAATTATAACTGGATTGAGTCTCTGAACTTTTTTTTCAGGGTCAGGAGCTCCATGACACCAAGACCTATGTGAAAAGCCAGGCGTGACAGCATATGTCTATAATTACAGAGCTGAGTGGACAGGTAGACTGTGGGACTCACCAACCACCACTGTAGCAGAGACAGCAAATGCCAGGGTCAGCAAGAGACCTTTCCAAAAAGTAGGGTGGACAGACAACTGAAGAAGACCCTGTTGACTTCTGGCCTCCACAAGTGTATATTCATTAGTATCCTCAGAGGGGGGAAATGAGAGGGAAGAGGGAAGAGACAAGAAGGGAGAGAGGAAGGAGGGGGGTGGAGAGAGAGAGAGAGAGAGAGAGAGAGAGAGAGAGAGAGAGGTTGAGGTCTGAGCAAAGGTCTCACACTTCACACTTGTAAAGAGAGTACAAATCTTACCAATGCAGAGTAATTACTTCCTACAAATATGAATTCACTTATCCCAATCTTAGTCAGGGTTTCTATTCCCACACAAACATCAGGACCAAGAAGCAAGTTGGGAGGAAAGGGTTTATTCAGCTTACACTTCCACATTGCTGTTCATCACCAAAGGAAGTCAGAACTGGAACTCACACAGGGCAGGAAGTAGGAGCCGATGCCATGGAGGGATGTTACTTACTGGCTTGCTTCCCCATGCATGCTCAACTTGCTCTCTTATGGAACCCAAGACCACCAGCCCAGGGAAGGCACTACCCAGAATGGGCTGGGTCCTCCCCCTTGATCACTAGTTGAGAAAATGCCTTACAGCTGGAGGCATTTGTGAAACTGAGGCTCCTTTTCCTATGATAACTCCAGCTTGTGTCAAGTTGATGCACAAAACCAGCCAGCACAGGGCCAAAGAATAACTCCAAAGTTCATAGATCCAAGTAGTTGGAAGACTCCAGTGTGGCCGTGGAGATGGAGATGAACAGGGTTTGGATCTTTTTGTTGGTGGGTGGTTGTTTTTGAGATGGGGCTTCACTAAACATTCCAGACTGGCCTTGAACTCACTGTGGAGTTTAGATTAATCTCAAGCGCCCAAGGAGTCTCCCGTCTCAATCATCAAGTCTGAACTTGGAATCCCTTTGCCTTAACCTCTAGAGTGTTGGGATTGTAGGGTGTACCACAGATTCTAAAATAATTTATTTTCCACTTTTTGAGTTGGTTTTGTCAACTTGTATCTTCTTAAGACTTTTTTCTAGTTTACCTAAGCTTCTTGATATATGAGTATACTTTATTATATATCCTGCCAGGTCAGTGCTGGCCACCATTTGGTCTAACGAACTATCACACAGTACTCAAACAGGAAACTGTACATTCAAATGCACAAGCATTCAGCATAGGCCACATGTAAGACCCGACATATAAGAGACATAGCTCACACATCCTTTCTCCCTCTTTTCCTTCCTTTTCCCCTCCCCTTCTCCTTCATCCTTCCCAATAGGGTCTCATTCTGTTCTGACTTTGAACCTGAAGTCCTTCAGTGTGGGCATCCCGAGCATTGAAAGCACAGGTGTGGGCTATAGCCAGCTCCTCCTCCTCCAGTCTGTTACTATGGAAACAGTTAAAGCACAGATGTGGGCTACAGCCAGCTCCTCCTCTTCTATTCTGTTACTGTGGAAACAGTTAAGCTGTCTACTACTTTTATGTGAAAGTTTTTGTCAAATCTTCAAATTTTTCCAAAGTACATTCTTTTTTTTTCTTTCTTTCTTTTTTTTTTTTTCCGGAGCTGGGGACCGAACCCAGGGCCTTGTGCTTGCTAGGCAAGCGCTCTACCACTGAGCTAAATCCCCAACCCCATACATTATTTTTAATTATGTGTGGGTATGTGCATTTGTGTGAAGGTGCTCCCAGAGGCCAGAGACGTCAGACACCCTGAGTCTATCTTTACCGGAGGTTGTAAGGTGCCTGGCGTGGGAACCCTCTACAAGATGTCCTCTACAAGAGCAGTGCATCTCTTAAACCAATGAGCCACTTCTCCAGCCCCTCCTTTCTCCATTTGATTCAACATTATTTTCTAATTTAGTGATTAAAAAAATCTCTTTAGAATGGTGTTTATGCTTTTCAAATATTGATTTCTCAATTTTTTTAGTCCCAATGTGGCTAAAACATTTTGTGTGACTTAAATATTTTTTTTTTCTCTTTTTCGGAGCTGGGGACCGAACCCAGGGCCTTGTGCTTGCTAGACAAGCGCTCTACCACTGAGCTAAATCCCCAACCCCATACATTATTTTTAATTATGTGTGGGTATGTGCATTTGTGTGAAGGTGCTCCCAGAGGCCAGAGACGTCAGACACCCTGAGTCTATCTTTACCGGAGGTTGTAAGGTGCCTGGCGTGGGAACCCTCTACAAGATGTCCTCTACAAGAGCAGTGCATCTCTTAAACCAATGAGCCACTTCTCCAGCCCCTCCTTTCTCCATTTGATTCAACATTATTTTCTAATTTAGTGATTAAAAAAATCTCTTTAGAATGGTGTTTATGCTTTTCAAATATTGATTTCTCAATTTTTTTAGTCCCAATGTGGCTAAAACATTTTGTGTGACTTAAATATTTTTTTTTTCTCTTTTTCGGAGCTGGGGACCGAACCCAGGGCCTTGTGCTTGCTAGACAAGCGCTCTACCACTGAGCTAAATCCCCAACCCCGTGACTTAAATCTTTTATTTAGAATTCTTTTTTTTTTTTTTTTTTTTTTTTTGGTTCTTTTTTTCGGAGCTGGGGACCGAACCCAGGGCCTTGCGCTTCCTAGGTAAGCGCTCTACCACTGAGCTAAATCCCCAGCCCCTAGAATTCTTTTAGGTCTTATATATGGCCTATGGTGAATGTGTGTTTAAAGGTATAGCTTCCCATTGAGTACTGTGATAGATTCAGTTAGGTCAAATGGTTTCAAGTACTGCACTGTCTCTCTTCCTCCCTCCCTCCCCTTCCCTCCTTTTCTCTTTCCCTGCTCTGACAAACGTGTGTGTGTGTGTGTGTGTGTGTGTGTGTGTGTGTGTGTGTGAGCGCGCCTATGTTCTCAACAGATCTTGAATTCCCAGTCCTTCTCTGCCTCACAAATGTCAAGGTTACAGTGACAACAAATTTGACTTTAGGGGTTAGGGATTTAGCTCAGTGGTAAAGCGCTGGCCTAGAAAGCGCAGGGCCCTAGGTTCGATCCTCAGCTGGGGGCGAGGGAACAATATTGACTCTAAGTTGTTTTCAATGAGTCTGTTTCTCATTTAAATTCTGTAAGGTTTTTATCCTGTGGTTCTTTGGATGTGAATTGTTTTGTTTGAGACAGTTTTTATGCAGGTAGCTGCTATGTGCTGGCAGTAGAGTGACACCACCACTTGGCTTTTTCCTTCCTTTTAGACAGGTTTCACTCACTTAGGGACCAGGCTGCCTTGAAACTATGTAACTTACCTCTGCAGTGGTAAGATTCTATGGACACAGATAGTGTTGCTTTGCTTCTGAAGTCAGGGTACTGATGAGAAGGCTGAGGTTACCTCATTGTCCCTCGTGACCTTCGTTGTCCCTAGATTCTGAACCTTGACAAGGATTTGTCCCATAGTGGCTTATCATTCTTGCCTGGCTCAAAAGATTTTCAGCTACGGATTTTGTTTTATTGCTCTAACAAACTCTTATTTCCTCTCTCAAAGGTTTATTTTTTAACTTCAAGCTCTAACTAGCCCTTTGGTATGCCAATTGCCATCTCATGGTCGTGAACATTGCGGCAGAACTTGGGAATGTGCAGACCTGGCTTGAGTTGACTGGAATAGCCAGTAGGAACTCCGCCTTCATTTTAGGAAGAAATGCAGACCTCAAAGTCATCGCACCATCTGCCATGGTTCCAAAAACCTACATTTGAGGGCACTGTTGCAATAGACCATCGAGGACTTAAAAGTAGGAAAGGTGGGGTGTGTGTTCGTGTTCGCGCGGGGCGGGGTGCTGGAGAGATGGCTCAGCGGTTAAGGGCACTAACTGCTCTTCCAGAGGTCCTGAGTTCAATTCCCAGCAACCGCATGGTGGCTCACAACCACCTGTAATGGGATCAGAAGTCCTCTTCTGGTGTGTCTGAAGACAGCTACAGTGTACTCATATAAATAAAATAAATCTTAAAAAAAAAAAAAAGTAGGGAAGGGGCACGGGATCAGGTAGCCTTCTGTAGGGAACTCTCCACACACTCAGAAATACAAGTAAGCTCTTGGGGAGCAGCGGTTTCACCCACCAGGCAGTGGGCAGTTTTGTCGTTTTGTGTGTTTTCCTCGCGGGAACCACGCGCACGGAAAAGTGCGGTCGTTTTAAGCCCGTCGCCAAGTACGTAGGTAGGGGTCGGAGCGGAATGGTCGGGGAAAGGGTCGTTCCCAGGCCGGAGCGACTAGAAAGGGCAGGCCGCGGCCTCAGAGCGCAGAGCCAACCCAGGACTCAGCCTCAGCAGGGCCGTCCCTTCTTCCGGTCAGGAGTTTTGCGTTTCACCTTCAGGCACGCTAGGGTGACGCCCGACCTAGCTCCCCGAGACCGAGCGCAGAATTCCGGCAAGGGAGATGGTCCGCAACTCAAAGCAGACGTTACTGCAACTAAGGACACGTCTTCAAACCGTAGCCAGCCCGCCCCCGTCAGGGAGTCTGCAGGATGCCTGCAAGGGTGCCGGTGCGCGCGATTCAGTGACGTAAGGACGTGATGAAATAACGTTAACGATGAAGGGGCGGGCATCCTGACGCAAACCACCCACCAGGAAATACCAGCCCAAGGGCGTACGCAGGCGCGGTGATTAGACTAGGGTTCTGCGCTTGCGCAATACCTGATGAAACGCAGCGCGTGCGTACTGGTGTCTAGGGCGATGGGCGGGGTGTGGACGTCTTCGGTATGGCAGCCGGCGGTCTTTCTCAGTCTTGGGCTTCCTGACACCTCCAGCAAGCGAGGTCTCTTGGGCCAGCTTCGCAGTTATGTACCCGCCGCCGCCGGCGCCGGCGCCTCACCGGGACTTCATCTCGGTGACGCTGAGCCTGGGAGAGAGCTACGACAACAGCAAGAGCCGGCGGCGGCGCTCATGCTGGAGGGTGAGGCGGGGTCCGGGCCGGGGAAGTCTTACCGAGGGAAGTGCCTAGCTGGAGCGTCTGTGTCGTTTCCAGCTTCCAGAAGTTTCTGTGCTGCGTCTGGTTCTCGCGGCTTAGGTCCCGGTGTTGTTGCTTCCCCTACGTAATGTCAGGCGCCCTGGGGTCCTTGGTTGAGGAGCACGGACACAACATGTATGGTTAGATGTATGGTCCGTCGGTGCCTCAGCCAAGTCTTGGGGATTTCAGGAGTTTTTCCTCCAATGCACGTGCAGCTGGACACATGGTGTAACAGCTCTTTTGCCACGTATGAGCTAGCGTGCTCTGTCACCTCTGGCACTGCCCTGTCAATGTAAACTTTGCTGAGAGGGAACTTACCTGCCCTGTCTCTCCGAATTGCTCTCCTAACCTAATCTGTAACAAGTGTCATTTTCCGGCTCTTTCTTAGAAATGGAAGCAGCTTTCGAGGTTACAGCGGAATGTGATTCTCTTCGTCCTGGGCTTTCTGATTCTCTGTGGATTTCTGTATTCTCTTCAGGTGTCTGACCAGTGGAAAGGTATCAAATACCAGTGGTGCTAGGGCAGAGGGGATGGGAGGCTGAAGTCAGAGACATTATTGCAATCCAGATAAAACAGTACCACAAGACATATGTAGTGTCAGATTGACAAGAAATACACAGAAGGGAAAATGTGGAGCTCAGTATGACCATATGGTGTATACGTGACCCTGTAGGCTGCTCTCTAGGTCTTTGGGGCCAACAGTGCTGCCTCATCTTGTCAGAAAACATCAGTCAGTAGCAGCAGATCTATCAGCTCTAATCACATGTCCCTACCATGTGTTACTATGTGTTTGCCAAGGATCAGTGGATTCCTGAGAGGATGCCTAGGATCCCTTCTGGGCTTCATTAAGGTTGGAGACCCAAACATTGCTTCAGATTGCTCAAATCAAGCTGCCTGTTTAAGCACTATTAAGGTGATATGTTGGGCGGGGGGCGTTGTATGTTGTGCTTAAGGACACAGTCTGCCAAATGCTTGAAAAAGAATTGATTGAGCCTGGCAAAGGCTGTAGTCCCAGTACTTGGGAAATAGAGGCAGAAGATCAGGAGTTAAGGCCAGCTACATAAAACCCCGCTCAAGCTGGGAGGTGGTGGCACTTCTAATCCCAGTACTTGGGAGGGAGAAGCAGGTGAATCTCTGAGTTTAAGGCCAGCTTGGTTTCCAAAGTGAGTTCTGGGACAGCCAGGGATCCACAGAGAAACCCTGTCTCCAAAAGACAACAACACTAATACCAGGTCTGATTCCTCTGGGCCTTCTTGAATTCGGTAGCTTTCTTGGAGGTCTCACTACCTGAAACAAATAGCACCTGTTTAGACATCTCTTCTGGAGCCTACGTGGGCCTTAAGGTGAAAGGTTTGCTTCCACAGCTCTGAGTGGCAGCCGTGCAGAAGTAGAGAAGATGAAGCTAGAAGTCCTGCCTGTCTTACCAGCTCCTCAGAAGGAAAGTGCTGAACCAGAAGGGTTTGCAGACATACTCTCTCAGGTATTTCCAGTAAAGGCTATGTGGGGTTGTCACTGGGGTCTGTTTTGGAGCATTCTAAGTTGGCAAATACTGCCTCAAAGAGGCTGAAGTGTTTCTTTTCTCTATCACAGTCAGCCTCCCACTGGCTCAGTTGAGGCTGTGTGTATAAAGTTGCGGAAGGAAGCGGCCGACACTTGCTTCATTCTCCTCTTTGAACTCCTCCATGGTTCAGCTCTTCTGTCAGGTGCTGGTTGCCTACTTATGAAGAGGGAGGAACCACAGAAGCTGATAGGAAGGGCAGGTGAGAGGCCAGCACTAGATAGGGTCAGACAGTTGGTTGGCATATGGCAGAACACAGATCAGCACTGAGAGGTGAACCATCCCTGGCTCCGTCTAAGAAGCCTCTGTCTCTGTCTGTGGGCAGGGCACGGTAGAAGGAGATAGACCTTTGCAAAGCCAGGCTGGGGTGTAGGAACTGGGATCTGTCCAGTTGTGGTTCTGGAGGTGCCTAAGGGGCATGGACAGTGTGCTCAGGAAGATCTGAGGAGGGAGAGGGGAGCTCTGCCCAGGCGGAGGTGCTGCCCAGTGGGGCAAGATGCTGCCCAGGGAGGTTACAATGTGGGAAAGAGTGAGGTCCCCATACAGAGGGGCCTTGGAGAAATGTGTGAGAGCTGGCTTAGGAGCACCGAGGAGCTCACTGACTGCTATACTGTACCTAACAGGCAGTATGGGGCCGTTACAGGTGGGTGGTGTTAGAATTACCTGTCAGAGGGGGCAGTTCTGGGAATCCTGGGTAGAGGTTGTATAGTTTGTCTGTTAGGGGTCAGAGTAGGCAGGCCTCTTGCTAGGGTACCAATCTGAGAAGCTTAGGGTTGTGGGTAGTGCAGCAGATGGAGCGAGCCTACTGGTAGGTCAGAGGCAGCAAAAGCCAGGTGCTGAGAGCTGACGTGTGATAGAGAAGGGCCAGACTCGGATTTCTTGAGAGTTGGGGCAGCTGTCCACTGTAGTTGAGTTCTACATCTCTAAAGCCTTTGGATATTTGTTTTTTTCTTTGTTTGTTTTTTGTTTTTAGTTTTTTGTTTTCCACATAGCCAAGACTACACCTAGCAGATGTTGCAAGTCTTCAGCTTCCCCTGTGGGTAGAGTCTTGGGCCTAGGTGGAGGTTTCACATCCCTGAAGACTATAGGGTATCGTACAAGCAGGAATCCTCTGCTGACGGCCACTCTAAATGTCTCCTTGGTACTGGTTCCAGGTTGAGAGTGGATGCAGGTTGGCCTGGGATCCAAGCATGGGATATCAGTCCTGGTGAATTTAGTCCTTCATTCTAATCAGGGAGCATTATCCTTTTTCTTCTTCAAAAAGCTTGTTACTAAGTTGCTAAATGTTCACCAGAAAGTACAAGAACAGACAGTGACTGGCAAGTTCCTTGGTCCGGCCATAGTGGGGAAGGGAGAATTTGGAGGGCAGTTAGCATGCCATCCTGGAGAACTGTTCATAGAGCTTTTGGTTGACAGACTTGCTTCCAGACAGGGGCTGTGCACAGGCTAACGTCCCCATGGCGACGCTGCTTCCAGACAGGGGCTGTGCACAGGCTAACGTCCCCATGGCGACGCTGCTTCCAGTTTCCTTGTGTTCTTTGTCCTCTGGCTCATGAACTGTCCTAACAAAGAATTCAGAGGTATTGTATGATAAAACCTTTCCTGGAGAGACATAACACACATATCTATCCACCTCCAGATAGGAAACCAATGACAGACCAAAGTCTAACTTGGGGAACCAGTGACTTATTGGGGTTACGTACAGGAATATGGGTGAGAGGTGACTCAAAAGACAGCTGCATCATGGAAGCCCACCCAGCGTGGGTGATCGTTCACAGAGCTGGAAACCTGGAGCCACTGAACAGTTGCAGGCAGCTCAGCTGCATTGTGCTCTTTCCGGCAGCTGCTCTGGTCTCAGTGTTTGTAGCGTGGCTTGTCTGAGGGTCTTCACTGCCACTCAGCTCCTCTGAGAGAGACTCTCAGCCTTTATTGCTTATTCTGACAGGGCTGGGTCTAGAGAATTTGGTCAGTTTCAAGGGTTTCCTGCTCAAGGATCTTCCTGCAGTCCAGTGGGAACTTCCCTCCTCGAGTTTCCCCGCAGCAGTGGGGCTGCCGAGTGGGAGAGGAGGCATTGAGTTTCTCCAGTGGTTAGTGTGCTGCCCCTGCAGCCTTGTGCACTGTCAGGTGCTCAGCCTCTGGCCTTTCTCTACAAAGAGAAAGGAGCTTTGAAATATCTAGGCTTGAACTGACTTGAGTGTCACGTGTTTGAGGAGGAAATTGGGGTGCTGGGACAGGTGTTCTGTGAAGGCACCATGGACACCTACTCAGGGCAGCTTCCTAAATACTTGCTGTGCTTCAGTAGATCTGATTGCGTACACACATTTGAACACAGTCGAGGTGTCATGTGGACCTAGTTAGTTTTTTGAGACAGGGTTTCTCTGTGTAACGCTGTCTGTCATGAACTCACTCTTTAGACCAAGTTGGCCTCCCACTCAGAGACCCACCTGCCCCTGCCTCTGAGTGCTGGGGTTAGGTCTGTGCTATCTGCTCTGCTTGGTTTGGTTTGGTTTGGTTTGGTTTTGTCAAGGGTTCTTCTATGTAGCCCTGGCTGTCTTGGGTCTCCCTATAGACCAGGCTAGTTTCAAACTCACAGAGCTCTGCCTGCCTCTGTTTCCCAAGTGCTGGGATTAGAGGCATGCCCACCACCACCTGCCCGGCCATCATGTGTGTTTTTATCCTGAGTTTTTTATATCTTCTGTCATGTTAGTTCTTGTAGCTGGGTCATCCACTGGTATATGGTAAAGTAGCATGTATACTTTACCATAATTTACCAAGTTATTTGTTGAGGATATACATAAAGCTGAGAGTGAATTTCTGTGCCTGTTGCTATGGAAGCTCAGAAGTCTGGGAAGTATGCCATCTATTGACAGGCCTGCCCTGGGTGTGTGTGTGAGGGCTGCGGGGAGGCACCACGACTCCCTACACTTTCTCAGATGGAGGGTGCATAGTCCTGGCTGCCATCCGAGGCATCCTTACCTTTGCCGTTCTTACTCATCTCTGGGATTGTTTCAGCCTTAAAACATCCCCGTGAGGGCTCTCAGCCCCTTATCCAGCCTGTAGTAGTGATTTGGTATTTCTCCAAGTCCTTAAGCAGCTCGTCCCTCAAAGCCTCAGACTGCTAAAAAGGGAAACAAATTCCCCTCAAGGCTTGGTGGGGCACAGTAGTCCACTGTCCACTTGGGGTTTGGCTGCACACTTGAGGGACAGCATCTTACACAGAATGGAGAAGCACAGGCCTGACAGGTGATGTACTTTCACATGTGACTCTGACTTTGGTTTAGAAGCGGCAAAGGCATTTGCGGCGGGGCCCTCCGCACCTGCAGATCAGACCCCCCAACACCGTCTCCAAAGATGGGATGCAGGATGATGCTAAGGAGAGGGAAGCAGCCCTGGGGAAGGCTCAGCAGGAAGAAAACACCCAGAGAACCGTCATCAGGTACCGTTAGCAGGAAATGGGTCTGAATGTGCAGTATCTGATGCCAGCTTGCTTGGCTTGGTTTTGTTTTGAATGAAAACTCATTTTGTCTATGTCATATTTCCCATTTGAAACAGACAATATTCTAAAGATAGCTTTAGCGAGTTTCAGTATGCTGTCAGATTTCAGAGCCTGATCTCATGGTGTGCTGGTCTGTTTGAGATCAAGGCTGTTAAGGAATGTGAGGGTAGAGTTTGAAGAGAGGGACTAGAGTGAGGAGGAAAGTCAGGCTTGGCCTTTCTCTGTGAGGGCAGCTGCGGGAGTGACCACTGGTTGACAGGCACCTCCTTTTCTAGCCACTTCTGGCTTGGCAGTGAGCAGAATGAGAGGGCATGGCCTGGCCCCTGGACTCAGCTGACACCTGTAAGCCCGCACGTTTCTTGCTTGCAGCACCCACAGATACCTCAGCCTAGGTGGCTTTCAGCTCCATTCTGCTCAGTGCCACACTGAAAGCATCAGGAAAGCCTGCACAGCTGTTCTGAGGATGTGGAGCCTGTGGTCTACAGTCTGTAGTCACATAGGGAGGCAGTGTGGAAGTGGCAGTGTGGAAAAGTCCCAGGGAGGGACTCTTTGATTACGTGTGCAGAGGAAGAGATGCTTCCAAAGCCAGTGTCCGATCAGCTTGGGCTCGCTTAGGATGCTCTCAGGGACAGAAGCTCTCAGTAGCTGAGCCCACTTATGCTCAGGTTTTTGAAGCAGTCCTTTGTGTTCTTACTTCTGTGCGTGCTAAAGTTGGAGTGACACAGAAGACTCGCCTGGCCCCTGTGACCTGCAACTCTGTGAAACAGCCTATGTTATAGGAATAAAGAAAAAAGCCACATGTGGTAGGACACTCCTTTAGTCCTAGCACTTAAGAAGAGGTAGAGGCTGGTGGATATCTGTTTGAGGCCAGCCTGGTCTACATAGGAAGCTCTAGGCCAGCCAAGGTTACTCCAAAAAAAGGGGGAATGGGGGAGCTGGAAGGATAGAGGTTAAGAACACTTGTTCTTGCAGAGGACCCAGGTTTAGTTCTCAGCACCCACACAGCAGCTTACAACAATCCATGACCACAGTTGCAGGAATCTGACTTCTTCTCTGGCATTCGAGGCACCAGGCACACAGGCAGTACAAATACATGCAGGCAAGCATTCAGTACACATAAAATACAAATAAAAAAAGAAAAAGAAATGCACTGTAGACCTGGGAGGTGGTATGCACCCTTCAGTTCCCGCATTTGAGAGACAAAGTGAGGGGGACTCCTGTAAGTTTGAGGCCAGCCTGGTCTCCAGAGCAAGTTCCAGGACAGGCATGGCTACACAAAAACCCTGTCTCCAACAAATGAAAACTAGACAAAGATACACGGTAGCAAGACCAGAACAGAAAGCCTTCAGACCCAGGCTCAACCATGTGCTTATCATCACATAAAGCTGTAGGCAGACTCCCCAGTGTCATATCTGAGTAGAGACAGGAGGGTGCCCTGACCTCTGCACCCACTTCACTTTGGGTTTATTCAGTTACAGCCACTACTGTAGAAGCTTCAGTCTCTGGCCACTGCGTCGCTCCCCAGGCTTGCTCCTTGAGGTTCCCTACAGATCTCAAGAACTCCTTGCTTAGGTTTCTCTGAGCTAGGCTTTTTCTTAGAACCACCCTAGGATGGTCTTCTCTCCGCCCAGATGGCTGTCTCCAGGATTCCTCTCGGGGCAGGCTTTGTCCTAGGCATAGTGTGGGGTTTGGAGGGTTGATCTAGCTGACTGCTTTCTCCTCTCCCCTCAAGCTGGCGGGGAGCAGTAATTGAGCCTGAACAGGCCACTGAACCTCCTTCCAAAAGAGCTGAAGCCTCCATCAAGCCTCTGTTTTTGGCGTCCAGGATATGGAAAGAGCCAGGTGAGGAGTTTCCCTGCCTCACCCTCGCCTCACCCTCGCCTCACCAGAGCCTGTGCTCAAGCACCCGGGGGCTGGCACTCTGCATCCAGGTTGTGACCTCCTGCATGAGCCCTGTGCCGTTCACCTTTCAGCATCTGTACTCTGTCCACATACCTCACACAACTTTGTGACTATCAGTGACTTCTCAGCTGCTCTGATCTTGTGCCTGAGCACTGAGCAGCCAGAGGATGCTCTGTTGGAGAAGGCTGGTTTTGCCATTCTGTTTCTGGGCCAGGTTGTGCCTGAGCATGAAAAAATACACAAAATTAAAGTCATAGTTTTTAAAAAAATGTTTACTCTTTATTGTATATGTGTCTTCAGACACACCTGAAGAGGGCATTGGATTCCGTTACAAATGGTTGTGAGGGCTGGAGAGATGGCTCAGTAGTTAAGAGCACAGACTGCTCTTCCAGAGGTCCTGAGTTCAATTCCCAGCAACCATATGGTGGCTCACAACCATCTGTAATGGGATCTGATGCCCTCTTCTGGCCTGCGGTTATACATGCAGGCAGAGTGCTGTAAACATAGTAAATAAATAAATCTTTAAAAAAAAAAATGGTTGTGAGCCACCATGTGGTTGTTGGGAATTGAACTCAGAACCTCTGGAAGAGCAGTCGGTGCTCTTAACCACTGAGCCATCTCTCCAGCCCCAAAGTCATATGTTTTAATAATAAAGATTCAATAAAAATAATTTTTTGTCATTCTTTTTGTCGTTGCTGTAAAATTAAAATAAAGCTGTCTTTTACCTTGCACTGAATCCACACCCTAGTGTCCCATACATCTGTGGGATGTCTTCATCTCAGTCAGCAAAGCCTCACCCTCTCTGCTCCATCCCATATCACACTGCCGATGGCTACTCTGAGCCTGGCAACCATCTCTCCACCTATCTAGTTCCCAAGGCAGGATGCCACTATGCCAGACATACACATCCCAATTCTGTGACGGCCCAGGGTTTCCAGCCACCACACACTCTCTTGAACTCGAATAAATCGCCACAGGAAAGAAGACACTACACAGTAGCCTCTGATCCGATTGATGAGATAGAATTGCCCACATAGACATACAAAGCCCTGTACACACCCATCCTTAAGAATTTACACAACAACTTGTAAATGTGCAGAGAGGAATCTTAACATCCGCCTCCATGTTCTCTTGGCTGCTCCTCTCCCTTTTCTCCAGTCTCCTTCTCCTCCTCTCTAAAACTGTTCTCCCACCCATCCATCCTTCTTGTCCAATGACAGGCCTCGTTCTATCTTCTACCTGCTTTCACCTGCATAATGACATTATCCTACATTTTGTTTTTCTTTTTTTGTTTGTTTTTGAGACAGGGTTTTTTTCTTGTAGCCCTACCTGTCCTGGAACTTGGTATGTTGTATATCAGGCTGGTCTCTGCAGAGGTAGATCTGCGTGCCTCTGTCTCTCCAGTGCTGGGATTAAAGGTGTGAGCCACTACCATCAGCATCAATACAAATAAAGGTCTTATTAATGGAAAAGAAGAGACAGGGCTGGAGAGATGGCTCACTGGTTAAGAGCACTGACTGCTCTTCCAGAGGTCCTGAGTTCAATTTCCAGCAACCACATGGTGGCTCACAACCATCTGTAATGAGATCTGGTGCCCTCTTCTGGCCTGCAGTCACATATGCAGGCAGAATGCTGTACTTAAAATAAATAAATAAATCTTTAAAAAAAAAAAAAAAAGAAGAGACAGAGTTTCTCTTGATGTATCAGCTTATTTCCAGACCTCACCAGTCTCTGGGCCACTCGGGTTCACTGGGATTGTAGCACTGTTTACTGTGATATGCTTGGTCTTGGCCTCGTGTCCTGTGTGTATTAGCCCATCCCCATTCTCAGTGCTTGGCCTGCTTCTGTTACTGTATCCACTTTGAGGTCAGACCTGTCTGCATAGCTTCACTGTACATTGAACCTTAGAACCTATTGGGAAGAGGTGTGTGCTGTGACACCCCACAGATTTGCTTGTTCAGGAGAAGGAAGCTTCCAGTGGAGTGAGGCACTGTCACATAAGTGCTGATGTTGCCCCCATGGGACTCTGGAAACCGGTCAGCGTGGAGAGCGTGCACACTTAGAGCATGTCTGCCAGTCTGCCCAGTCACTGGTTCCTGCTTATCCCTAGGTTCCCATTGCTCATCAGTGCCAGGTTCCCCATTCATTATCTGCAGTGTAGTGGTAGACCGTAGGAATTCTGCCCTCTTCCCCTTGAACAGAGGGACCTGAGGTCCTAGTGCTGTTGAGTGTGGCTTCCAGGTCGCATGCCTACTTGTCACTGTACCTCTGAGAGCCTTACCTTTACTTTGGCCTCCTGCCTTCTCCACTTCACTGTAACTTGTGCTTCTGGCCAGTGTCTGTCTTGCCACATTAACTGAAGGATCATGAGTGGTCTTTGGAAGCTTTGCCTGCCCCAAGAGCAGAACTGTCCCTGCTACTTGTGCTTTCTCTTCTCCAGCTCCCCCAAATGAGCGCCAGAAGGGAGTGATTGAGGCCTTTCTCCATGCTTGGAAAGGTTACCAAAAGTTCGCTTGGGGCCATGATGAACTGAAGCCTGTGTCCAAAACCTTCAGTGAGTGGTTTGGCCTGGGCCTCACCCTGATCGATGCCTTGGATACCATGTGGATTTTGGGTCTGAAGCAAGGTAATGACTCGTTTTTTGTTTGGACTGAGTTTCCACATGTGACTCATAAGCCAAAGCAACATGAGAAAGTTTCCTCCATGTGAGCCATGAATTCGCTTCCATTGGACTCTGGTTTTCTCTTGTCTTGGATACAGGAAAATGTGTGCTTGGTGTGCTCAGGGCCTGCCTCTCATTCAGAGGCTTGCTCAGAGTAGCTGTCCAACACCTCCTGAAGAGGTGGGTGTGGCCTTGGACTCTGAGCCAAGTCTGCTCTAATGCAGGGAGCGGGCTGGACTTGCTCTGGCTTTGCAGCTCCAAGATGCCCTGCTGAGGTTACTCAGATCCCATTTAACTCAGTAGTGTGCTTCCTTCATTTCTAGATTGAGAATTGTTTTCATTTTAAGTTTTATTCTTTTAAAAGACTTTGATCATGTGTAGGCATGTGCATATGATATGAGCACAGGTGCCCTTGCAGAGCCAGAGACAGCAGATCCTCTAGATGCAGAGTTACACATGGTTATGAGTCTCCTTATGGTGCCGACGCCATCCTACGAGAACGACACTGTAGCTGCCAAGCTGTCACCCCTGCCCCAAGGTTAATTTGCTTGAGCAGCTTGCTGGCTGCCTGTGAGCCATTCATGTGCTGCTTGTGACATGGCATCTGGAGGGGACTGTGCTTACCAGGGCTGCTCCACGGAAGAACCTTTACTGCAGAAGGCATTTGCTTGGGGGTTGTTGGTTCAATCTCTTTGTTTTGTGTATGTGTGGGCACTTGTGTGTATTATGGCACACATGCAGAGGTCAGAGGTCAAATGTGGGTTCTAGGCACTGAACGCAGGTTGTCAGACTTTGGCAGTAGGTGCCTCTATTCACTGCCCATCTCTCCTGTTTGTTGTTTAAAGGCAGGTCTCAGATAACCTAGACTGACCCTGAGCTCACTGTGTAGCTGAAGATACTACTTCCGTAGTATACTGCTCCGTGCTTGACCTTTTTTTGTTTGTTTTTTGGTTTTTGGTTTTTAAAAGATCAGTCTTAGGGGATAAAGGGACAACTCAGTGTTTAAGAGTACAGGCTGCTCTTCAAAGGACCAGGTTCTGTTCCTAGGGCCCACAGGGCAGCTAACAACTGTCTGTAACTTCTGTTGCAGAGACATTCATACCTGCAAAACATCCATACATGTAAAATAAAAATAAAATGGCAAAGTATATGTTAAAACGGGAGGACTGAAGAAATGGCTTAATAGTTAGAGTAGTGGTTGCTCTTGGAGAGGACCTAGGTTTGCTTCCCACCACCTATTTGTAACCCCTTTTCCAAGGGGGATCTGGCGCCACCTTCTGGTCTCTGGGGGCATTGTACATATATTGTGTATACACACATGCGCAGGCACACTCACACACATGTACACACAAAACATCCATATACATAAAAATAAAGTAAATAACAGGGTCTTAGTATATAGCTTTAGGTGTCCCAAAAGGTACTGTGTAGCCCCTGGCCTTGAACTTTGGGCAGTCCTCCTGCCTCGGCCTCCCAAGTGCTAACATTACAGGTTGTTCCACCACAGAGAGACCAGTTTGGACATTTGCTCTTCTGCTTTCTTCATTCCACAGAATTTAAGGAAGCCAGGAAGTGGGTGTCGGAGAACTTAGACTTTCAGAAGAATGTCGACGTCAACCTGTTTGAGAGTACTATCCGAATCTTAGGGGGCCTGCTGAGTGCCTACCACCTGTCTGGGGACAGCCTCTTCCTGAGCAAGGCCGTGAGTATTCCCGGTCAGTCTCCCCGTGACCCGCTGTGCGGAATTTGGAGAAATTGTTTCTGCTTCCCTCTTTCAGTGCATTTCCCTGCACTGGCATGTGTGAGCTGCCTTCCGATTACTGCTGCTGTGACGTATAGGACGGTGCTGATGCTGCTGCTGATGCTGTGACGTATAGGAAGGTGCTGATGCTGATGCTGTGACGTATAGGAAGGTGCTGATGCTGTGACGTATAGGACGGTGCTGCTGCTGCTGCTGATGCTGTGACGTATAGGAGGGTGCTGATGCTGATGCTGTGACGTATAGGAAGGTGGTGATGCTGATGCTGTGACGTATAGGAAGGTGCTGATGCTGATGCTGTGACGTATAGGAAGGTGCTGATGCTGTGACGTATAGGAGGGTGCTGATGCTGATGCTGTGACGTATAGGAAGGTGCTGATGCTGATGCTGTGACGTATAGGACCGTGATGGATGCTGATGCTGATGCTGTGACGTATAGGAAGGTGGTGATGCTGATGCTGTGACGTATAGGAAGGTGCTGATGCTGTGACATATAGGAAGGTGCTGATGCTGTAGCTGTGACGTATAGGACCGTGATGGATGCTGATGCTGTGATGTATAGGAAGGTGCTGATGCTGATGCTGTGATGTATAGGAAGGTGCTGGATGCTGATGCTGTGATGTATAGGAAGGTGCTGGATGCTGATGCTGTGATGTATAGGAAGGTGCTGATGCTGATGCTGTGACGTATAGGAAGGTGGTGATGCTGATGCTGTGACGTATAGGAAGGTGCTGATGCTGTGACGTATAGGAAGGTGCTGGATGCTGATGCTGTGACGTATAGGACCGTGATGGATGCTGATGCTGATGCTGTGACGTATAGGAAGGTGGTGATGCTGATGCTGTGACGTATAGGAAGGTGCTGATGCTGTAGCTGTGACGTATAGGACCGTGATGGATGCTGATGCTGTGATGTATAGGAAGGTGCTGATGCTGATGCTGTGATGTATAGGAAGGTGCTGGATGCTGATGCTGTGATGTATAGGAAGGTGCTGGATGCTGATGCTGTGATGTATAGGAAGGTGCTGATGCTGATGCTGTGACGTATAGGAAGGTGGTGATGCTGATGCTGTGACGTATAGGAAGGTGCTGATGCTGTGACGTATAGGAAGGTGCTGGATGCTGATGCTGTGACGTATAGGACCGTGATGGATGCTGATGCTGATGCTGTGACGTATAGGAAGGTGGTGATGCTGATGCTGTGACGTATAGGAAGGTGGTGATGCTGATGCTGTGATGTATAGGAAGGTGGTGGATGCTGATGCTGTGACGTATAGGAAGGTGCTGGATGCTGATGCTGTGACGTATAGGACCGTGATGGATGCTGATGCTGATGCTGTGACGTATAGGACCGTGATGGATGCTGATGCTGTGACGTATAGGAAGGTGCTGATGCTGTAGCTGTGACGTATAGGACCGTGATGGATGCTGATGCTGTGACGTATAGGACCGTGATGGATGCTGATGCTGTGACGTATAGGACCGTGATGGATGCTGATGCTGTGACGTATAGGACCGTGATGGGTGCTGATGCTGTAGCCTGGTTTTGCTGTGAAGTAGTGTTAGAAAGCCACCAAACCGTGCTTCACTACCTGGTTGGACACAGATGGGTAAAGTGGAAAACTGCTCTAACTTGGATCTCTGGTGCTCTTATGCTAGGAGGATTTTGGAAACCGGTTAATGCCTGCCTTCACCACACCCTCCAAGATTCCATACTCTGATGTGAACATTGGCACTGGGTTTGCCCACTCGCCCCAGTGGACTTCAGACAGCACGGTGGCAGAAGTGACGAGCATTCAGTTGGAGTTCCGAGAGCTCTCCCGTCTTACCGGGATTAAGAAATTCCAGGTAGGGGCTGGGGGTTAAGAGCCCTTGCTGCTCTTATAGGAAGACCTGGGCTTAGTACCCAGAAGCTACATGGTGGCTCACACCCTCTGCTCTGTGCTCTTTTGTTGTTTGTTTGATTTGAGACAGGGTTTCACTCTACCACCCAGACTTGACTAAAAGTCCGTACACAGACCATAGACGTCCACCCGTGTGCCTCCAGAGTGCCGGGCTACAGGTGCCTCCAGCCACACACGGCTGTCGAGCAGTCTCTGTAACTCCAGGCCCAGGGGTCTGACACCTCATGTGACCTCCATATGCACTAGCCGTGCATGTGGCACACATACATGTAGGCAAACACTCGTACACATAAAATAAGAATAAAATCTCAGGGACAAAAAATGTTTTTTCAGGTAAGAAGGGCAGATTCTAGCTAGACATGGTTTCCCTGGGTCTAAGTGTTTCTCACGAGTGTAATTGCTATGCTGTTTTGCTGTGTGAATTTCATGTTTTGTTTTTTTAATTAAACATTTTTAAATTGTTTGTGCGGGGCTATACTTGGTGGTGCTGTGTGTGTGTAGGTCAGGGGACAGCTAAGGTGGACTCTGTCCTGTCTTTCTACCTTTATATAACTGCGTTCAAGGATCAAGCTCAGGTTTCTACGTTGCCTGGCAAATACCTTTACCGGCTGGACCACCTGATTGTTCCTTACTGATTTTCAAATCTGTTATTTTAAACCGTCTATTTAATAGCCCTTCTCATCTTGTGCAGTGCAAGCTTGTGCCAGTTAAAAACTCTGTGCTTCTATTCCTAGCCCCTGACAGCTCCAGGCTTCTGTCTCTGGGAAGGGGTATGTACAAGGGACTCATGGGGTAGAGGCCGTACACATCTCCTGATGGCGTCTTCCACCCAGCCTCCTCTGTACTGCTGCAGTTGTTGGGGTTCCTGTCTTTCCCTGCTATAATCATCCCACACATGGATGGTTTCACTGTAGTCTTGCTGCTCTGCTGCTGATACACACATTTGGTTGCTTCTAGGTCTTAGCTGTCTGAGTGACGTTGCTCTGCATGTGGCATACAGAGAGTTGTTTGAGATGCACTTTGAATCCTTGAGCTTCTTCCCTTGAACTGGACTTGCTGGGTCACATGGTAATTCTGTGTGTACTGTTCCAGAGAACCAGCATGCTTCCCACTAGGACAGCACCGTTTTCCTTTCCTGTCAGTAATAACAAGATCCCAGTTTCTCCACATCGTCCACAGCACATCTTTGAGCAGACTTTCCATGAACAGCCATTGTGGCTTGTGTGAGGTAGCATCTCAATGTGATTTGACCTTTATTTCCCTAGTGTTCCTTACGTCTTTTCATGTGCTTATGTTAGTGCTCTGGAGAAAGGTCTCTTTGAGTTCTTTTGACCATTACCTCTTTGTGTTAGGTTCTGGAATTAAACTCAGGCTCCCGGCATTGAAGCTGCCTTGCGTTGCCTCTTGGCCCACTTTGTCTTGTGTTGTTTCTGGTATGGATAGCAAGCCTTCCAACTTTATCCATTCTCTTTTTTCTTTTCTATTTTTTATTCTTTCATACTTGCACTCCCTTTATCCCTCCCAGTTTCCTCCCCATCACACCCTGAACCCCCCTTTCCTCTCTCCCAGATCCATTCCTCAGTTTCTCTTCAGAAAAGAGCAGGCTTCCCAGGGATATCAACCAAACAAGGTACAAGTCTAGATACAAACCCTCACATCAGGGCCAGGTGAGGCAACCATTAGGAGGGACAGGGTCCCAAGGGCAGAGACACCCTATGCCCACTGTTAGGAGTCCCATAAATCACCAAGCTAAGAACCGTATGCAGAGTCTGTAACACAGACCGATGTAGGCTCTGTGATTGCCACTTCAGCCTCAGCCCCTGTGAACCCTGCTTAGTTGATTCTTAAACCCTGTGGCTCCTACAGTTTCTCCTCCCCCACTATGTTTCCAAAGCTCCAAGGAAACACATGGAGTTCGGGTTCTCTCTTCACCCAGTGTTCTGCTGCTGTGGGTCTCTGCATCTGCTCCCAGTAGCGGCCGGAGGAAGACCGTCTGGTGACAATTGGGCTAGGCACTGGTCTCATAATTTAAACTTTTTGAAAATTGTATGTAGGTTTTAGGATGGGCTTCTTTGAGTTTCAAAAAGATAGGGATTGCATTGACTTTGTAGGTCACTTTGGGGATTCTGGACACCCAATAGTAAAGCCTTGTGAACATAAGAGCGCTAATTTACCTAGACTAGTTTTTATTTATTTGATTTTTGAGACAGGGTTTCTCTGTATAGCCCTGGATGTCCTGAAACTCTGTAAACCAGGCTAGCCTCGAACTTAGAGATCCCACCTGCCTTTGCCACTTAAGTGCTGGGATTGAAGGCTTACAACACCACTGCTCAGCTGTTGATAACAGTTTTTATTTTTTAAGATTTATTAATTTATTATGTATGAGTACACTATAGTTGTCTTCAGACACACCAGAAGAGGGCATCAGATCTCTCTCTCTCTCTCTTTTTTTTAAAGATTTATTTATTTATTTTGTATATGAGTACACTTTAGCTGTCTTCTGACACAGCAGAAGAGGGCATCGAATTCCATTACAGATGGTTGTGAGCCACCATGTGGTTGCTGGGATTTGAACTCGGGACCTCTGGAAGAGCAGTCAGTGCTCTTAACCACTGAGCCATCTCTCCAGCCCTGTATCAGTTTTAATACCTTTCTTCAGTGGTGTTTTGTTTTGAAACAAGGTCTTGCTGTGTAGTCCTAACTGGCCTGGGACTCACTATATAGACCAAGCTGGTCTCGAACTGAGATCCACCTGTCTCTACATCTGACCCCTTAGTCCTGGAATTGAGGTTAAAGATGTATATCACCACACCTAGCCCTCTCTGCAGTGCTGTACAGGTTATTATAGAAGTCTTGTACCTCTGCAATTGATTTCTAAATATTTCGTTTTATTCTTCATGAAATATCTGTGTTTTTCTCACATACAGCTTCTGCTGTGTTGAGATGGTTCCCACTTTTGGTTTATTTGGTCTCTGTGATGTTAAAGCAAATCTCAGGCCGCATGCATACGAGATACCACCAAGCCACAGTCAAACCTGAAGCAGTTCCTCTTTGCTTCTCATTGGTTGTGTTGTTGTTGAATGTTTTTATTAGGAAAGGGAAGAATCAGTTTCCTTGTAATGATTCTGGCTTTTTGTTTGTTTGTTCATTTGTTTGTATGTTTCTCTAAGACAGAGTCTTAGTCTGTGGTCCAGGCTGGTCTTGAACGTAATACAATTCTCCTGAGTCACAGGCCTGAGCTGTTATGTGTTGGTTGATCTGATACTGTTTAATCAATTGAGATGGTCATAGTGTTGACATTTGTGACATTTAGTGATTTTCATGTGCAGAACCATCATTGCATTTTGAATCATGAGGCATGACAGCTTAATACGTCGCTAAATTGCCTTGCTAGCATGTTGTAGAGGATCTCTGCATCCTCTTTGGTAAAGAAACTGGTTTAGTTTCCTTCCTACGGGTGCTTCCCTGTGGCTTCAGTGCTAGGATATTGCTGGCTTCGTGGAGAGTGTTCCCTTCCATTTCCTGAAGTTTGACAAGAAATGACTGGAGTAAGCCCACTTTCCCCTTGTCTGCCACAGGAGGCCGTGGAGGAAGTGACAAAGCACATCCACTCCCTGTCTGGGAAGAAAGACGGGCTGGTGCCTATGTTCATCAACACGAACAGCGGCCTCTTCACCCACCCGGGAGTGTTCACCTTGGGTGCCAGGGCTGACAGCTACTACGAATACCTGCTGAAACAGTGGATCCAGGGTGGCAAGAAGGAGACACAGTGAGGCCTGACCACTGCCTTGATGCAGGGCCCCCAGCTTCTGTCCCCACACTGGGCTAGGAGCAGTAGTCACGCAGGTGGTTTGGCTCCTTAACAGGAACTCACTTCCCAGATGGCCGGGGCCATTCAGTCAGTGCGGCTCCCTTGTAGCGGCATTCATGTTGGCAGGTGCTCAAGGGCCTGAGCTCTGACTCGGGCTGTGTGTGCAGCATTTGCTTTCTGGGTAGGGCCAGGCCTGTAGAGCTTGTGTGTGGGTCAAGCTTAGTGAAGCTCCTGGTCCTGTAGCTCTGAGGAAGACAGTATCATGGCAGAGCTCAGAGTAAGCTGACTTGTGCTATTCACAGGTTGCTGGAAGACTATGTTAGAGCCATCGAGGGGATCAAAGCTCATCTGCTTCGACAGTCTCAGCCCAGAAAGCTCACCTTCGTGGGAGAGCTTGCCCATGGCCGCTTCAGTGCCAAGATGGTAAGTCATGTGGACTGGCAGAGCCTTTGGGAAGCTGCTGCTTTTGCTGTGACTTTCAAGATCTTAGCTTTTGTTTTCCAGTAACAAGGAAATCTAGTCATCAGCTATGTGCCATGGCCACGCGTTGATCTTTGCTGCCTGCCTGGCTTGACCTGTTCTCCTGACAGCCCCAAGCAGAGGCCCCACATACCCTGCAGTAGCAGGCATGGGCTCTCCCAGGTGCAGCTGGCTTCCTCGTGGTCCTCTCTGTGGTTCCTGAAGTGCACCAGATCTATGAAGGTGTTTGTAGGCAGGTTGAGGGGACCCAGAAAGCTGGGTCAGTATGACCCCCAGTGAGAACTTGCACTTAGTTTTTCCCTGGACTCTAGGGCACAGAGTGCTTTGCCTGGACCTGAGTCTGCATGTGGCAAGTGTTGCAGGCCTCACTGACTGTTCTTGACACTGGCCAAGCAGCATGAGTCTAGGCCCGAATGTGAGGAGATAATTTGTTTCCAGGACCACTTGGTGTGCTTCCTGCCAGGGACGCTGGCCTTGGGCGTCCACCATGGCCTACCGGCTGACCACATGGATCTGGCTCGGGCACTCATGGAGACCTGCTACCAGATGAACCAACAGATGGAGACAGGTCTGAGCCCTGAGATTGCACATTTCAACATGTACCCTCGAGCAGATCATAAAGACGTGGAGGTCAAGGTGTGCCTGGGCATGGGCTGGACTTGGGCAAGGGTGGTGCCAGCAGGGGTGGATACTCCCTGAGCCTCTTGCTCTGCCCCTAGCCGGCTGATAGGCACAACCTGCTGCGGCCGGAGACCGTGGAAAGCCTGTTCTATCTGTACCGCGTCACAAAAGACCGCAAGTACCAAGACTGGGGCTGGGAAATCCTGCAGAGCTTCAATAAGTACACACGGGTGAGCTGTTAGGTGCCTCTCTGTGGTCTTGGCTGGTGACAGACCAGCTAGATTCCTGCAAAGCTCTGGCTGGACCTACCCTTGAGACTGCTGTGGCACAGACTGAGAAGAGTCGGTTTTCTCAGGCCTCCAGTTGTCTGCTCCCGAGTTGTGGAGGGCCTTGATGGTAGTCATCCTGCTGAGCTTGGTGCTGTCAGGGCCCTGTTGTCTGTGGAAGCTTAGAGATGTCTAGTGTTTCCAGGCTCACTCTCAGGATCCAAGCTTTTCTGAGAAGGGTCTTTTATTCTAGCCCTGTCAGACCCATGGCTTATGAGTGAGCCAGAGTACTGACCTCACACGCGCCCCTCCCCAGCTGGGGTCCATGGCCTACCTTGTCCTCTCTTTCTCTGTAAAGTGGCCAGAAAAGGTTGGAGCTAGATGTGGTCTAAATGTGACACCTAGCTCTTTGTTCCAGACTTCAGCAGCTCCACATTTTTGCCTGTAGCTGCCCTGGGTTGTGCATAACAAGCTAGACCCTGGACAGGTGCTGTAGCTGTACCCCTTGTGGAGGTATTTTCTGGCCACTCGGGGGTTGTTGGCATTTTACAGGGTCCTCTGTAGAGATGTGGTTGACTTTGGCTATTACCTAGGTAGTTACGAGGATGGAGCCTACCCAAGGGCCACATAGGTAGGGCTGAGCAAGTCGCCTAACTGACACCTAAGCTAGTGCTTCTCCTCCTGTGGCACTGAAGCTTTGACTCTTACACAGGTTCCCTCGGGTGGCTATTCTTCTATCAACAACGTCCAGAATTCCCACAAGCCTGAGCCCAGGGACAAGATGGAGAGCTTCTTTGTGGGAGAAACACTGAAGTACCTCTACCTGCTGTTTTCTGATGACCTGGAGCTGCTCGGCCTGGACACCTGTGTGTTTAACACAGAAGCTCATCCCCTGCCCATCTGGTCTCCTGCCTAGGAGGAGAGCACCTGGCCTGGGCACTAATGGAGACCAAGGTGGTCCTGTTGGTCTGTGACCTTCACAGGGCAGCTTCACAAGCTGGCAGGATGCTCCTGCCCAGTTGTAGGTCTCTCCTGATTCAGCTTTTCATGAAGGTGGTAGGAGGGGCAGGAGTCAGATCAGCAGGTATGGGTTCTGGGATTTAGGCTGGTGAGTCTACCAAACCTTTGACTTCCTCAAAACCTCATATCATGGCTCACGATTCCCATGCCTGAATGACCCTGTTGGCTGGCTGCCGGCAGCCCCATGGTAGTACCAAGACTTCTTATCACCTCCTGGGACCACCCAGGACCCCAGTGCCTGTATTGAGTTCAGAGTGATAGCCCAAGCCAGTGAGGTGCTGGGCTTGGCCCATTGGCCTATAAAAGCCCTGATTCCGCTGGCCCAGTGTGACCTTGAGGGTCCTTGTGGCTCTAGTGTTTACGGGTTGGACTCAGGGATCCACCTGGCTACCCTAGTGGGCTGGCAGGGGCTAGAACAGCAAATTTGTCTTATTCCCAGGATAACCCTGGTACAATGTGATTTCTCATCCGAGAAGAAAGTGGACTTGGTCCCACTGTAATGAGTCTTGGGGAGAGGAGGAAAGGGGTGGTGTCTGTTTAGACTGACCTTAAGGGGACAGCAAGTTCTCTTGATAACATCTCAGTAACTACCCCTAAAATCAGAGTTCCTGCCCACTTCAGGTAGGAAGACCAAGCTGGGAAAAGCAGGCTTTGGGACCATTATACAAACAGGCCAGGATGCTCGGCTGTGCTATCTCAGAGTGGTCTGTGAAGAGCGTCTGCTGCTGCTGGCCGACAGCTGCATGGTAGTTTGCACCTTGACGTCCGAACCCATGGAGTAGGCCTGGCCTATCTTTGACGAGTCGTTACTAGAGCGTCCGTCCCTGGGCCTTGGCTAGGATTCCTTATCCAAGCAGCACAGCCTAGGACAGAGCAGACAACCTAAGGACCTTAAGGCTCTGGGCCTGTGTTCCCTGTGCTCCGAGATCTGGAGATTTGACGTGGGAACTCCTTGCCTGCAGCTCAAAGCGTCTCAGTGGCAGCCTGCGCCTCTGAGGTACAGTAGTTGCTCTGGGAGTTTCCTGTCAAACACTTGTACCCCAAGCCAGTCGTAACACCAGAAGTCTACAAAGAAGGACCTGGCTGGTAACATGTCCTTAGTCTCGAATTCATGGGCAGAAGCTCTCCCCCTTCTCCCCCCAAATCAGTTGTAGTCCCTCCCACTGATGTTAGCTTCTCCCTACGCTGTCCTGTGCCAGGAGCCCCATAGGCTTGTGAATGGACAGGCTCTGGCTGTGGTGAAGGCTGAAGCAGTTGAGAAGTATATTCTCCATCCCCAGCCTTCTCCCAGATGTATTCTGGAAGATGTGGTTGGTATCAAAGGGATAGCAACTGCCCTGTGGCCCTCTGAAGAATTTCTGTGGATCAGAGTAACTGGGTAGAGGCCCACAAAGCTGGGAGCCACATTAAAGCAGACAACATTGGAATGGTCCTGGGAGGGGAAGCCAGTGCCCAGGAGGGGCAGATTTCCCCCCATCCCTCCTCTGAAGCGGGAAACCTAAGCTGGAGTCTCTGCTCAATTAAATGTCTAACTGGTCTCAGCGGGCTGTGTGCAGTGTGTTATTTTTGTCTAGAGCATGTCTCCAAATATCTCATCCCTCCGTACATGGACCCTACTAGACAAGGACATAGCACGTGTTTATTCTGTCTCTCCATCTCCCACCAGCTCCTTGCTGAGGTCCAGCTCAGACAAAGCACCATGAGTCTGGATAGTATCAGACGTAAGGCGAGCTGTCACACAGCGGCTCACATAGAACAGGGTCTCTGGGTTTGCTGCATCTCGGCTGGAAGGCTGCTACTTAGGCCCAGGCCACTGTGCCTCTGCTGGTTGCTTTAGTCTGGCTGCTGCTACCCACTCGCGAATGAGGGTAGCTTCCAGCTTACGCACCTCCACGACAGACGGGGGGTCTTCTGAGTTAGATGCTCTAAGAAGCAGACAGATAAGGGGTGGTGACACTCAGGTGGCAAGCATACAGGGTGAGGTTCATGTCCGTCTAACCCACAACCCAACACTGGCCCAGAGGTAGGCTGCACTACACTGCACCTGAGGTCTAGGTGATGTGCTCCCCCTTGGATGGTGACAGCAATGATTGATGTACTCAGGTTGCGCTGGATCTGTTGGAAGAATGAAGCATGTGGCCTGTGCTTTAAGCCACAGGGTAGGCAAGCCTTTCCCACCCTTGCACCCTGACATAGATGCCAGTGCTGTCTTTAGATGCAACTGAAGCAACAGTGAGCATACTGCACAGCTTCTAATAGCTCCATTGGAAAGGGAAGGTGGAAGGGACGGGCCAGATGCTACACTACGTTAAGTGATCAGGGAAAAAGCAACCCAAAAGGAGAGATGAGGGAATGAGGACGGGGGCAACAATGGCCAGATGAAGCTGAATGTGAACCTGCAGAGGAAAAGCTGTATGAGGAGCCTGGCCATGCAGTCCAGTCACTGCCAAGAATACCTACATAGGGCCGGCAACTGCCAGGCCTGGACTTACCCCACCCCCTGCCCAGGGGTCTAGGTCACCGTTGGAGAAAATGATGTTGCTGGCTGCTTTAAGGTCTAAAAGGAACACAGCAAGTGGTGGTGAGGTATCCGACAGAAGCAGCTCAGGACAGAGGGCAGGGTCCTTCCCAGCACCCGGCTCCCAGTCACCAGCCCAGCCCTTTACCGCCACCCCAGAAGCTGGTCTGCAGCCAGTCTGGCCGAGGCCACACGCCCCATGTATCCAGGCAGTATTGCTGGCGGAGTTCATCAGAGAAAGGGATTTCAGGGAACATGTCTGTCACGTTGTTGCTGTCAAAGGTCAGATTGATCTCCGTACAGGCCTGCAGGTGCCCCACAGTGAAATAAGTCAGACAGGCAAGCCACACACCCAACCCCTATGCTTGCCAGTTTAGCTCCTCTATGTCCACAAACCTGGTAGTCCCAGGCCCTGGCATTGGAGCCAGTGCCACAGCCAGTGGGGTCAGCACAGCTTTGGTACATCTGGTAGATGTCAAAACAGGGTTCCATGCCAGAGGAGTTGTAGACCAGCCCTGGATAGGATTAGTGCTGGGACCAGCAGCCAGCCAGTACATGCTCAGGCTACTACTCACACACCTTGGAAGGAAGGCTAACATAGGTTCGCCACAGCGAAGTAAGCATTCGGAGTCTTTGGAGCATGTGCCTGCCTTCAACAGTCCAGAGACACAATCTTTTTTTTTTTTTTTCTTTTTTTTGGTTCTTTTTTTCGGAGCTGGGGACCGAACCCAGGGCCTTGCGCTTCCTAGGTAAGCGCTCTACCACTGAGCTAAATCCCCAGCCCCCAGGGACACAATCTTAATGCCAAGTACCCTGCCTCACAACAGGGCAGGGCAGGCATGTAGAGCCTTGTGGCGAGGGACTGCAAAGGTCCCATAGCAACCCTCGGGTAGCTATGCATGTTCTTAGGATGACTAGGAAGTCATGTTACCCTCTTCAGCTTATGCCCGGTTCCCAAGACACAGGTCCTGTCATTTCAAAAGCTGTACTGGGTCCCCTACTACATTTCAAATAGCCTACCAGACTAAGCCCAGGTCAGGGATATGGGTCCTTTCCCTACTCAGCCCTGTGTCACTGTTAGAGTCACTACCCTTGCCCCATTAAGACCAAGGAGTAGACTCACCTGCCAGTGCCCGTAGACCCATGATCCTCTGGCCCTCACTCAACAACCGTTCACAGCCCACCTAGAAGAGAAGGGCAGCAGAATATCTCAGCGGAGGCCCCTTTCACAGAGTGTGGGTCAGGGCTGTTAGCCTACATGGACACAACAGCAGATGGTATGAAAGCAGGTAGCTACAAGCCTGTTGGATCAGGCTAGCACCCAGGGAGAGCCACCTCACCTTGACAGGGTTGGCAGGAAGGGGCCCTAGAAAGTTAGTAGGGTACGGGTAATCCATCATGGCGAGAACAGTAAATGCATTCCGGGCAAACCCAAAGAGCTGAGTCAGGTCCTTTGGGCTGGAAAGTGATTGGCAGGTCCCAAAATTCTGGCTGATGGTGTCATAGGCTGGGAAGAGAGAAGCCAGGAGAAAAGGCTGAGGAAACTGCTGGCAAATATGAAGGGCAAGAATGAATGCCCAAAGGGGACAGCATGTGAAGAAGGACCTCCTCACCTCCCTGGAGGAACAAGTCTTTGATTTGCTGGAAAGCATCCCGCACAGCCTGGGCACACTTGGGACTCTGGCCATAGAAGTCCTGGAAAAGGGGTTGGGGATTCAGCTTAGCGGTAGAGCGCTTGCCTAGCAAGCGCAAGGCCCTGGGTTCGGTCCCCAGCTCCGAAAAAAAGAAAAAAGAAAAAAAAAAAAAGAAGTCCTGGAAAAGAAGCCAAGATTGCTGCTGCTCACCTTCCTGCACTGGCCTGGGGTACCCAAGCCCCATCACTCACCGCTGTGACATCTCGGAAGAATTGGTCGGGGTTGCCAAGGCCTGCGACAGCTATAACAGGAGCGCTGGCCGCCAGTGCCCCAGCCACCAGGTGGGGGTACTTCATCCTCATGTAGGCGCTCAGCATTCCCCCATAACTGGGGTGGGGAAAGGACACAGGATTGTGGTTATGGGAAGCGGCCTCCATGCTGAGGCTAGCAGTCTCACTGTCCTCCAGGCCGGGGTGTCTAGGCTAGACCTGTGTCATCCCCTTGCTCCTTCCCTGCTCCGGAGTCCCAAATGTGGGGAAAAAAGGACCTGAAGCTGTCAGGCCCATACATTTTGATCCCAGGGGCAAGGCCTTCACTGGGAAAAGGCCCTGTGGGTGCCCTGCTCTGGCCCAGCAATGAAGACATTGCTGAACAATATCAGCAGGGATTGTCCCACTAGTGTGGGTGACACAGCATGCACAGCCTATGAGGTCCACTCAAGGAGGGCTTCCATGAGGAGGTAAAGCTAGACCTAGCCCTTCCATGCATGGGGCTAGGCACCCTGGAGCTAGAAAGAGGATGCAGAGAATGTAAGAGACATTTCTTTGGCCCTCCTTATATAGGGTGCCACTTGGGGCCATGAGAGTGGCGTAAGTAGGACTCTAGGATCTCCTGTGGGGACAGATCTGTCCTGAAGGGATATCAAGGACCCACCTCCCTCCAAAGGCTATGGTGGGGGCATCCTGGACCCCAAGATTGTGCCGCAGGGCCTGGAGCAGCACGGCGAAGTCAGCCAGCGCCTGCTCCACAGTCAGCAGCTGTGTGTATCCCCGCTGTGTGGACTGCACACCGAATGGAAGCGATTTCCCATAATACCGCTGCAGGAAGAAGGAAGCGATGGCTAACCGCTGCCTCTGTGTTCCCCACCTCCCTCAGCTCAGGAAGTGCCCTGGTACCTACATGCTCAGCAAAGACCAGCAGGGCCTCCTGCTGGGCTGCCAGTTCCACTATGAAGCCAGAGTTGTTAGCGAGGGACCAGATATCCCCCTCATTCCCTGTGTAGAAGAAAATGGGCCCCTCGCCCATCTTCCAGAACTTATCTGTGGGAAGTAAATGGGTCTCTGTAAGGCCAGGGATAAGCAGGTAAGGACCATGCTGTGGGGCCAGCACTCACCTGACACCAGGAACCGCTGGCCAAAGGTCTTGTTGCTGAAACTCTCAAAGTTGAAATGGTCCATGTACTGCTCAAAGTAATTCTCACGAAAGTCAGGGTCTAGAACGCTGTCGGCTGCAGGTAGGTGTAGATACTCAGGAACTGTTAGGGGTCATAACGGACGCAGGAGGGTCAGGAGGGAGGGCAGTCAGTCTGCACTCACCTGTAGCCTGCAGGCTGCACAGACCCAGTGTCAGCAACAAGACCAGGACCCAGGAGGGGACCCCATGGTCCACAGGAGAACAAGGATGGAGACCCATGCCTGATTCTGAGCGGGCCGCTGGCAGTCATGTGACTTGGTCACAAGACAGACACTACAGGCGGGGCAGCATCACATGACAGCCTGGCGGGGCTGTCCTACAGTGGCTGGATTCTAGCTGGAGGACTAACCTACTCTCCCTCTTACTTAAGCTTCCCAGTTCTTTGATCCAGATTTGTGGGCTCCTTCTTGTTTCCACAAAGATGGCTACTGTGGAGACCCGGGAAACAGACAGAGGGCTAAGGTTCATCAGGACTGGGTGGTCTCCCAAGTGTCCAGCTTCTGTACCACAAGGTGATGGGAGGGAGGGTCCTCACACACAAGGATGCTGCAGGATGTTGAAGTTCCTAGAGGTTGCAGGCCCCACACGATCCACTGGCTGCTAGAGCTACCAACTCATTCAGCCCTGGGCGCTAGAGACGGCGGGAGCCTTCTCGCCCAAGATGACTGCTCTGCTCCCAGCCCTCAGCTCCAGTCAGCATCAGACAGGCCCATAATTACAGAGCCAAGGAAACTGGGACATTTCTGTCTGCTCTCAGAGACTGGCCTCAGGAAGGTAGGGGATTGCTGCAGAGGGACAGTGTCTCCCTCCGAGAGAGGACACTGGACGTATCCGAGTCGTGTCTGGGATCACTGAGCGGCTCTGTTCTCCCCCATGCTGGCACTGTGCCCACAGCCCAAACAGAATGGAGAAAGGGGAGTATGCAGAGAGAAGAAAGAACCAGTTTTCTCTCTGGTACCCAATCTCAGGTCTGGAAGAGGAAAGACATCCACGGAAGTTGGTGACTTGGACTGGCTCGGCCATGAGTGGAGCATGTCCATCCAGCATGGCCACAGTCCAGTGGGACACACAGCTTAGAGCTGTGGAATCTGTGCCACAGGACTCCTAACGCTGTGTAGATGCCTACGTTTGTGATTGCACGCTTTGGAGGGCGTCACTGTTGTGCTGCGCAGTAAGGTCTACCTGTGGCGTGCCTTAACTCTATGTGGCTTGAGTATCTGCCAGCGTTCTGCATTGAAACATTGTTGGTGAACCTTCACACTCTTCCTATCCTTGAATTTCCTTTTGAATTTCATGCCATGTTACTTCTCAGTCCCTGCCTGTCATCTGCTTATGCAGCCCACTGCTTTGAATGCAGAAATGGTGTTTCTGTGGCATTACACACAGGTCTTTGTTATAACGCGTTTCTCCTTGGGAATTTTCTGTAAGTCATCTTCTTCCTTTTTAAAAAAAAAGATTTATTTATTTACTATATATAAGTACACTGTAGTTGTCTTCAGACACACCAGAAAAGGGCATCAGATCCTATTACAGATGGTTGTGAGCAACCATGTGGTTGCTGGAAATTGAACTCAGGACCTCTGGAAGAGCAGTCAGTGCTCTTAACCACTGAGCCATCTCTCCAGCCCATCTTCTCCCTTTTTTAATTAAAAGAATGTCATATTTATTTTATGTGTTTTGCCTGTATGTGTGTGTATGTATGTACGTATGTATGTATGCATTACAACATACATGTTTGGTTTCTTTGGGGTCCAGAAGAGAGTTTTGAAACCTCTGTAAGTACAGAAGCCACAGATGGTTGTTACCCACCATGAGAACAGTAGGAATCAAACTGTGTCCTCTGCAAGAGCAGCAACCACTGAGCCAATGCTCCCTTCCTGAGTTTTAAGGCGGAAAGGGGTATTCAGCTATCAGTGTGTTTAATTGTGAGTTAGGCATCTTACGCTCTCCCTTCATACTTCTTACTACTGCACATCTCTAAATCTGAAATGTCAGAGAGCTTATTTCATGAACACAGTTGCTTTACCTGCTGTGTATCTGTGCACCATCCATGTGTATTGCTCATGGAGGCCGGAAGTGGGTGCTCAATACCCTCAGGTCTGTAGTGTTAGGTGATTGTGAGCCACCAATGGGACTGGGATTTGAACCCAGGTACTCTGGAAGAGCAGCCCAAGCTCTTAACCACTGATTTATTTATATCAGGTACTTCTATATAGATCAGACTGATTTGAACTTGCAGCATTCCTGTCTGTGCTCTGGCATTCTGGAATTACATGCACACACCACCACACTGACAAAGTACAGAGCCTTAAGCCCAGGCAAGCACTCTTCCTCCGAGCTGTGTCGCAGCCGGCTGTGTTTCATTGTTTCTAAATTATCCCTTAGCTAATGGAGATATGCTACTTTGATGTTATTTTGGGGGTGGCTGGAGGTCTTGTAATTGTTTCCAATATTGGTGTGACCTGTTTACTTTATAATTATTTTGTGTACATTTGTGTGACCATGGGGTTTTGCCACTTGTTACTGCTCATGACTCTGTATGTGACTTTTTCAGTCATAGAGTTTCTGACAGTGATGACCTCTGTGGTGAGTTTTGCATTTTGTGCAGAGTAAGCACCTTGCCCAACAAAGTCCATAGCGTCCAAGGGTCTTGAGGCTGGCGTTCTTCACTGGGAAGACCTAGGACTACACAGACCTTGCTAAGGCAAGGGCATATTCTACTCTCAGAATTAATTATGGCAACTATGTCTTATGTGAGGATCCCTGCTGGACAACTGAAGCCAGCATCACTGCTGTGTTCCCTACCAAGGGAACAAATTTCTGACCACTTGGACTCCCTCCTTTCTTTGGGACTCGATTTTATCGAGGGGAGCAAGAGTATTACATCACTAGTTGTACTAAGTATCTTGTCAGATAGAAGTCCTGTATGATTTAATGTCCCATAAATTGGTCAGAGGTATTTCTCAAATAACTGTGAAGAGCAAGTGTGGCGATGCACCCTATAATCCCTGCACCCGGGTGAGGCAGCCAGCCTGGCCTAGACAGTGAGTCTCAGACCAGCCAGGGCCACACACAGAGACCCCTATCTCAAACAATAGAATGTACTTTTTATATGTATATTGATTAGATTCATATGAAGTCTGTTTTCTAGACTCTGACTAAAACAAAGTTGTGTAGACCCCTTGCTTCATGATCACCAATGGTATAAATCTGCAATATTATGATGTTTTGTGTATTTAGGACAGGGTCTTTCTATTTTTTTTTTTTTTTTTTGGAGCTGGGGACTGAACCCAGGGCCTTGTGCTTCCTAGGCAAGCGCTCTACCACTGAGCTAAATCCCCAACCCCAGGACAGGGTCTTTCTAGTAGCCCAGGTTGGTTTCCGACTCATGGTCCTCTTGCCTCTTCCAAGTGCTGGTATTATAGACAAGACTGGGCACTCTTGATTTTGCTTGGTAATCATGACCACTGCATACAGATTGCCAGTGGGTAACACTACTTCCTGAACTTGTAGATGGGATTTTTTTTTTTTGGTTCTTTTTTTCGGAGCTGGGGACCGAACCCAGGGCCTTGCGCTTCCTAGGCAAGCGCTCTACCACTGAGCTAAATCCCCAGCCCCGTAGATGGGATCTTTTAATGGCTCCGCTTGTTCTTACTCTGCTCCACTGTGAAGTCCTCTGAAACATTTACGGTTTACAGTCCAGCGTTTCACCAGGGCTTGCACTATCACGCACTGTCATGTTTTCAGAAGTGCCACCAGTTTCTGCCCTTGTGTAGACCCAGGTGTCACTACTGCCATAATTGTCTGGACTGATACCATCTGGTGATCATACGACCTCTAGAGATTTAGAAGTGGTAGTGGGTCCTGTCCTCTTCCTAAACATCCACCCCAGCCCTAAGTTTTATGGTTGCTCTTCTGCGGGGATCAAATGTGTCACACCAGGCTTCCAGATTCCTTTTCTAATGAACGGAATTGGCTGATGACAGCAGTGAGTAAGTTTAAGCTACACCAGTCACAGACCTGCAAGTTACGTCTTTCCATAAATCCACAGGCTGTGGTGATTTCGCTGCCTTAATTCACTGGGCACTCTTGCTCTTGCTTGGTAATCATGACCCCTGGCAAACATGGGTTCCTTTAGTATATTCCAGTCTTAGTTACTAGCAGCAACTCGGGTTACATACTTTGTGTCATACAATGATGTCATTCACAGATTGCCTAAGAAAGGTTAAAAAGGCTCTAGGGTTCAGAGCTGGAAGAACAGGGAGCAGATGCTGAGATCAGGCCCACACAGCAGGCCGGATGGAAGCAAGGTTCTCACTGGATGGTTTTTCCGGGCTGGGTTCCTGACCAGTGATGAGTTTGATGCGTACTTGAGATACACACATAGCAGCTCCTACCGCATAAAATGGAGTGAATCCACGTAAGGCTCAGCATGAAGACTGCTGTCCTCTACACAGAGGAAGCCAGAACAGGCCCAGCCTGCTTCCCCAGTGGGTAAAGGAAGTAACAGGGAAGTTTACTTGAGGCACCGAGACCCTTGGGATCTGTGTTCTAAGACAGACCATTTAGGTTTGCTTCACACATGGTTCGAGAAGTCAACGCTCAACCCTACTAAGCAGCACTACGGCGTAGGGGACCCTACCTCACGTTTGCTCCAGTGTCAATGACATGGCTTTTGTTTGATTTGAAAGTGTTTGTGTCACTATGGAGCTCTGTGTGGCCTGGCACTCCAGGGTTGGCCTCTAACTCAAGAAACATGCCTGCCTCTACCTCCCTAGGGCTGGGATTAAGGCCTCCACACCCAGGTTCCAGGTACACATTTACGGTGTGCAACGGCTGTGCATCTCCGGGTACCCGTTTACGGCAAGCCTATTTGGCCTTTGGTTTCTCTGAATTTGAAAACTCTATTGGTCTCAGGTCTCCACCTCCTCCTCCTCATTTAGTGTCCTCCTGGCTATCTTCCCACATGTACTGGACCAGCCCTCAAGTGATGCTTCCTATAGCCTATCAAAACAGGGAGTACCAGCCACAGGTCTGCTACAAAGGTTTTCTCTGGAGCATCCTATGTCTTGGGTTTCCCTGAACCCCTGGTGAAGTGGAAGCATGATAGGTTTCTTTTTTTTTTTTTTTCTTTTTTCTTTTTTTCGGAGCTGGGGACCGAACCCAGGGCCTTGCGCTTGCTAGGCAAGCGCTCTACCACTGAGCTAAATCCCCAATCCCGCATGATAGGTTTCTTAGCCCTCCTGTTCCCAAAGTCCTGTCCCCTGGATCTAACCCTTCCCACCTCTGTATGTCAAGAGAAACCAGAGCTCTGGCCTACCATGCAAATGAAGCCCTGGATTTCAACTCCCACCACCCCGCAAACCAAGCATCTTGTCAGGATTGTTCAGAGGTCAAGGGTCAGCCTTGCCTGTGTAGCTGATTCAAGGCCAGCCTGGGATGCACAAGACTCTGCTCACCAACCTCTGTTTATCCCAAATGTCTAATCTGTGAAAATAAAAACGTCCACTCTGTCTTTTCAGGAGAATACGGGGCTAGGAATGGTGGGGATGTAACTATGGAGAGCTCCACAGTAAGGGGACAATTATTCATCTTGATTGAATGTGGGGTACACTAATATATTCACACGAGATCTTGAAACACTGTCCCTTGATCACCCCAGTCTGATAGCCTTATAATCATATAAGATACAATCACCAGGGGTTGGGGATTTAGCTCAGTGGTAGAGCGCTTGCCTAGCAAGCACAAGGCCCTGGGTTCGGTCCCCAGCTCCGAAAAAAAAGAAAAGAAAAAAAAAAAAAAAGATACAATCACCAAGGAAATGGGTGAAGGACACAGAGATGTCTTTGATTTTTTTTTTTTTTTTTTTTTTTTTTTTGGAGCTGGGGACCGAACCCAGGGCCTTGCGCTTGCTAGGCAAGCGCTCTACCACTGAGCTAAATCTCCAACCCTTGATTTTTTTTTTTTTAAAGTCCTTTCAAGAATCCAGTTGGAGACTAGGGGTTTTCATCTCCACCCCACTGATCTCCCCAGGGGCCCTGGCTTGTCTGTGGAACCAGAAGAGACAGTGCAAGATGACCACAGAGTTCAACAAAAGCTCAGGTGATTTCTACAAGCTGGTTTAACCATTGCAGCCGCAGGCCCGGTCCTCCCATCTTCCCCAGATCTGTGTCCGCTGCTCCACACCAAAGGTGAATGAATTCACTCCTCCCTCTGACCTCCTGTGGGAAAGCTAAAGGAAGTGAGCAGGAGCCCACATGTCTGGGGTAGGTAGGTGGCTGCAGAGAGGCTGTCTGTCCTGACTGCTGTTACTTTACAGGGTAGGGCCAGTGTCATCATTTCCTGCATGGGAGAACAGCTGTGAGTCCATGGAGGTCCAGCCAGTGACAGAACAAGGCCAGGCGGCAGAGCCAAGTGCCACTTTAAAGAGAAGCTACATCTCCATCCTAGAGCTTTGGCTCTAAGCTCTGGGAAAAGCAACTTACCAAGATGAGCTGTGCTCCTGTCTGGGTCAAAATCAGTTGCAGAAGGCAACCAGTGCGATCTCTCGTTCTGGGAGGAAAATACTTAGGACACAGCAGCCAGGCGCACTGGTAAGTGTGACTGGGAGACTCGGGGTGTGAAGAGGTCTAGGGAGATTTCATCTTTCATCTCAGGTGTGCAGGTCAGAGTCCTCCAACCTGGTCCTAACCATTGGCATCTGGCTTCTTCTATTGGTCCTGTGTGGCACGTGGTACGACATGCTCAGCCTTCCTCCAGTTATGGTTCTGCTATCTAGGGTAGGCCTTTTTACTACACCCGCTATGGCACAGCTCACTGTCTGCTGAGCCTGTGTGTTGGCCTGTGTGCTGGGTAGCAGGGGTCGGGGGGAGATGCTAGAAGGGCATCTCCAGTGCTGCCTTCCTAGATAACACTTCCCTCCCTCTACCCTGAACCTCTTCTAGCCCTGTTTCCCAACGTTCTTAACCCCCTGCCTCTCAGCCAAGCCCTAGAGCCAGCAAGGAGACAAAAACAAAACAAACAAAACCCACACACAGAGAGACAACCAGAATCCATGGGGGGACCCAAGAAGTCCCAGCCTTTCGAAATCAACCAGCACACTTGTCTCAGTGTCAAGACAATGTCTGCAGGCTAGCATTTCCACTTGGAACCTCACCCAGAGTTGCATCGCCACCCTACAGAACCCCATGGCCAGAGCCTGGGAGCAAGCGGTTAGCACTCCTGTGACTGCAGCAGCCTGGCTTGGTCCTCATCCAGAATGAATGGAGACTGGAGTTTTCGGCCTTGCAGGTACGTTTCCAACCCCTATAAGCAAGGGGTTACAGCGGCTAAGTGTCCACTTTGCCTGCGCATACCCGCTCCAGCCACCCTGAAACATCACTCCAGTGTTGCCCTGTCAGGGAGGGACAGCACAGGACTCCGGGGCTAGTGTCTCTCCCTCAGGAAGACTCCCCAAAATCTTGGTCTCAGCCTTGATTCCTTCCTATACCCCAACCCCTCTAAGATTGGCAAAGGCCTCCAGACCCCTCAGCCCACCACATCCCAAAAATTCACACTTCATTGGCCAACTGAACTGGGGCTGTAACCTTCTACCCTAGTCCCGGCTTCTCCCATTTTTACACAAACCAGAGTTCATGAACTCCTGGAAGGGAACTCGTGCTCACCTCTCCAGAGTAAGACACCAAGGGCGATATCTCACAGATGGCTGGAGGGTCTCCATTTGGGAGCAGGCTAGGGAAGAGCAGCAGTCAGCACCTGCCTCTCATGGGGATCCTCCCAGCTCCCTCAGGACGTGGGCTGGTAAGTGTCTGCCCAGCATGAATACAAATTCTTCCCTCTGCACAGCCCAAACCATAAGGCCAGACGCCAGGCTCTGGCCTAACTAAACAGAGCTCAGACAGCTTGGCCTACCCACAGCTCCAGAATGACAACAGGGGAGACAGACACCGAAGGTCCTTTTCCTCTCCTGTGCTAAAGAGACTTCCTCATGTCTCTTGAGGGTTAGGCCTAGGTCTCATCTTCAAAGCTTATGAGAGCCTGCTTGGGGGTTATTTGAGACCCTGCCCTCTTAGTTCCCTGAGCAGACCCTGAGACTAAGAAGCTGGGCTGGGAACTGGCTGGGAACATAGCTGTCTGCATTTGAGGTGGCACTGGGTCAGAAGCAAGCTGGGACAGTGGCAGCGTCACCAGGGCCCTGGGACAAGAATACTACCTCCCGGGCTAAGCTGAGCCCCTCACCCAGACTGCTCCGGAAGCTGGACCCCGTGTACATCCAGGAAGTGGGCTCCAGCCTGGAGAGCCCAGCGGTAGTGCTGAACTAGTAAGGCTCGCCTGGAGGTGGAGGGATTGTCCCTGTCGGCTGTGTCAGCATTCTTCAGTGGGGAGAACTCCTCCTCCCGACACACTTCAAAGGCAACAAAGTTCCTGGTGGAAAGAAGGGCTCACCATCACCCTGCTGCCAGCTAGCTACCCTGCTCCAGACAGGCAAGGGGAAGCCACACTTCCCTAACTGGGAGTGTGTTCCCCTGAGTTCGGTGATCTGATGATCTAGGAGGGCCGTGTAGGCACAAAAAGCACCTTTACTTTCCCGAGGTCCTAGGAAACCTTATCCCCCAACTCTCACTTGTCACATGAGCAGAGAAAGAGGACAGACCCACCCAGCAACTCCAAAACCTGACCATGGGTCAGGACTGTGCAGACTGCTGGGAGGCGGGGTGTCCTTGTCCTCTCAGAACCTCCAATGTTCTCTCTGCTCTCGTTCTCAGGGTGAGAACACCCTCTGGACTTCCCTGAGAACAACCAGCCCAGCCTGTAGTCTCTGAGCTTTCCCCGCCCCACCTGCTCCTCACAAGCTGCCACTTCCCTACTGTCCTGCTGGACCTCTAAACTCGTCCCAGAACAGAGAGAGGGAAGAAGAGGGAAAGAAGTGATTTCCACCACTAACTTAGCAAACGGGAGCACATCAAACACAAACTTCTCCATCTTTATCCCATTCGGTCTTAGCGGCTTTACCAGATTTCCCTCCTCATCCACGTACGGAACCTTCTTCACAGCCACATGCAGCTTCAGCAAGGGCTCAAACTCCCTGGCAGCAAGAGGACAAAGGGAATGTGGCTCAGCCAGGGCAGCTGGAACACCAGTCCCCACTTCTGTATACCTGGCCCGGTGCTGCAGCGCAAGGACCTCGCTATATCTCTGGGGAAAGACACAGGCTTTCTCTGCGCATCCCCAGGGCCACCCGCCACCATGCTGTCCACCTGAGCAAATGACAGGGCAGAGGTGGGGCCAATCCACAAAAGAGAGCTGTGACCAGGGCCTCACACATGCACAGAGCATGACCGCTTGGAACTGGCAGTAACACAGGAATTCTCTCTACCCAGCCCCTTGCCACTCCTGACAGTTGTCAGTCAACTCAAGGGCGGCTCCAGCTACTGTGGTGTTCCTAGGTTCAGCTTGGTCTGGGATATTACCACCCGCTGCCACATACCTGATGACCATATCCAGGAAGCCTCTGGTAAAGAAATGGTTGCAGATGTTGCCTGCGTTGTAGAGCAAGCCACCATCAGCCCCACACTGCCTAGCAATCTCAGGGCTGATCTCGCTGTATTCAACCACCTGCGGGACACCGTCCACCTGGCACACCACACCCACTGGCTCTTCTGGGTACGCTTTCTCCACGACCTGAAGCCACCGGGTATAGACTCAGAGGGCCGGGAGTAGGAGGGATGGGATTTAGCAAGAGGCAGAGGCAAGGAAAACAAAAGCTCGGTGCTCACCTTTGCACCACAGTCTGCTCCCTGAAGCACACAGAAGCCAATGAAGGCTGGGTCAGCCAACCGCACCAAGATGTTGTCGACACAGTACACATGCACAAACTCCACACCCCGCTGCTCCATGTCCTCCAGGATCTGGTGGTCAGCCAGTGCACAGTACAGGCCTCCATTACCATCTACAGAGGAGAAGGAATGGGCTACCCATGGACTCCGGCTCGATCTCCTGCTCAGTCTAGTAAACGCTACAGGAGCACAAACCACCAAGGGCCCGTGACTCCAGACTAGCCAGGGCCACAAAGCCTGCCTGAGTACATCCTACCTGGGTGTCAGGCTTCCTGACCCACAGCTGCCTGTATTCTGTGGCCCAGGTGGGGCAACCTTTCCCCGGCCAAAGTGTGGGCCATACCTGGGGCCATGGCAACTTTGTCTTTCCGTTCCAGGATGGCCTTGCCCTCAAAGGTCACAGCAGGTAGCATGCGCTGCTCGAACAGCACCACGTTAGCGGGGTCTAGGTGAAAGAAGTCGTGCTCCTTGAAGAACTTGATTGTGGGTCCTAGTGTAAACTCACTGGTCATGATGTACCTGTAAAAGACCTAGCAGTGAGCTGCTTCCAGGGGAATCTGGCTCGATCTGGCGAGTGTGGCAGGAACAGGTCTAGATGGGGTTCAGTAAGGGCAAGTAAGTACTGGGCTCTGTCTAGGGCCGTGCTAAGATTGGGTCTAAAGTGTTGGTGTGGGGCAGGCACGTAGGCGTGGTCTTTCTGGGAGGCTGGCATGGAGGACACACCAGGGCACGGTGCAGTGGGTCCCCAGTCGCTGACCAGCCAACTGTTGAACACGCCGGATCCGCTCTGCTTGCAGTTGGTACAGGGTCTTCTGGCTGGGCAGACCAACTTGATACATGCCCTTGGGGTAGGTGACGCCCAGGCGAGTGCCCTGCCCACCGGCCAGCAGCAGGACAGCTACCTTGTTCAGAGCAATCTGTCGGAAACCTGAAGGAGAGGCACGCCCAGTGGAAAGACCTCTTTCACTTTGAAGAGCCACAAGTGAGCCTGCAACTGCACGACTTTGGGGTCTACTAAGCGCAGGAGGAAAGCGCTGCAAGGCAAATAAACTCCCCACAGCACTTCCCGAGTCCGTCCCCTCCACTCCGCCCCACTCCCCCCACCCCCGTAGGCACTAACTCTTCCGGTCGCAGCGGGCAGCGCCTGCCCAACCCCCGCCGGGCACGGCATTGCCTACCTTCCTCTTCCCACCGCAGGCGTGTCTCTTGGTCGCAGCGGATCGCGCTACCCAAGCGTTCTGGGGGCAGGGGCTGCAGGCGCGCCGCCAGGTCCGGCAGAGGACCCGAGGCTAGCGCGCCGGCGGCTGAGGCGCGCTGGCAGTGCTCACGCAGCGCGTCAGCCTCCAGTGAGGAGAGCTCAGCTAGCAGCGCCGCTCGGAGCTCCGGAGCCAGGTCGGCCCAGAAGCGAAGGAGGTGATCCTGGCCCGCGCGCTGCAGCTTTGCGCGCACATCCCTCTCCGAGGCCATAGTGCCACTGCAGCAGCAGGCTCAGCCCGTACTCGTGACTTTCTGACCGATGTCACGAGACCAGGCCAGCTGCACGGATCACAGTGGGGCGGGTCCAGGGTGCAACCCCTCCACGCGGGACCCCGCCCCTTTTTCCTCTTGGGCTCCACTTCGGTCCTCTTTGGCTCCGCCCATCTTCGACCCCTTTTTTATTTAGTTTCCCCTGCGCGTTTCCGGGACTTGAATCCTAGGATCTGGCCTCCCTGTCTAACTCTGTTCAAGGTGTACGGTCCAGACCAGGCTTCCTAGTCCTCCAAGGCCTAGGCGTTTCTCTCCTAAGTAATTCCAATCACACTCCCCATGTGGTCGAAGCTGGTCTGTCCTTGCCCTGTGAAAGAAAGGGAGTCTGAGGTACCGTCACTGGGTGGCCAGACCTAACTTAGCCTCCTGTCTGTCCACAGCCGGAAGGGTGGTCTATAGCAGAATTTTTGCAGAGCCATTGTTTCTGTTGTGAATTCCGGAAAGATGGCACCTAGGCTTTGAAGTAGCCTTAGCATAACTTAGTTCCAAGACATACTTGGCAAACCAGGAAGTCTCGCATGGCTGACAATTGCTTAGATGACCGTTCCTTCCACAACCCCTAGATTAGATAAAAGCTTTTGGTATGCGGAAATTGACTTGTTAAAAGTGCCTTTTGTGAAACTGGGAAACTGTTACTTCTGGAAAAAGTGCTTCTGGGAAGCTGATAACCTTCAATCCTTGAGAGGTGGATTCTCATGTTGCTGAGAAGCCTAAAATTTGTCTTCAGTGTGTCTCTTCTGACTAATCAATCCTCTGAGCAACCCAGAATCAAGCAGTGCCCTGGGAGCCTCTCTCCTTAGAGGCTGAAGCTGAGGCTGAGAGGAGTCTGCCTGATCTTGTAAGCATTCACCTAGAACCACCACTGCTAGCTCTGGGAGGAGGTCAGACCCAGGCTGGCCCTAACCCGCACCCACCTCCCCTCACCTGCCTACCTTTAGGAACTAAGGTTTCCAGACTGAAGCCTCGTGTTTGCTTTTGCTGTTGCTGTTGTCTTGTGTGTGTTGTTTTCTATTTTTGAGATGAGATTTTTTGAGATGTGTAGCCCTGGCTGCCCTGAAACTCACTCTGTAGACCAGGCTGGCCCCAAACTCAGAGATCTGCCTGCCTCTGCCTCTGAAGTGTTGGGATTAAAGGCAAGACCCACCACCACCTGGTACAGATAAAGAAAGCCTCTTGTAAAAAGTATAAAAGCAGGGCTGGAGAGATGGCTCAGCAGTTAAGGCCACTGACTACTCTTCCAGAGGTCCTGAGTTCAGTTCGCAGCAACCACATGGTGGCTCACAACCATCTGTAATGGGATCCAATCCCCTCTTCTGGTGTGTCAGAAGACAGCAATAGTGTACTCATATACATAAAATAAGTAAGTCTTAAAAATTTACAAAACCATAGCTTAAGCCATTTTTAACACAGCTTTGGTTTTTGGTTTTTGTTTTGTTTTGTTTTGTTTTTTTAAGAAACTAGCTTAGAAACTACCTGCCCATATCTTTGTTTTTAAGTTTGAAGGTAAAGCCTGTGGTGGCAAAGGCCTTTAGTCCCAGCCTAGGGAGGCGTGGGCAGGTGGATCTTTGAGTTATAGGACAGACAGGGCTACACAGAGAAACCCTGTCTCAAACAACCACAGCAACAACAACAAAAAAAAAAAAAAAAAAAAGAAAGAAAGAAAGAAAGAAAAGAAAGAAAAAAAGGAAAAAAAAGTTCAAAGGTAAGGCTAAGGCTAGAGAGTTAGGGTGAGATCAACAGGTAAGACGTCTCATGCTCTACATCCATGTGACCGCTCACAACCATTCATAACTCCAGTTCTAGGAGAGGCCAATTGTTAGCATTCTGTCTAAGCTCCACCCCACAGTTACCTGGCAACAGCCAGGTATGCCTGACACTATAAAAGGGGCTGTTTGCACCCTCCTCATTCTCTTGCTCTCTCTTGCTCTCTTGCTTTTACCCTCTTCCCCCTTTGTCCCTTCTCTCCCCATTCCCTTCCCCTCTTCTCTCCATGTCATGGTCAGCCTCTACTGTTCTCTCTCTCTCTCTCTCTCTCTCTCTCTCTCTCTCTCTCTCTCTCTCTCTGCCCTACTACCCTCTTAACTCCCCTCCCACCCTCCCATGCCCTGAATAAACTCTATTCTATACCATACCGCTGTGTGGCTGGTCCCTCAGGGGGAAGGGATATCTCGGCCTGGGCCTACTGAGGCACCCCCTTTCCCACACCTCTCCACACCTCCATAGAACATAATCCCCTCTCCCTATCCTTTTATAAACACAACATTGGTGCTGAAACCCAGGACATATGTGGAAGGTGAGGACGGCAGACAGGCAGGAGTCAGGTGAGCAGCGAGAGCTCCATCCACATCACAGGTCATAGTTCACAGCAGCTAGTGTCGCCACTGGGGGACAGGTCAGCCATGCTCTATGGGTCTTCTAAGTGAGGAGAGACCCTTAAATTCTGCCTCAAGGTGTGGGTGGGCATCAAGATCCCAGGTCAGACTCCCAGGTTTGAATAACCGAAAGCATCTCCAGGACCAGAAGCCTATACCTCCCCAGGCAAGCAAGGGTAGAGATGGCTGTGAGGTTGGCCAAGTTCCATTGTACCCACCCCTGTCCCACTTGCCAGGAGGGCCTTCCCCTTTGACATTTTGTGATCAGTGCTGAGGACTGAGGCCAGAGTAGAGACCAGAAAAACCTAGGGCAGGCCGGGACTAGGCAGCAGGGCTGGCTTTCCCCGCTAGTACGAGGCACATCAAGAGGCCTTGGAGTTTTGCTAACCTGTTCGCACCCCTTCACATTTCCCTCCAAGACATGTGGTTGGCGTGGTGGGGCATGATCCCTGGTTTGAATTCTGGAAGTTCCTTGGGGTGGCAGCAAAACTGAAAGCCACGGGGCCTGAAAAGACATGGGTTGCCTGCCCTTGTCCTGCACTCAGAGTCAAGCAGTGATTCCACTCTCAGTCATAGTGAAGCCCAGAGACCCAGGGCCAGCCTCAGCTACCCTCTCCTGGGCTCTGGACAATGAGATGCTTTTATGTGTTTTGTTTTTTTTTTTGAAATGCATGCGTTTGCAACTTCACACACATAGAATAGACCTCAATCCTATTCCCCTGTTACCTTCTCTTACTCCCTTCTCCCAAATCCTTTCTTCTTCTTTTTTTTCTGATTTTTATTTATGTATTATATATGAGTACACTGTTGCTGTCTTCAGACACACCAGAAAAGGGCATCAGATCCCATTACAGATGGTTGTGAGCCACCATGTGGTTGCTGGGATTTGAACTCATGACCTCTGGAAGAGCAGTCAGTGCTCTTAACCGCTGAGCCATCTCTTCAGCCCCCCTTTCTTCTTCTTCTTTTTTTTAAATTTTGTAATTATATTTATGTACAGAAAACTTAATGTACATGTAACCCAGTTTAGTGGCGAGTTCTTTAGCCTTTGCCTTTTCCAGCTTGGCAATGCGAGCCACAGACTTAGGACCCAGGAAGTTGCCTCCCCAGTGGCGGCGGATCACGTCATATCTGTCATTATAATTGGTCCTAATAGCTTCCACCAGCTTAGCCAGAGCACCCCTGTCTTCCGAGTTCACCTGTGTGAAGGCAGCAGTGGTGCACGTCTTCCTGTGGACCAGGCGCCCCAGCCTGGCCTTTCCCTTGATGATGCAGTAGGGCACCCCCATCTTTCGACAAAGGGCATGCAGGAAAACCACCAGCTCAATGGGGTCTACATCAGGGGCAGTCACCACCAGCTGAGCCTTCTTGTTCTCCACCAAGGTGGTGACTGTATTGACCCCTGCTCAGAGGACAGGTGGTCCCTTAGTTGGGACGTCCCCTTTGCCAGCAGCTTTCTTCTCAGCGCGGGCCAGCAGCTTTTGTTTCTTCTCCTGCTTTGTCTCTGGCCTGTACTTGTGGGCAAGCTTAAGCAGCTGAGTCGCTGTTTGCCTGTCCAGGGCCTGGGAGAACTGGTTGATGGCAGGAGGTACTTTGAGCCGCTTATAGAGAATGGCTCTTTGCTGCTGCAGCCTGATGTAGCGGGGCCATTTGACGAAGCGCGTGAGATCTCTTTTGGGCTGGATGTCCTGCCCAATGCCAAAGTTCTTAGGCCTTTTCTCAAACAAAGGATTGACCACCTTTTTGGCCTCTAGTTTCTTGACCACGGCGGGGGCCGGGGCCACCTTCTTCCCCTTGGCCTTCTTTCCTTTGGGCTGGGCAGAAGAGAGAAAGCAGGTGAGGCTGTGTCCTCTGCCATCCCATTGGGCAGCGGTGTCACCGCCTGTGCGCCGCTCGATGCCGCTCCCTTCCCGTGAGGGGCCCCGAATCAGCGGCAGCGAGTGGCGGATGGCTGAGGATAGAGCGCAGGCCCATAATCACTCACCATCTTGCTCGGCTGGAGGAGAGAGCCCCTTTCTTCTTCTTAACAAGGCCCTCGCACTTTCGTGTCATTGTGTGTGCATGTGTCTGTCCCACTGCATTTAATCATAATTGTCAGCATGAGCGTTGGTTGGAGGTCTTTTACTTGAGCAAAGCCTCACTGCTGAGGAATTTGACCCCACCCCCAGCAACTATGAGCTGCCCATCACTGCTTTGCAGAGGCTGGGCCTCATGAGCCGCCATAGCACCCCCCACCTCTTCTTGTCTTCTCTGCCGAGGAGCCTCAGTTCGCCCGGGCCCTGGCCTGGGTCTTGTTGGTTTTGCTGTACTGAGCAGTATTGCTTTCACTTTATGTAGGTGGCTACTCCTGTAACGAGCTATGCATTTGTCCCAGGCACTCCCAGGGCCCCGTCCTAGCTCGGGGCCCCACTGCACATATGGCATTTGCGCTATTCCCTCACCAAAGAAAGCCTCCTGTATGCATAGTATCCACTGAATGCCTGCATTTCAGACCGATGCTAGGCTTAGGGTGACTCTGGATTTTTTGGTTGTTTGTTTTGTTTTTAAAGACTTCTTTATTTATTATATATAAGTACACTGTAGCTGTCTTCAGACACCTGAAGAGGGCTTCAGATCTCATGACAGATGGTTGTGAGCCATGTGGTTGCTGGGATTTGGACTCAGGACCTCTGGAAGAGCAGTCAGTGCTGATAACCACTGAGCCATTTCTCCAGCCCGGGGTGGCTCTGTTTTATTCCCATAGTAATTCGTGGGAAGCAGCCACCACAGCCAGGCCTGTAAGGTGAAAACATCTAAGAAGACTTGGGGGCAGCAGAGAGGAAGCAGGTGCCTGGGCAAAGTCTGAGGGGTTCATAGCAATCGATCAATACGGAGGGTAGCCCTCTCATGTGGCAGCCCAGGGCCTGGAATCAAGAGAGCATGGGTGGACACCCTAAGGACTAGGCAAGACACGAGATAATGAAAATGTAGACATCAGAGGGTCTTTGACTAGGTCTGTTCCCAGAGGGGTAGTTGCGCTCCACGGAACTCTGGACCCAAACACCTTACTATGAGCGAAACGTAACTTTGGGTGAGATGGGCGTGGTCGTGCACACCTTTAATCCCAGCACTCAGGAGCTCTGAGTTTTAGATCAGCTTGGTCTACTGGCAAGTTTCAGGCCAGTCAAAGTTACTTAGTAAGACCCTATCTCAAGAGAAACAGACTAATAAAAACAATTTTGAATCTAGAAATGTGGAACCAGGGGAGTTGGGCAGGAGGTTGCTTCCACAGCTTGAAACACATGCCGTATTGCCAGAGGCCCGCCCAGATAGGCCTGTCTGCAGGTATTCAGCAACGTTGTTGAAGAGTCTCTCAGTGTGTTTAGAAAGTACAGGCAGTAGAGCGCTTGCCTAGCAAGCCCAAGGCCCTGGGTTCGGTCCCCAGCTCCGAAAAAAAAGGAAAGAAAAAAAGAAAAGAAAGTACAGGCAGCAGTTATCAGGCGGGCTGTTCTCAGCGGCTATATTTGTTTCAGGGACATTCAGAAGTTTGGGAAGGTGGGCAGGTGCAGGCATTGACAACAGGAAAATGAGTTGGCAGAGGGGGTCAGGCATCCTAAGAATCTTCCTGGCCTGTAGAGGGCGCTTCTAGTCAGCCCGGAGATAGGCTGCTGGGTCAAGACTGCAGGCTAAGACCAAAGGGTCGAGTGGTCCCACTGCAGAGCTAGGCCAGGGCTGTGAGGGCCAGAATGACGGCTAGTGATGTCCCTAAAAAGGGTCAGAGCAGGGGACCAGGACCAGAGCACTAAGGAAGCTTCACCGGATGGGCATCTGGGGACAGAAGACAACTTGGCTTTGTCCTATAGTTGGCAGGACAAGACAACTGTCCCAAAGGACCAAAGGTAGAGCTGGCAGTTGTAGGGACAGAGGCCTCAGTGAAGGAGAGCGCCCAACTGTCTGGAGCCTGTAATTCTCTTGGGGCGTTCCCAATGCAAGAGAAGGGAGCCCCAGAATCAATCGGCGTCTGGGGCCAGGAGACCCTCAGTGTAAAGGACCCAAGAGAGCAGGAGGGGCTAGACACTCTATCCTTACTTGTGAGGCTACTTGGGGTACAAGATCCGTGAAAGGCCCCACGCTCCGCCCCTCAGAGAAGTGGCTGGTTAGGCGGAGCACATATGAACCAGAGAAAAGGCTCTACCGAGGTAGGAGGGATGGTGGACACGGAGGCAGGGGGATCGTGGGGAGCAGCTGTAAGAACTCCGGCTGCTTCTACCCGTTTCTCGTCACATCTCCCGGGACCGACTTCCGGGCCGGATGGTGTAGGCGCCCTCCCCTACTGCAGGAGAAATCAAACTGAGACTGGTGGCTGCCGAGCCAATCCCGGAGCAGATGGGCCAGCTTCGACCAATAGCCGCAGTGAATGTTAATGAAAACTGACGCGGCGGCGAGCAGTGCTCCATTCAAAAACAGCAGCTATTGTCGCCACTGGGCGCGTGCGTCGCCTTGCAGCTTCTGCCCTCTGGTCTTGCGGGTACCGACGCGGGTGGAAGCTGGGCGCCCATGGCCGTGGCAGCGATGGCCGGGCGTGGCCGCCTATCGCACGCTGCGCCCGCGCCTAGCACGGAGGGGCTACCGCGCGCCTTTCTCCAGAGTCTGCGCACCCTCTTCGACATCCTGGACGACCGGCAGCGCGGCTACGTGCACCTGCGCGAGATCGAGTCCCGCTGGCAAGGTGCAGACGCACGCGAGCTGCCCTGCGGCGTGCTCGAGGGCCTGCGCCAGGTAGCCCCCGCCAATGGCTACCTGACCTTCGAGCGTTTCGTGGCGGGCTTGCGCACCTCGCTCCTGAACGCCGATGGAGGCCCGCGGGATCAGGCACGCGTCGCGGCCCGGCCTGGGGACCAGTCATCCCTGCAGCAGCGCCTGATGTTCGCGCCGGCTGATGAGCCGCGGACTGTCCTGGAGAGAAAGCCTCTGCCTTCAAGTGCGCGCTCTGCTCCTGCTGGTCCCAGTGGCACCTCCCGGAATCCTGAGCTGTTGTGTGTCCCGGTGGAGGCGGCGCCCTGCCCCACAGAGCCTGAGCGGCCCCTGAGCAAGACGCTGGAGCGGATCCCCAGCGCGGATTCGGGTGAGTTTGAGTGGTCCCAGTCCCACCTCTTAATTCTAGGAACTTGTGCTAGAAACTGGAGACCGGCAAGATCTTGTCAGAGGGATGGAGATGGGGACGACTGTGGGCAGACCCCAGAGCCTCTTAAGCAAGGTTGGGACCACCTGGATTTGGAAAGGGGCTTCAGCCTCAGCCTGTGTGAGAGGTATGATACCAGGGCGGGTAAGTGATCTGATCACGCAGGAGAAGCCCACTCTGTCTCAAACCCGAGCGAGGCATTGGGACATCTGTGGCGGTGAGAGGGCATGCTGCCTGCTGTACCTGCCCTCGACCTGAGGACATCTGGGTTCTCATCTTCATTTCTGTGCGGCTGCTTGTTTCTTCTTAGAAGCACACTTGCTCTCACGCTCTAACATGCCCTGAAGGTCCTTCTCAGTGTGACACCCTGCAGAGACAACCCGGCCCACTTCTCCATCCAGGCAGAGGAGGCGTCATGGGAGCACCTAGCACACGTGCTGAGGAGTGTGTGTGTGTGTGTGTGTGTGTGTGTGTGTGTGTCCGTCCCACAGCACCTGCTGTGCTGTGCTGCTTCAGATGCACCGCTAGACACAGATCACAGTCTCTGGGGAACCATCAGGCTCTTCTCCCTCCTTCCGGTCTAGTTGGCAGGGACAGGAGACTGTTGAATAACCACATCTGCCTTGAGAACAGGACCTGCTTTATGCCTAAGCATGGAGGCAGGTTCTCAGGAACCCAAGCCCCTCTTCCAGCCCTGCTCACCATTCATCCTGTGTGCTGTCCTGTCAGGGCTGCCCACTCGTGGCAGCTGCCAGTCCATTTTGGTACTGGCCACTGCTCTGCCAGTCTCACCAGACCTCTCCTACCTCAACCTTATCCTACCACCTCAAAACAGGAATTTGGCAACACACACACACACACACACACACACACACACACACACACACACACACACACAGAGAGAGAGACAGAGACAGAGACAGAGACAGAGACAGACAATTTGCAGTTTAAGCCTTGACCCTGTTCCTGTGGAATGGGAGGCTTCTGGCTTTAGCTGGTCATCTCAGTGGCTGTGAGTTTGAAGTCAGCCCTGGGATGGGGCTGTGTGTAATGGACAGGCTCAGGATTTTACCTCATGTGGCCCTGAGTCAGTTTTACTTCTCTGACAGCCATGTGTTCAGCGCCCATGTGACTGGGCTCTATTTAGCCATTGCTCTGAAAGCCAAAAGCCAGGCTCCAGCTCTGACTTCTTTACAGGGTAGCCGAGGTCCAGATAAGGATATCGGCAAACTTGACAAAGCCTGCTTTGGAAGAGCCACAGAACCAGCCAGCTCCCTATGAAAGTCCTCCCAACTCACAGATGGCCTCAGATTCCCAATCCTATGGTCTATGCCTCTTTTCTGTGCAAGTCAGGTGCAAGTGACCCAGGTTCCTTCCTGGAACTCACTGCCAGTCCCTGCTCTGGCCCCACCCTCTGGAGGCAGGCTTCCTTCGTAGTAGCTCTCGTTGACTCACCCTGAAACTGCAGGCCACTCAGCACAGCAGGCTGGGACATGAACTTTGGGGCCTGCTTGGAACTAGAGTCTTTGTCATACACATCTGAGTCAATTGTTGTCTCTGTCACCCACTCCTATCTGTGACTTAGCCTCAGAGGTAATCCTGATGCCAGGGATAGGGTTGAAGGGCCTGAGGGAAGCTGCCATCCCCACTACCTGCACCACACTTCTGCCAGGTTGGGAGACCCTCCAGACGATGTTCATAGGAGTCTTCAACAAATAAATGCACTGCCTCTGCAGGTAAATGCACAACTTGCTTTGTACAGTGATTGCTTCTGGGCAGGAATTAGGGCTCCGTCACCGATGGAGAAGTTAGTTTTCTTGCTTCAGGTTCTGTGCCACAGGGCCCTGTGCAGTTGAAAGGTCTGGAGAGGGCCAGAGGGTTCTGCCTGTCCATCTGTTTTTGTTTGTTGGTTTATTTGTTTGGTTGGGTTTTTGTTGTTTTTTGTTTTTGAGACAGGGTCTCTTTTCGTACTTCTGGCTGTCCCGGAAGTCACTATATGTGGCCTTGAACTCACAGAGATCTGCCTGTTTCTGCCTCCTGAGTGCTGGGATCAAAGGTGTGGGTCACCATACCAAGGCCTATCCATTCCTATCCTACCCTTCACCCTTTGATACTCTTTGATATTCTTGATAGGTTAAATAAATAAATCTAAGGACTGGAAAAACAGCTCAGTGGTAAGAGCACTGACTGCTCTTCCAGAGGTCCTGAGTTCAATTCCCAGCAACCACATGGTGGCTCACAACCATCTGTAATGGGACCTGATGCCCTCTTCTGGTGTGTCTGCAGACAGCTACAGTGTACTTACATACATGAAATAAATAAATAAGTAAATAGATATTCTTGATAGGTATCTGATATGTTTTGTCAGGCACTGGGTGACTCTCTTCCTCTGCTCCCTGCCCCTCAACCTCTCAGGGCAGGTGAGGGAGGCAGGGCAGGCAAGAGGAGACCAAGTCCTAGCAAGGCACAAAGCCAACAGATAAAGCAAAAGCACATTCAGGAGTCACTTCTGACAGAGGTTCCCAGTACAGGCCTGGTCCCTGGGGCTTGCAATGTCAGAGTTAGCTGGAGGGTTCTGGGAAGGCCAGGGAGCCAGAATGAGATTATGAGGCCATTAGGCTGGTCCAGAGTTAAGCTATGGCCCTGACTGTTACAGGTACAACAGCCTGCAAGACCCTGGACTTGGGCACAGGTGAAGCCCGGCAGACTCTGAGGGCCCGAGGCGAGCGTCGAAGGCATACCATTACCAACGGTGTGGACTGCAGCCTGGTGAGAGGGGCCAGGACTCTGAGGGACTCTGTTGTCCAGAAGGTTGGAAACCAGGGAGAAACCATGAGCCTGGTTTCTTGTGGAATCTCTGTAGGAGAACCAGTCAGCTATGAATGTCTTTCTCCCATCCTGGGCTTAAGGGAAGACAGACAAAGTCAGGCAGAAGGAGGAGAGGCTCCTTAGAGTTGCCTGGAGACAGAGTGTGGGACCCTGCTCTTCCTACTGCATGAGGCTCACCTCTGCAGGCTGGCTTAGTGCATAAATAAATAGCATGATTATTTCAAGTGCTGAGTTTGCTCAGTCACTGCCCTGGGGTAGCCTCAGTAGGAGGGCTGAGAGGCCAGTCTCACCATCCTCGAAAGAGGAGGAACGGGGCTATGCTCTCCATGGCATAAGTTCGAATGTTCCCCGGGTAAGCTGGAGCTTTCCGTGCGTGCATTTGCAGACTGCACGTGTGCTGATGCAGTTGCCTGTGCGCTGGTTTGCAAGCGCACAGGTCTCAGCTTCCGCACCTGCAGCTCCCGGAACACACGGGTGTGCAGATGCGGGTGCCAGTCTTCTTGTTGGCATGTGCACATGTGATCCCATGCGCGCGTGTGTTACAGTTGAAGCAAATGAAGGAATTAGACCAGGAACAGGAGGTGCTGCTGCAGGGTCTGGAGATGATAGCCCGGGGCCGAGAGTGGTACCAGCAGCAGCTGCAACGTGTACAGGAACGTCAGCGCCGCCTGAGCCAGAGCAGAGCTGCCGCCGTGAGTCCCGGGACACCCCGGACAATAGGACCCAAGTTTCCTTGAGTGGGCTCCCCTCTAGGCTCCGAGCGGAAAGTTGAGGGGAACAGGACTGCCAGGTGCCGGGATTTCCTCATGACCTGGCATTCCCTGCTTCTCTTCCAGGACCTTGGGGCTGAAGGGAGCCCCCGCCCTCTGGGGAGGCTGCTGCCCAAAGTACAGGAGGTAGCCCGGTGCCTGGGGGAGCTGTTGACAGCAGCCTGTTCTGGCAGAGTGAGTGCTCCCTGTGGAGGCTGCCTGCACCCCTTGTCCTTGTGCTGATGCTATGCCAGGAGAGGCCTGGCTGACTCTGTCCTCCCACAGGTTCCACCCTCGTCCTCCCCCTCAACCTCCCCCTCAACTCCAGTCTGGCAGCAGCAGACCATCCTCATGCTGAAAGAACAGAACCGGCTTCTCACTCAGGTGAGGTGTGGGAAGATGGGGCTGGGGCTGGAGGCCCAACAAGTCCTGATGGCCTGCCTGCCCGCCCGCCCGCCCAGGAGGTGACTGATAAGAGCGAACGCATCACGCAGCTGGAGCAGGAGAAGTCTGCACTCATCAAGCAGCTGTTTGAGGCCCGAGCTCTCAGCCAGCAGGATGCGGGGCCTCTGGACTCCACTTTCATCTAGTTGGTTGTACCTCTCTAGAACGAGTGCGCGCAGACTTAGCTCAGCTCCGTGGCGTTGCTGGGAGCCTGTCTTCTGACTGAAGACCGTCAGCTGGCTTAGACCTCAGAGCCCTCGAGCGGTGCTGCTCAGAGATGTGCTCTGCCTGAAGCTGCTACTTCCCCCCGTTGTGAGGAGTGAGTGGGGGAGGATCATCTCGTGTTTACCTGATCTCAGGCAGCCCGGCAGAGAAGGGGTATGTTTACAGCTGTCCTGACCCCTCTGGCAGGGGTCCCTGCGATCACTGGTGTTTAGTAAAAAGTATTGGTCACACTGGGCTGTATTTCTCATAATGCCCAGCAGGGGCTGCTGGTCGAGCTGGGTTCCTCTGCCCTATGTCTGACCATGGTGTATTACTCCTGGGTAGGTGAGCAAGTTGAGTTTTGTGCTGAGGGTGAGCTAGGAGACCAAGAGGTTAGGGGTTCCTTCTCTCTACCAGGGGCACTGTAGAAAGGTGATTGTGGCTCAGGTAGGAGCAGAAGGGAGACACGGAATGGGAGGAGGATGGGGCCATCTAATAGAGGGGGCTCTGTTTGTGCCTATTGGAAGAACCACAAAGTCAGGGGTTGTGTATAAGAGAGCCTGAGGAGGAAAATCTGGCTGCAGCTGGATCAGGCTAGTGTGGTTCCTAGAAGTGAGCCAATAATAGCTTGGTTTACCAACTTCAACAAAACCAACTCTCTGGGGAAAGACGGCATCAAGGTAGCTCAGGTTGTGGCCATCCTCCTAGGGCAGGGTCCTACCCCCCCCCCCCAAAATGTTTGGGCCTCCCAGCCAAGTCATGAAGTGCACTGTGGGCAGAATACAGCATTTATTAGTATTGTTTTTAAGACAGGGTTCCTCTGTGTCGCCCTGGCTGTCCTGGAACTCCCTCTGTAGCCCAGGCTGGTCTCAGAGATCTGCCTCTCTAGTACTGGGATTAAAGGCGTGAGCCACCACACCCAGCACATCCACACCTTTTAATGCCCTATTTGGCTTGGCAGTGTCATCATTGATCCAACCATAGAAAAGTGATCTGGGCACACGGGAAGAAACCGGGCCTCTGTGGATGTGACTGTTTCCCTGCTTATGCTTCCCATTGGCAGCTTGGGTGGGCACAGGCCGGATGAGAAGAATCTACGTAGCCCGGTCTGGTGGAGCCAGGTGCTTGCTAGCAAAAGCACTGAGACATCACAGGTGAATTCTGTGGCCTGGATACTCCATCCGCTATGGGATATGAATCCATTGTTTAGCCTGCAAAGCAACCTGATCCCGGTACAAGTTGGTCCAGTACCCAAGCCGTCTCCTTCGGGAACCAGAGTGGTTTCTGAGCATGAAGCTAGTTCTGAAAGGTGGCCGTGTTCTACAAGCTCAGTTTTCCCAGGTGAACTTGACTTAGATGAGTGCCAGCTAAAGACAGGTCTCCATGGCAACAGGTTGGGTCCCGCCCCCTGCCCCCACCCCCAACCACACACCTTCCGCAAGACGGCCTCCCTCGTGTTGCTTGTTTTACCCCTGTACTCTTACATTCCATGGCTTGGCACTCCTGTCCCACAGGTCCTGGGGACACTTGACTACTCTCTAGACTCAGCCTGTGACATATCAAGAAGGGGAGCCTGACTCTGCCCATCCGGTAGAGACAGGTCTCACTAAGGTCTGGGTCTTGCCACACTGCAGAGTTACAGCTTCACTTTTCTCTTGGCTTTGCCCAAACTAGTGACTCCAGCTACAAAGTATAGAATCCTTCCTTTGCACGCTAGATCCTATTTAAATTTGCTCGTGTCACATGACACAGCAGAAAGCCGAAGGTGGTGGCTGGGGTGGCAGAGGGGCAGCCAGGGCTGCATGGAGAAACCCTGTCTCAAGCCCTCACATGCAGAAAAATGACACCGGTGACCAGTTGGGTGGGCAGCTCGTCCTCTGAAGTGTCTGTCACACCTTGAAGAGCTGCATTCCCTCCTGACATCACAGGGGCAGAGGTAAGAGAGGGAACAACAAGCACAGACTCTGCTCCACGGTGACAATGCCCAGGAGACCTCTCACGCACCAGGAGGTAATTGAAACATGATGACACAGATGGGAATTCAGCAAACACAGCCTCAGAGCCTTGACATTCCAAGGAGGGTGAAAAACATGTGCTTGTGGTTTCTCTAACACTACAGTTTCTTGGAATTTGGTGGCTTGGAGCCAGACTGCCTGGGAGGTCCTAGAGACCTCAAGGGAGAATTTTGTTTTTTATCTCCGGATACAGGGTTCCTCTGTGTAGTCCTGGCTGTCCTGGAACTCACTCTGTAGAGCAGGCTGTCCTCAGAGATCCGCCTGCCTCTGCCTCCCAAGCTGCAGGGCTTAAAGGTGTGCGCCACCACTGTCGAGGGAGTGTTTTAAGTGGTCCTGATAGGCTGAGGGACACTAGCAGAGGCCAGTGCAGACCCTCGTGGAGCCCCAGCCCTAGTGGTAGAGCACAGGAAAGCCTTCTCTGCAGGCTGGCCTGTCTTTTCTGAGGGGAACTCTGTACTTGACCCCTGGGTGTTCCTCGCACACATAGACTCCCGGTTGTGACAACCTGAACTGTCTAGAGACATCTTTCGCTGTTCTCAGGGGAAACTGCTTGTTGAGAGGAACACAGATACAACAAACAGGTTTCAAGCATTTTGTGTGCAGTAAGTTCTAAGGAGGTAAACTTCTTTAGGCTTAAAAAAAAAAAAAAAAGCCAACAAAAGGCAAGACTTGCTTACCTAGGAAGCGCAAGGCCCTGGGTTCCCCAGCTCCGGAAAAAAAAGAACCAAAAAAAAAAAAAAAAAAAAAAAAAAAGGCAAGACTTGAGGGGGAGACACTAGGGTACTAGAGTGAGCACAGTAAACAGTAATAACACTTTATATATCTAAAAATAGCAGTCTGTACTCTTTACAAAAGGTGTTGTTACCTTTCGATAGAGTAAAAGGATGTCCAACAATATGAACCAAGAGAACTTCTATAAATGAAAAACACTGCAAGTCTCCCCAAGTGAACTAAACATCGGACAAAACCCTTCATCCCAGCCAGAAAAGAACTTCATTTCCAGACGGGTTAGGAAGCTATCCAGGAAATAGCCCTAAGCAAGGACATAGACAGAGTGTGAAGGTGGTACAGAACCCTGGCTGGTGGGTGAGGCTGGACGTCCTGAGACAGACAGAGCAGGGAAAGAGGGACGGAACTGGCATAGAGCTTTCTGGAAGTGCTCAGTGTGTCCAGCCTGCAGCCCTATGAGTGCCGTGTGGCTGTGTGCAGGCAAGGATACTTCTGAATGTCACCCCATGCAAACTTGCTTACTTTGAGGTAAGGTTTTGGTGTTTTGTCCATGCCCATGTCTCCCTGAACACGCCCGGTCCCATCTGAGGGGATATCTACCCCCCTTGTCCTTGAACATGAGATTCATGTGACATCTTGTAGATGACATTGTGTTCTGATGTCAGAAGGATAGACAGACTTGCCTGCCCACCATCAAGTCTGACCATTAAGAACACCAGGAATTCCAGTAACTGGAGAAGGAGAAACTCCTCAAGCTTGCTTTTACAAGGTCACAAAAAGAATGCAATGATCAAAAACCCACCAGAGTGGCAGAAAACTGAAGAGACTAAAGGAAGCCAGAGAACTAGCCAGAAGGAACAGGGGCCATTAGGAGGGCAGTGTGTGTGTGTGTGTGTGTGTGAACAGAGTATAATCACACATAAAAATGCCATTAAGAAATCCATTATTTGGGGGCTGGAGAGATGGCTCAGTGGTTAAGAGCACCGACTGCCCTTCCCGAGGTCCTGAGTTCAAATCCTAGCAACTACATGGTGGTTCACAACCATCTGTAATGATATCTGATGCCCTCTTCTGGTGTATCTGAAGACAGCGACAGTGTACTCATAGATAATAAATAAATAAAATATTAAAAAAAAAAATAAATGAGGGGCTGGGGATTTAGCTCAGTGGTAGAGCGCTTACCTAGGAAGCGCAAGGCCCTGGGTTCGATCCCCAGCTCCGAAAAAAAGAACCAAAAAAAA